>NC_141914.1:62480808-62805093 GCF_057802395.1 Ceratotherium simum simum
TGACAAGAAGTTAATATCCAAAATATATAAAAAACTCATACAACTCAATAGCAAAAAAAACAAACAATCTGATTAAAAAATGGGCAGAGGAACTAAATAGGCATTTTTTTTCCAAGGAGGCATACAAATGACCAATAGGTACATGAATCAGTGCTCAACATCATCAGTCATCAGGGAAATGCAAATCAAAACCACAATGAGATATCACTTCACACCTGTTAGAATGTCTATCATCAAAAAGACAAGAGGTAAGTGTTGGTGAGAGGGTGCAGAAAATGGCACTCTTGTGCACTGTTGGTGGGAATATAAACTGGTGCAGCCACTATAGAAAACAGTATGGAGGATCCTCAAAAAATTAAAAATAGAACTACTATATGATCCAGCAATTCTACTTCTGGGTATACATCCAAAGGAAATGAAAACAGGATGTCGAAGAGATATCTGCACTCCATGTTCACTGCAGCATTATTCACAATGGCCAAGATATAGAGACAACCTAAATGTACATCGATAGATGAATAAATAAAGAAGATGTGGTGTATATCTATATGTGTGTGTGTGTATATATATATCTGTATACATACATATACAATGGAAATTATTCAGCCATGAGAAAGAAGGAAATCCTGCCATTTGCAACAACATGGATAGAACTTGAGGGCATTATGCTAAGTGAAATAAGCCAGAGAGAAAGACAAATACTGCATGGTATCACTTATATGTGGAATCTAAAGAAAAAAAAAAAAAAGAAAAAGGCGAACTTACAGAAAGAGAGAGTAGAAAAGTGGTTGCCAGGAGCTGGGGGTGGGGAATCGGGAGAGGCTGGTCAAAGTGTACAAACTTTCAGCTGTAAGATAAATATGGTCTGAAGTGCTAATGTAAAACAGGGTGACTATAGTTGATAACACTGTGTCGTATCATTGAAGTTTGCTAAGAGAGTAGAATTTAAATGTTCTCATCAAAAAAAGTTACTAAATAAGTATGTGAGGTGATGGATGTGTTAATTAACTAGATGGGAGGAATCTTTTCACAATGTATATGTATATCAAATCACCACCATGTACACTTTAAATATTTTACTATTTTATATGTCAATTATACCTCAATAAAGCTAAAATTTTTTAAAAAATTAATGATATCAATGACAATTTTCAGGTGTTTTAGTCCGTTGTTTTCAATGAAAACCGATTAAATATTTGCAGCTCTTCCTCTGTTAAAATCCCTAGTCTGGCATCACTTTTATTTATTTCAGTAACTTATTTAACCATCATCCATGATATCCTTTTCCCAATGAAATGATAAATAACGTAAATGTGCTGTTCAGGAATTTTATTTCAATATGGCAATTTAGCAATATTGTAATACTGGTAATACCTGTGTTGTGTATCATTGGTCAGCTGTACCAGTGGATATTCTTTCTCATTTCAAGAATAGAGATTTAGTATTTCAGGGAGATAAGTGATCCATGATGTGTATATATAACCTAAACATCAGATTGATCATCTGCAGCTAAGGAGCCAAATGTTGGGGGGGGAACATAAACTAAATTTGTTTGATATAATTTATGTACAAATATATGTAGAATTTTTTTAAAGAAAGGAATGCCATTATCTTTCAAATTCATGGATAACTGCCCCCAAGTATACTTGTCATGAATATAAATAAAGTTGAAGACACCAATTTGGCGCATAAATAGCCCAAGGGCAGCCAAACGAAAAGTGAACAATTCATTCTCACATCCAAATGTATTATCTGGACAATGACAAACACAGGCACATTTTAAATATTCAAGATATGTAGAAAATTGGGGTTATCCAGTTAAATGTCAGGATTGATTGATCTCTTTTTATTTTTCTTGCGAGTAATCAACCAGCCCTAGACATAATCAATGAGCAATTTACAGGGAAACAAAATCATTCTTTTCAACCATATTCATACTCCTGAGAACTATCTCTGGGTGAGCAATGTTGGAAAAAGAATCAAACTTAGGCTAGGAAGCCTGAGTTCTGGCCTCATATTTTCCAAGAAATAACTGTATGACTTTAAACAAAATGCTTTCTTCTTTATGCATCAGTTTTTCCATGTGTACGTACTTTTAATGAAGGTTTTAATGAAAACCTATGTTGAATGTATCACTACTCTGCTCACTACTCCAATTGAAACACTCCAATGGATTTCAATTGGAGTAAAGACCATGTCTTTCAATAGCCATTGAGGCTGTAGATCTGCCTCCCATCTCTCCTCTGAGCTTCACTCGTTGATTCTCACTTGCTCACTCCATCCAGCCACACTGGCCCCACCCGAGCAAGCACACTCACTCCTTCTTTCCCCCAGTTACCCACGTGGTCACTTCCTTTCTTCCTTAAGTCTTTACTTCAATGTCACATTCTCAATGAAGCAATCTTGTCTCAACACTCCTTCTGCCCGTCTCTGCTCGATTTTTCTCCATGGCACTTATCATCATCCACAGACTGCACACTTTGCTGGCTTGTCTTCTTTATTGTCTGGCTCGCCTCATAGAAGAAACACTCCACAGGAACAGGGATTTTTGCCTGTTTTCTTCCCTGTTCCATCCCCAGCACCTAGAATCATACCTGGAACATCAAAGGCACTTTACAAATATCTGTTGAATGAATAAATAAATTGATCATATATTTCCTGAGCAAACGTAGCTTTCTGTACATCATACTGGCTGCTGAGGATCCAAAGGTGAATAAAATTGCAATCCTAACCCTTAGAGAGGTCACAGTCTGCAGATGTGAGCCAACTATTGCCAAACAGCTGGGTAAGTTTAATAAGATAAATAACTACAAGGAGTGTTGGTCACGTGGAGGTTGGAGCATCAAACTTTTATAGAGATGGGAAGGTTTCATGAAGGAAAGGATATTCAAGCTGAGATGTGAGCATTCTTCTGGATGAAGTCAGAAGTACTAAGGGGAGAAGAAAGTCGAGTACAAGGGCATTTCCTACTCACAGAATTTTAAAAATTAAAATAAACAGTGTATATGGAAATGTTTTGCAAACTAATGCAATAATAGAGTGTATGTATTATCATTATTTACCTGTGTTAATTTTTCTTTTCCCATTGGCATCATCTCACAGAATATTCCATGATACAACTTCAGGGCAAAAGACAATCATACATATTTGAATTTTACTGGAATAGATAATCAAAATTGAGGTATTCATATTGGTCAAAGAATGTATGAAATGTTTAGCATGACTAAGCATTTTTAAACCTGTTTATTAGTAATTAAAAGCAGTTATCTCTGATTTCTTGGGCTGAGTACAAATTAAGTAGGACATTCTGAAAAAAACTAGTCTTAAAATAAGCCATGCTATATTCCTCAAGTGTACAAATTGTTGATTAGAATTGGAAAGTGAACAGAAGGGACTTAAAATAAAGACCTTCAATTTCAAATTAAAGCTGAAAATGGACCATGCCTGTCACTGGCATTAAAAAAGAGCTAAAAATTATGGGGGCTGAAATGGAAGTTGAGAATTTCTGAAATATTTAAATAATTTTGATTTAAAATTTTTATACTTATTGATTGAAATGTGTATTTTGCCTTTTTATTTTAGTAGGCGATTTTGAATATTTTAGAATAAAAATAACTTTGTAGAAGACATGAGAAATGATTTATTTTTGTATTTTCACATTTACTTTAATTTACACTTTTATAATACACTCTAACTTATCACACTTTGAATTCAATTGTATTTTGTTTTTCAATCATTTAGGTCAGGGGTCAGCAGATTATGTTGTGCAGACCAAACCTGCACCTGTTTTTGTACAGTCTGCATACTAAGAATGCTTTTTTACGTTTTTAAATAGCTAGGGAAAAATCAAAAGAACAATAATATTTGTGGCAAGTAAAAATAATATGAAATTCTGATTTTAATGTCCGGAAATAAAGCTTCACTGTGACGGAACCACACTCATTTGTTTACGTGGGGCTCGTGGCCACTCTCGAATCTCAGCGGCAGAGTTGAGCAGTGGCTGTAGTTCTCATGGCCCACAGTGCCGAAAATATTTACTGTTTGTCTTCTACAGAAAAAGTTTGCTGACTCCTTCTTTCAATCATTACTGTCAATAGAACAAAAATTATGTGAAAATCTTGATAATAATAACATAGTATATCTGCAAGAAAAATAACATTTATATTTTAAATAAATAATTTATCAATCATCTATTTTTTTATTTTATTACTCTTCTAAATATCACTGGCCCATTAACAGAACATATAAAAACTATAGCTTTACATGTATCTTTTGAATTTTGGTATCTTCCATATATGTTTGTCAATGGGGCAGGGATGAACATGTTTCATTTAACAGTTTGCTGACTTGATATATAACTTCAAGTGTTTAGTCATGTGGTAGGTGGGCCTCCATTTGAACTCTTGCTCCCTACTCTGCAATGTTAGGGGAGCTGAGAAACAGCAAACACAGAGAAGCTGAGAGGGTGGAGGAGGTGATGGCAGAGCACTGAATTGACAGAAGACGCTTAAAAAAAATGAGCAAATTAAAGTCAAAGAAGCATGCATATCTCTGTGCCCTGTGGGAATCTGTGGGCCCTAAGAACTAGATTAGCTCCAGGAAAACCTTTCTCTTCCTAAGTAACCCCACACATCAGGAAGGAGCAGGTTGAAGGACAGTAAGGTTGTCAGTCCTACTGCTACTTGATGATGAGACCTGACTAACTGAATCAGTCCATGCACCAAGGAATCAGCAAGAATCCAGAGGTTATAGAAATATTAATTTCAAAATTATCTATCATAATGACCTTACATGAAACTTTGAACCCTGTGGCATTAAAGATGCAGCGCTTGATGTTACGACTCATTTGTCAGCAACGTTAGTTGAGTACCTTTTGGGTTCCAGACACTGACCAGGAGCAATGATATAGAACTACATCGTCCAACATGATGACCGCCGGCCGCTTATTGGCTACTGAGCCCTTCAGCTGTGGCTGGTCCAAACTGATGTGTATTCTAAGTGTAAAATACACACTAGATTTTGAAGATTTACTACAAGAAAAAAAGAATGTAAAAGTTTTCATTTATAGTTTTTTATATTAGTTGCATGTTGAAAAAATAATATTTTAGATACATTGGGTTATATAAAATGTTATTAAAATTAATTCTACCTTTTATAACGTGACTACTAGAAAATTTTAAATTACATATGTAGCTCCCATATTTCCACTGGACAGCATTGGCATAGAAGGACAGAATGGGTGCCCTCGGGGAGCTCACATTTTAGGCAGCCAGATAAGTAAGCAAAGAATGGCAGATGACAAATGTAAACACGGGCTGCTTTGGCAGCATCTAAGCAAGATGGCTGGATAAGCACAGGAGGGTCAGAGGAGCCTGCAGCGGGAGGTGATGCCTAGGATGAATCGTCAACGATGAACAGGAGACAACCTTCAGTCAGGCGAGAACATTCCAGGGAGAGAATACACATGGCAAATGCACAGCCATTTGAAATAGCTTATCGTGTTTGGGAAACTATTACTCGTTGGGTATATTTAAAACCAGGATGGGTTAGTGGGAATGAGGGAAAGAAAGCTAGAGAGGTAGGCAGGGGCCACTTATGAAGGGCTTTGAAAGTCAGGCATTATGGAAAGTTTGGAGGAAATTTGGATCTGGTCTCACGTCTACAAATGTGCCATCTTCCAATAATGTTGGAAAAACACAAAAACTTTGGAGCGAATCTTCTCCAAAACAGCCTAATGTGAATTCTACAAATGTTATTAATTGTTCCTTTGCATTTGACCCATGAAGCAACTAACTTATGGCTAGTCAACCAGAAGAGGAGTGCCCATAATATTATTGTGTGCTGTTTAAAATATAAATAATGCCAAAAAACCAAAAGGCCCTGTTAGATAACAGACAATATGGTTTTCTAAAGGATGAAAAAAAATTACTTAGACAAAGGCTACTTCCTTTGGTTGTAATTCGTCAATTATTTATGCAAAAAGCAAGTGATATTCCGCTTCCAGGAGACAATGCAGCTTTACGTGCTTTATGCAATCTTCATGAGAAAGAGACGAAGCCAAGACCTGCTCCCCTCCATGCCTGTCCCACTCCAGGGAACATGCCAGGATTCTCGGTCTCGTTCCACCTCTGGGCCGGGCACCGTAGTTGATGGACGTGGGCACCCACTGTCTCTGCATCAGCAGTCCCAGTTTTAGACTCCACATTGAAAATGCTCACTGAGAAGAGCACACTGTTGAAGAAGTCAGGAAAGCACTCAGGCTTCCACTGAAAAGGCTGACTGTGACCCTCACTGTTACAGTTTTTAGATGTGGTATCTGATTAATGTTTATGAGCTTGGATTTCTCTTCACAGGCTAACTACTCCATTGTAATATCAAAGTTGAATTTTCAAAAGTGATTGAACTTTTCAATTTTCACTTTGGTCTTTTTCAATTCCTTAATTCTTTTGAACCGAAAAGTAGTCTTGATTGCTAGGGGTTGGAGGTAAATTAACCAATTGTTTAGCTGGATTGTGGAAAGTGAAGTGAATAGTTCTGAAAGCCAGGCACTCCCATTAACACAAATAGTCAATTTTCCATACATTCCTGCCAACTTGCCTGGTTTCCAACCAAGACTAGCTGGATGTTTAGCCTGTCACTAGAGAGCCTGGTGTCGGACCTTGGTCCTCATTTCCTAAAGAACAGCATGGCTGAAGCAGTTTCTTCCACGTGCCTTCCTCATGGTCAGACCCTGGGTTCACAGGTCTACTTCCGTTAAGGACTTCCTGCTTACCCTTTCCTTGTGCAGATGTCTCATTGTAGCCCACAGACCTATATCCTAAAGGCATGGGGGAAATAGAGTCAAACAGGAAGAACAGACAATGATGAATCTATTGCTTTGTTGAGACTGGGCTGTCAGCTGCTGTTTCAGTCATCTGTTTTTTCGTAGTCATTTGAGATGCTGAGTAACTGGAGGAAGTGACTGGTTCTTAAGTAATTGAAGAACAATACCTCTCCTGGGGATAATGAGTCATTTACATTGGAGCCATTTTTATTTTTTCATCTGGAAATATATAATGAAAAATTAATTTTGTGTTTTTAGCCTCTCATCATCCTGTGGTATTTAAACATGTTTTAAAAAGTGTATTATTAACAAGTCTGCTTCCTTAGAGAAACCTTACTGATGTAGAATTTATAAACCCAAGGGAGGGCTGTATGAGCCACAGAGACAGAAGAGAGGAATGGTGGGAGTGACCGTGCTGTCCAGACTCCAGGAAGGTGAACACATCTGCGTCATCTGTTCCTCTCTGTCCTTCGGGCACTGCCTTTGTCAATTTGCTGCAACGCTGTCACAGGTGGGGTAGAGTGTGGAGCCAGAGAGTAGGGATGGGTTTCAGGAATGATGAAGAGCTTAGGAAGGCAGAATTAATGACTGTAGCATTCTCCCTTTGAAAACTGGACCCATCACTAGCAATGAAAACTCTGCAAAGGCACAAGAATTTTCTTAGGTGACTTTGGGCTGAAAAAACTGCCCTCCGCAGCCCCACAGGTCTGCATTCTTATGGCCTGATTTGTCGTGGTTAAGGGAGCAGCCCAGGCAATGTTTAAGGTTCATCTCAGTGTTTGTGGGTCATAGGTAATTCACTCCATAGAGCTGAGGTTTGCTGAGCTTTGCCACACTGGCCAGTCAGTTCTAGCCATAATGAGGTGGCAGGTAAAAGTATCAGGGCAAAAAGAATAATTCTTCTTGGGGCGGTGGTGTTCATTTTCAGGAAACCTCTCCTGGAGGTATAATATGAAACAGATCATTGACTCCTGGCGTGGTTGTTTTTGTTGTTTGTTTGTTTGTTTGTTTGTTTGTGGCTTTTTTTGTGTGTGTGTGGGGAAGATTAGCCCTGAGCTAACATCTGTTGCCAATTCTCCTCTTTTTGCTGAGGAAGATTGGCCCTGGGCTGACATCCATGCCCATCTTCCTCCACTTTATATGGGACACCGCCACAGCATGGCTTGACAAGCAGTGCGTCGGTTCATGCCCGGGATCCGAACCAGCGAACCCGGGCAGCCGCAGCAGAGCACGCGCACTTAACCACCAAGCCACCGGGCCGCCCCCATTGTTTTTTTGTTTTTAACTTTCAAAATATTTGGGAGCCGTCACATCTAATCTCTGACCAGTGCCATAGATACAGGCTCTCAAAGGAGGAAGGGGTGGTGAACTTGCACCTTTCTGTTGTGTGATTGCCCTGATCGGGGTCAGGTCACGGGGCTCGTGAGCACATCCTTGTTTCTATGTTGCGCTGACGCGGCGCTCTTGGAGCTCCTGGAACAGCTGTCGCAGGAGGCCTCTGAGCTCTCTCAGGCAGAAAGGCAGGTAATTGAAAGCAGCTCTGGACACTGGATCTGTTTCCCATCCTAGGTGTTGTTATCACCTAGACACAGCCTCTTGTGAAGGCTTTGTATCTGAGAAGTCTGCCTCCAAAGTCACCGTGGCGATTAATAATGTCCACACCTAAATCAAAATCCCTACTGCTGCTCTGGCTAGTAATAGAAGACTCTTCCTGCTTCCTTCATAGAGTAGTTGACGACCGTCACTGCGTCTCTTTTGAGTGAAAGGATTTTAATTACGCAATGCTCAGGAGCACAAAGCTTCATCTCCTGGGGAGCAGACAATGGAGGCTCGTGATCAAAGCACAGTAAACCTTCTCTGAGGGTGTTTACACGTTTGTGACAGTGGCTGCGGTTGTCTCTGGTAGCAAGGACAATAAAGCAAAACCTTAGGGTGCTCTTTTCATTAGCCAATGACTTTACAGCCTGTGGTGGCTTTTTAACCATCCGTGTGTAAAATGGAGTGATGTAATTTGTAATTACTGGAAATAACTAGTTTTTATTCCCCCCATGGATATTTAGGGCTTTCATATTATTTGAAAGATTCCAGTTGGCTTTGAAATAGTGCATTAACAATGCCTTAATAGTCAGCACAGCCCACTGTGCATACAGGGAACTTCCAGAGGCTTCTGCCCCAGCCCTTTACTGGAGATTCCATTACTCCTGTGACCAGAGTATGGCCACCATGTGGCGGTGCTGATTCCAAACAGATGACAAAAAGAAAAGTCACCCGGTCTCCTGGGGAAGAGACGGGATGGGAAGAAGAAATGAAGTGTGAGAAGAAATGGGGATAGAGCACTCTGGGAAAGCAGAGAGATTGGTGTTCTCATCCTAGCTGTACCACGTAGCAGGTGTGTGGACTAATCTCTCCCAGCCTCAGTTTCCTCATCTGTAAAATGGGAGTGGTAACATCTGCCTTGTTCAGAGAACCGATGAGATGATGTTGATAAATACATGAAAAGCAGGCCAGCCCCTGTGGCCTAGTGGTTAAGTTCAGGGTGCTCCACTTCAGCAGCCCGAGTTTGGTTCCTGGGCGTGGACCTACACCATTCGTCTGACAGTGGCCATGCTGTGGTGGTGGCTCACATACAAAAAGGAATAAAAAAGAGGAAGATTGGCAACAGATGTTAGCTCAGGGGGAATCTTCCTCAGCAAAACATGAAATAAAATAAAATAAAAATAAAATAATACAAAAATAAGATAAAATAGAAAAGCAATGGGATATATTGGAGTATATGAGGAAGCCATTTGATGTAAAACTAATTCGGCCTGACGTAGTCTGTTGAGCATGCATTGTGCATCTGCTTTAAACATTTACTATGTCCCAAAGACAAGAATGATGCCCTTAAAGATAAGGATGTAGCTTCCCCCCATAGCAGCATTTCTTTAAGGATAAACATCTCTTCCTGGAAACTAAGGATTAATTACTGAGCTGCTGTGCTCACCTGGTGACCACTGACCTGCTGACCACGGACCTGCTGTGCCAGCTAAGCATCTCAGGACAGTAGTAAAAGAGACATTGCTGTCATATGTGAGGTGTGCTCTTTGTTGCAAGGCAGTGTAGAACCACTCTGCACAGCCTACTTCTTTGGTGCCCTTCCTTCCTTGGGGAAAGGCAGGCCCCAGGCTATAGTCCTCAAACCTGGCTCCTAGTAAACTCACCCCAATTTTTATTTTATAAATTGATTATGGATTATTTGCATTGACAATGTCTCTGATAGTGCTACACACGGTTCCTGGCTCAGTAAAAGGTGCTGAGTAAATCTAGACTCCTTTCTTTGTTCATTCATCTGTAGCTTGTGCAGAGAGTGGTTGGATTTTTCCTGATCTCTTCCGAGAGAGCTGAATGAAAGATCAAGACTGCTGGAGCCCATCTGACCTCCCCAAATATCATCTTTCTGTTTTCTAGCAGGGCATTACGAATGACATTTTGCATTTCAGAACCTTGCGTGATGCCTAGGATATGGATTTAATTTACAATTTGAACTCAGATCCCAATCAAACCAATCAATGTTAGAGAAAGTATGGCAGGAAGGAAAATTTTAAAAACCATGTGTATCTAGTTTGGAATGCTGAGTCAAGTTTTCTCGAGTGTCAGAGGTTTCTGGAAATATTTTCAAAGTTCTTTCATTAAAAAATGTTGTGACTGTTAGAGATAGGTGGTCGTAAATCCCCAGGGGGTGGTTGACAGCACCAACCCCATTTACAAGCAGGCCTTGGGTGGTAGCATCTTGCTCTGTTCCAGCTCTTGCAGTCTCACTGTCACATCAGGAAACAGCTGTCGCTTGTCTCATCTACCATCAGTTGTTGCTGTGTTTAAGGCTGACACATTTTCAACTTGTGTATCTCCTTTTCCTCCAAGCAACTAGTGATATATAGGCCACAAACTCCAGACACGACATGGTCAGGTAGGACTTCCTTATCTCTTCAAATAAAATTTGTTGTTAGTTCCATCGAGTCTATTCTGACTGCTAGCAACCGTGTGGACAGCACAGCGGAACCCTGCCCGGTCTTTCTGCGCCATCCTCTCACCTTCTGCTGCTGTATCAGACAGTGCTCCACCGCTGTTCATAGGGTTTTCATGGCCACTTTTTAGGAAGTGGGCGGCCAGTTCTTTCTTCCTAGTCTGTCTCAGTCTGGAAGCTCCGCTGAAACCTGTCCACCCTGGGTGACCTTGCTGGTATTTGAAACACTGGTGGCAGAGCTTTCCGCATCACAAAATGTGCAGCTGCCACAGTATGACAACTTACAGATGGGTGGTGTGGTTCCCTGACCAGGAAAGGAACCTCAGGCTGCACTGTGAGAGCCCAGAATCTTAACCCCTAGACCACCAGGGCTGGCTTCTAATAAAATATATGAGATTAATTCTGCTCTGAGGCTGCCTCAGATGTCATTGTCATATTATTACTATTATCCTATTCATACTTAGAACTTAATATAGTAATATCAATATTAAAACATAATAAATTTATATAACAGTGTTTAATAGTAATTACTACTTGTATATTATATATTATGATAATATCTCTATTTGCTTAGTACCAACAAGGTGCCAGGCTTTATATACATTGTTTTAAATCTTCACAACATCCAAGCAAGATGGAAATTGTTGTCCTGAGGTTACAGATAAGAAAAGTGCATGAGGCTCAGAGAGGCAACTTTTTGAAGTTGAAATGTTAGCAACTTTTCAGTGCCATTTGCTAGTCACTATCAAAGCTAGGATTCAGATAAGATCTAGGATTCAGAGATGATCCAGGATTCAGAGATGATCCAGGATTCAGAGATGATCTGGTCTGACTCCAAAACCCAAGCAGCTTTCAACATGTCCTGCTGCGTCTCTGTCCTGGAAAGTGGACCACACTAGTAAAGATGTGTTGTGGATGGAATAACACCGTCTACAGCAGTTCATAACAGAGCTTAAAGAGCAGTTGCTATTTCAGTCTGTTAATGGTACAAATGTGCCAAATAAGTGTCACTTTCATGTGGGCAAAATTTAACTACCTCATGAACTACATTTACAAGGAGATGCTTAATTTACTGTGCGTTGTTTATAAGTGCTCTTGAGCGAGGTGAATCATTTAGGGCAATTTATTTTCCCAGTTACACAAGGGGTGGATTAATAGAATACCACAGAATTTCAAGCAAACTCAGCCAGCACAGGGTGGACACAGCGGAGACGAGTACTAAGACAGCTGACCTTTGAACTTAAAGAGCCCTGATTCCTGTTTATAACCCTAATGCTGATATCACTGGCTTGCATTCTGCAAGACCAACTTTTTTAGTGAATATAAAGCTTTTTCTTTTAGAAAATCTGAATTGAACCTTATTTACTAAAGATTTGTTTTCTTCCTTTTTTTTTTTTCTTACCATACATAGTTTAGGCCAAAAAACTTGGGAGTCATCCTTGACACCTTTGTCTTCTGAATCCATCCAGAAACCCTGCTGGCTCACCTTAACAATATATTGAGAATCTGAACACTTCCTACCACCTCCTCAGTTATAGCCTGGTCTGAGCCACCATCATTTCTTGCCTGAATTTCTGTAATTACCTCCTAACTGGTCTCCTTACCTCACCCCTGTCCCCATGGTCTGTTCTCAACACAACAGCCAGAATGATCCTTTTAAAACCTCAGGCAGCAGGTTTTAACTCTAACCCGCCTCTCTAGGGTTAACCCCCTGCTCTAACCCTCTGCTCTAACCCTCCGTGGGCTCCCCATCTCTCTCAGGGCAAACGCCTCTGTGCCCTGCGGGATCTTCCTCCCCTCCGTTGCCTCGCGGACCCCTTTTTCTGGCCTACCTCTCGCTCCTGCACTGCAGCACCGGCCCCCTTGCTGTTCTCAGGCATACTCCTCCTTCGCCCTGCTCCGGCGCTTCGTTCGCACGTAGCGCTCATCGCCTCACCCAGTACGCCCATCGCCTGCCTGCCTGCCTGCTGGAACGCAGCCACGGGGGAGCAGCGACCTTGCTTCCACTCACTGACCTGGCTCCAGGGCCTAGAAAAGTGCTGGCACACCGTAGATGTTCAGTAAATGTTTGCAGAGAGTTGAGTAAACGAAGGTGGGGTGCTGACATAGAGAGAGAAACTAATGGTTCTACCTGATGTTTCCGCATTTGGCAGGTATTTTGTAAACATAATGTATGCTTATGCAAGTGGATAATGTCATGTCAGACAAAGGTGGCAATTAATTGGCATTGCAGACTGCAGGGGCACTAGAATCATTGCCTGGTCTTGGACACAAGTGACCATTGAGGGAATATAATAGACCTTTGGCTCTTTCTAGAATGCAGAGGACTGACCTTCTGGCTCTGCTCTCTGAAGTTTAATCATGTTCAAGAGAAACGGTGATTTTTGTGTTTGTTCTCAGTTCTACTTCTCACTCCCTGGGTGGCAGCAGCTCTCCAGAGCAACAGTAGCATGAAACAACCAATACCAACCTCAGCAGATGTTATAAATACTCCTTAACAAAGAAATAGTCATAGAGGTATGCAAAAGAGTTAAGAGATATCAACAAAAAGTTTAGTCACAGATCTGTACTAGAAGATCATCAATAAAAACAGTAATAAGAGGGTCACCATCTGTAGCTAGCCAGTTATAAAAGAGAAAAGCAAGCAGCAGCAACAGCAGTCCCTGCTATGGACTTTATATATAGTGCCTACCGTCAGATTGTTTTTATCTTTTCATTTTATCAAGTTGAGCCAATCAGTTTGACCAAATTGACCCAATATTCAGAAATTTGTGCCCATATTGCCTATACTCTACCTGTTTCCCAAAGAGATTAAAAACAAACACAAAAAGGGTGCAGATTACTTTCAAAGATCCTGATTCATCAAATCAAAAAATAATGAAAATCAAAGGAAAAAAGTAAAAGACGAAAAATAACAGAGGCTTGAGGATTATTATTTTTAAAAACATTAAATATAAGTAATTGAACTTCTAAAAGCATGAAAATTAAATAACAGAGGGTAGATGTAGGAATATACTTTTTTCTTTTCTTTTGCGTATGTGTGAGGAAGACCAGCCCTGAGCTAACATCCGAAGCCAATCCTCCTCTTTTTTGTTGAGGCAGACTGGCCCTGGGCCAACATCTGTGCCCATCTTCCTCTACGTTATATGGGACGCCACCACAGCATGGCTTAACAAGCGGTTCGTGGGTGCACGCCTGGGATCCGAACCTGCGACCCCCAGACCACCGCAGTGGAGTGTGTGCACTTAACCGCTTGCGCCACTGGGCCAGCCCCAGGAATGTACTTTTTAAAGCAATATTTCAAGCAATTTAATATAACATCTAGGTGTCAGTTAGGATATGCTAGGTTATGCTGCAGTAACAAAGAATCTCAAAATCCCGATGGCATAATACAATATAAATGTATTTCTTGCTCATGCTATGCATTCGGTATGGTTTGAGAGGTGTCTCTGCCTCTCATTGATCAGTTTTAGGCCCAGGCCAATGGATTCCACCATCTTTCAGGCCTTATCCATAGCTGTCTTGGTTACTACAGCCAGGAAGAAAGAGCAGGAGAGTTGACCTCTGGTAATTAAATGCTTTGGCCTAAAAGTGACTCACGTTACTTCTAGTCACCTCTTTTTTTTTTTGGTGGGAATGAGTCACATAGCCACACCTACCTTCAAAGAAGCGGGGAACTTTAATCTTCTGTGTATCAGAAATGGAGAAGAACTGGATGTAGGAGAACATGAGTGATAATATCACAACTTACGTCTAAGCTACTTGGCAATGAAGGCAAAAAATGAAAGTGTTTATTTTAAATAGCTCTTTTTGCCTAAGAAAAGATC
Organism: Ceratotherium simum simum; assembly: GCF_057802395.1. Classification (NCBI taxonomy): domain Eukaryota; kingdom Metazoa; phylum Chordata; class Mammalia; order Perissodactyla; family Rhinocerotidae; genus Ceratotherium; species Ceratotherium simum. The sequence continues at coordinate 62,495,462 of NC_141914.1, forward strand.
ACATCAGTCCATTAAGAGAGAAAATCTTTACACACATCACCTCTTACTGTGTTGTACTTTGGTCCTTCTACCAAAAGACTCTCTGTGTTTTACTTATGGGCATCTCTTATATAAATCTTTGACAAAAGTGCCACGGAATTGTGTTAATTTGTAGTTTTGTAAAGTCATTTTGTTGAGGAGACGGATAATCCAGATGTAGAGAATTCTGGTGCACTGTTCCAAAGAGTAATCAAGTACAGAGAATCCAGAATAACTAATGTTTGGCATGTCCTTCAGACTCTCTCTCTAGAATGTTAACTATTTACCTGGGATTTTGATAAGAAATTGTTTCAGACCACTCAAAGTCTGTAAGCAATATTTAATGATCAAGAAGGATATTCCAAATTGGTAGAAAATCCTTGCAATTCTAGATACATGTAGTTTTGTTTGGAAAGTTAAAGAGTTTGTTTTATTTCTTTGTATATATATACATGTTCCCTGAGCAGAGAGAGGCTGAAAGCAAACAACCAAAGAACCAAAGCCGTTTGAATACACCGAGTTTTCAGTGAGCCACTCTGTTTCAGACTCCAGAATCCACTGTCATGGATCAGGGAAGAAGGGACTTTGGCACAAAAGATTTTTGAGTGTAAAAGTCAATCATCATCTACCTTTATCATAAAAATCCCTAAAATGATAAATTTTGAGCAAAGTGCAATCCTGCATAATAAAAAAAATTTGCATGGAAATGCTCAGCATTATCTATCTGACCAATAAACATTTGCAAAAGATGAAAAATCTAATGTTACCTTTTTTAATGAAAGGTTTCTGTAGAGCATTCTTGACCAATGAACTCAGGTGCTTCTTAGGGTACCATCAAATGATCTAAATGTTCCGATACATCCAGGGTTGGCAAACATTTTCTGTAAACAATCAGATAGTAAATATTTTAGGCTCCACAAGCCTTATAGTATTGGTTGTGACTATTCAACTCTGCCACTGTAGTGCAAAACAGTCAGACACAACATGTAAATAAATGGGCACGTGTTACTATAAAACTATTATTTACAAAACAGACAGTGAGCTGGAACTGACCCATTGGCTGAGTATGTAGTGTGCAGATCCCTGCAATACACCATCATTAGAGTAAGTGGTGCTTGCTCTAAATAATATCAAGTGCTATAGGTATAGATTTTAAAGTGAGTGGACAGGAAAGTCAATTATCTCAATAGATGCCAATTTTTTCCCCTAATAGATCCATCCTGGAAGAGAAGAGCTATTAGCACTTGTAGGAAATAATTGAGTTAATGGCAAAATATTAGAATCATTTCCACGAACATTGAAGTAAAGAACACGATAAGAATGCCTGGCATGACCCCATCATTCAGTGATGTTTTGAGACTCCTAGCCAATGGAATAAGAAAGCAAAAGCATTGTGGCACAGATGTTGGAGAGAAGGAGACCGAACTGTCATTATTCATAAGTAGTATGATCCTTTACCTGGAATATCTAAGAGAATCAACTGAAAAATTTGTAGTATTAGAAAACCAACCATAAGGTAAACATAAAAAAATATATATATCAGGGGCCGGCCTGGTGGCATAGCGGTGAAGTTCACGCGCTCCGCTTCGGGGGCAGCCCAGAGTTCGCAGGTTCAGATCCCAGGCACCGACAGATGCACCGCTTGTCAAGCCGTGCTGTGGTGGCATCCCATATAAAGTGGAGGAAGATGGGCACGGATGTTAGCCCAGGGCCAGTCTTCCTCAGCAAAAAGAGGAGGATTGGTAGATGTTAGCTCAGGGCTGATCTTCCTCACACACACACAAACAAACATCAATTGCTTTGCTATGCATCAGCAATAACAATTAGAAAATGTAATAATAAAAGATTTCATTCCCGAAAGGTCAGAAACTAAAAATGCCAAGGAGTAAACCTAAAAAGAAATGTATAAACTTAAATGACGGGACTAAAAAGTTTACTAAAGGACAGAAAATCACACTCAAATAAATGAAGTGGTGGCTGAGTTTCCAGATAAAAGACTCAATAACTTTAAATTTTCAATTTTCTCCAAGTATATTTGTAATTTCATGTAAACCCACCCAAAATCACTACAAGCCCTTTGTGGAACTGGACAAGGTGATTTTAAAATTCAGTGGTAAGATTAAATGTGAAGGCAATTAAGTAAAATGTGAAAAAGAGAACACTGAGGGGGCCTTGCCTTTCCAAATATCAGAACTCCTATAGAGCTACAGTGATCAAAACGGTGATGTATAGTTTCTAAAAATAAATAGGAGATCAATGATACACATTATAGACTTCAAAGGTAGACATATAAAAAGAAATTTGTAATAAAGGTAGTATTTCAAATTGGTAGGGGACAGATACACTATTCAATAAATTGTCTTGAGACAACTAGTTTATCCATCTGAAAAACAAACACATAAATATACTTCCTTTCCTTACAACATATATGAAATAAATCCCAGATGAACTAAAAATCTGAATATATAAAAATTTATAAAAGCATTAGAAAAATATTTTTATAAGCTTTGATTGAGAAATACCTATCATAGAAAATCATAAAATCCTGGGCCCAAGTAAGAAAATGTTGAGATATTTGATCTAAATGAGTGCATATGCGTCTCTCTCTCTCTCTCTCTGTGTATACACACACACACACACACACACTCATTGAGGTCGAATATCTCATGATATTTGTCAAATATCTCAATATATATAGTGGACAAATGTTTAATATCCCCAATGTAGAATGAGCTCCTAAAATTAATTAAAATTAAAAAACAATTTTTTCAAAAGAAAATGAACAAAGTCTACATATATTGAGTGTTTTATTAAATGGCAGGGACTGTTTTAAGTGCTTTACTTATTTAATCCTCACAACAATTCTATAATATATATTTTTTTCCCAATGTTCCTAATCATCATGGAAAGTCATGTTAAAACAAAAATTTTCCTCTATCAAATTGAAAAAATTTTCAAAGATTTATAATATTAGGTGTTAGCAATGTTAGGGGATGTGGTCACCCCCACATACTTTTCATGGGAATAAAATTGGTGCAGCATTTTTGGAGGACAATTTGGCTGTTTAGTCACTCTTTAATGGTCATGCTTTTTGACCTAGTAATTCCACTTATAGGAAACTCTCCTCCATAAATACTAGCAAATATGTATTAAAATGCACGCATAAGGATAATCATTGAAATATTATTTCTTACAGGAAAAAAGTTGGAACAATCTAAATGTTGCATTACTCTGACAAACCAAGAGTAAGGCAGGGAACTGTGGCAACTCTCTTACCTTAAATCGTTTGGAAAAATTGTTCAAGAGTTGGAAAAGGGCAAAAGAAGTTACTAGGTATTCTTTCAATGTAATGTAGATGTTGTCTAGTGGACTCTCTGTGGATTATCTCTATCTATGTGTGTGCACCTTTATATTTCTATTGACTAGGTTATTTTATAACTCTGAAAGGGTAGAAGTTAAGTGATAGAAAATGAGTATTAATGCAAATGAATCTTGCCCATAGGAATGCAAATGAATTATGTCCCATAGAAATGCAATTGATTTCCACCCTATGGAAAAAGATAACCTCAAACATTATATGTAATTGCGCCATGGACTCTTAACCAGTTTTGCATCTATTAGCACATCCTTTTCACCATTCATGATTACCTATATATATAATGTTTGTTCTATAAGTTCTCCTTTGAGCTGGTCTTAACATGTTACTGATTCCCTTACTAATTTATGAATTAAAAAAAAATCTTTGACATGTTGTCATTTTATATTTGCATGAGAGTCAGGATTGTACCTTTTTGATAATCATATGTCAGCACAATATTAAGGTTGTTGCTTCTTATTAGACAAGAAATTCTTTATTGCATGGTCTTTGCTATGGCTTTAACTAACTGTTCTTATTCAAAATCAAAATAAATTTCACTATGCCCTGGACAAGACTAGGATTTTATTTGGTGATACCGTTGAACTCTATGTTGGGACAATGATGAGGCTTATCTGTTGTACACAGAAATGAGGGCACCAGAGAACATTTCCTGGAGGTTCTGTATGGTCTTATCCCAAGGTCCTTCAACACGACTTCACATGAAATTTATGCTAAAGGAGAAGGGGATTGTGGACACCAAAACACTGAGGCATTGGAGTAAACTCATTTAAAAACAAAAACAAAAACAAAACCCCAGCTCCCGTGATCATTAAAATATTAGGAGTGGTCTTCGAAAGGTTAAAAAAATTTTTTTATCCTTAATCTTTTTTCCCTTTGCCAAGGTAAAATGCATCATGGGTATTAAATTTCAACAAAATAGAGCTGTGCCCTGTTCTAATCCATTTGACCGCATGTGGGCTGCCAGTGCTGATATTTGTTGAAGCAAAAGTGAAGGCACAATAGTATAGACTTTGTCATGCAGCCAACTCATTCTTCTTGCCATGTATGCAGTGCCTCAGCGAGGGGAAAAGTCAAGGTGCTTAAGGAAGGAAAAAAATAAAACAGAAGAGAGAACTCAATCTGCAGAGCTTTGTGAAGTACCACTTGCTTCTTCCCTTCATACAATCAGTTAATCACCTTATAAAATGCCGAAATCATCAGAGCCTGAGCTGAAACAGCGAATTCAATCTTTTCCTCTCCTTTAAATGTCTCCTTTTCAGTTATACAGTATTTTATGAAAAATTGATGTCTTGCTAGTCAACATGATGAATGTTGGGACATTCAGGGAATAGTTTAAAGAGTTTGTTTTAACAGTTATGCATTTAAATTGTCCCATTATAGTGGACATGTTTCCTCTGCCAACAAAAAATCAGTTCTTAAAGGTCCAGTTCTCCTCGAATTTTTTTGCTGCTTTCAATCATTTTGATAGCAATCTTGATGAATTCATGAATTAAAATTATTTCATCCAAATGTTAGATTTCAAGGTGAAAATTTGGGGCCTCTTTTTCTTTTATTGCTGGGCTTTAATACATAATACCGAAGACACTTGGAGTTTAAAAATATGATACATTCTCTAAGGAAAACCTTTAGATGTCTAGGCTCAGTGGGGCATTTGTCTGAAAGCAATTAAGTTGTGCAATGCATATCTGTATAAAAGCCATTTCTGCAACTCAGGGCACTTTTGTTTAAGTCCAGTTCTTAGGTCAAGGTCCCAGCCTCTGATCTTGCTCACAGTAGATACATGGTAAATATTTGTTGAACAAATGAGCACAGAGAAAACATCATCCATCCGTCCATTACTCTGTTCCATCAGTGGGAGAACAAAGGTAAATTGTCCTTTTCTTTCCCTTTGTCCTTCTTTTTCACATAGCCCAGAATCATGGATTTATAGAATAACCTCCCTGGACCTTAAGAGCCATTAAAGCCAATTTTTACATTTTACAGATGTGAAGCAACTGAGGCCTAGTGTTTTGAAGTGGCTTGTACACAGCTACGTAGCAAGTTAATGGCATGGCAGCCAGATGGCAAACCCAGGCCTTCCAGCCGTAAATCCAATGGCCCTCTCATTGTGCCAGACTGCCTTTCAGGTGTGTTCTCATAATTCTGAGACACTGGTAATCTGGCCAGGTCTTTTGGCTTTTCCTCTTACGGAGGAAAAAGAGAGGTCCCAGAAGAACTCGTGGTTTTTTTCTTGAAGTGCCGCACCTTTGGAAGCACCTCAGAGCTGGTACATATCCCCTTGGCTGCCTGTCATGAGCTCTTACCTATTTCAGTTCATAGGAGGCAGTGTCATTTCTGAGCCCTCAACCCCAAGCAAGATTAGAGGCAATGCAATCAGACCAGTGTCTTAAGTACTATTCTAATAAAGACAGGTAAATATGACAGAAATTTAAGAGAATGTCCTTGCCAGGACTCTTCTCAAGCAGTTCGGTGATTGGAGCAAGTTAAAAGGCTTTGAGAGCCATGATGAAGGTTTTGGCAGGTCAGGGGTAGTCACGGGGGAGTTTTAAGTTGGAGAATGAGATGATCGGCTCTTTTGAAAAAGTGGCTTTAGAAGAGTGACTGTGACAATGGGGCAGTAGTGTGAATGCAGGCCTGGCTCAGGGAGACTGGTAAGGAGGCAGCAGCTGTGATCCCGGCAGTCTCTGAAGGTGACCCAAGCTCAGAGGCCGTGGAAATGCAGAGAAATTGAAAGGATTTGGAGGTATTGGGGTATGATAGTGAGGACTTGATAACTGATTGAATTTGGAGTGAGGGATCAGGAGACTCAAAGACGACTCCCAGGTTTCTGGATTGGATGACCGGGTAAATGTGCCACTAGTGGGAATGGAGAGGTCTGGGGAGGGGGCAGGTTTAGAGGGACTATGTTGAGCTTTTGTTCACGGGGAGCTTGAGTGCCTTAGGGCGCCCAGGTGGAAGTGTCCCATAGGCATACCATCTGCAACTTAGACGGGTAGAGGGTTACTCAAGCAAGTGTGGGCAATGTGCTCAGGCCACAGCACAGCTCAGAGAACCTGTTCCCGCTCTAACCTTGTATCCTAGTGCCCAGGCCCTCCCTACACTGGCTTCACTGTCGTGGTCCCAACACACCAGGCATACTCCAGCCTGAAGACCTTTGCAGTGGCCGTTGTCCCTGCCTGGAATGTTCTTCTCCTCAAATCTGCACGACTAACTCCTTCAAGGCTTTGCTCAAATTTCTCCTTCTGAGTGTGGCCTTACGAAGACCACACTATGTAAAACTATGATCCCAATCCCCTCCCCCACACACTACTGATCTTCCTTTCCTTGCTCTATTTACTCTTTATTCTATAGTTCTTATCATCTTGTATCATACTGTAGCATATGCTTATGAATTATATCTATTGTTTATTGTCTTTCTCCCTCTGCAGGAATCGAGGCTCCATATGGGCAAAGATCTTTGTCTGTTCACTGATATATCCCAAGTGCCCAGAATAGTGCTTGGCACACAGTGGGCACTGAATAAATGTTGTTGGCTGAATGATTGTTTGTGTAGCACCTTAGTGCCCCATCTACTGACTTGCTGAAGCATCAGAATCTGTATGGGAGCCCCAATCCCCACCCCTGTGGGAGTCTAGGAAAGAAGGAGGTTAGTATGGCCAGAAAAGGTGGAGATGAGGGGATTGGGATGGGCGTTGAAGAAAGGAGCAGGTTTGGATAGGTACAGAGAAGATGGGAAGCACACTGGATATGGGAGAGCACTATGCCTGTGATAACTGGTTAAGAAGTGTTTGGTTTAGTTCCTATCAGAGAACAGAGTGGGGATATTGAGCAGTTAGACTATTCATTAAACAGTATCTAAAATAAATTCAGTATCTATCATGTGCCAGTACTTTATGTACATTATCCTCATCTTCTCATCAACCTATAAATAGTATTGCTGTCTCCTTTTGACAAAGTAGAAGATTGTGGCTCAAAAAAGTTAAATTACTGACTCTGCGTACACAGCCAGTAACTGTTTGGTATTCAATGTGAGTTTGTCTGACTCCAAAGCTCCTGCTCTTTTTAATCCAGTGGCATGCTGTTCAGAAGTGAATGAGTCTGAGTGTGGGGTCCTCTGCCCACCAGGAATCCTCAGGTTCCTCCAGCCTCTGGGTAACTTGGAGTGAGCCTAAGATGGGCTCTGGGAATAGTAGCAATTGATGGAACATCACTTTATCCTTCACTCCTCATTGTGCCTCTTGAAAGAGAAAAACTCTATTCATCTACTCTCTGCTACTAACACACTCACACTTCCAGTCACCAAATATGTGGAGGTTTTTCCCACACCAAGCAATTCTCCAATTCTTGGTGGATACCAACTGGGTCTCATACAATTTCCCTCAATTTTGACACTAACTACCCATAGTTAGTACAGACCCCACAGGTTAAGGGCTCAATCCTACAAGACTGCCTGCCCCCCAACTTCAGACTCCAATCGTTAGTCTAGGTTGTCACCTGTGCTTCTATCAACTGGCTATAAATTGAAAGTTCCCATGACCCTCTTCCTCAGGTTCAATAATTTGCTAGAATGGCTCACAGAGCCCAGGAAAACAGTTTACCTACTATATTACTGGTTTATAACAAAAGGATACAAATCATGAACAGCCAGGTAGAAAAGATGTATAGTGCAAGGTATGTGGGAAGGTGTGCAGAACTTCCTTGCCCTCTCTAAACACACCAGCCTCCCAGCACGTCCATATGTTCTCCAATTCCTAAGCCCGCCTCCCCAAAACCACACTTGAGGGATTTTTATAGAAGCTTCATTTCATAGGCATGATTGATTAAATCATTGGCCATTAATGATTAATTTAACCTCCAGTCCCTCTCTTCTCCCAGGAGGCTGGGGGGTGAGACTGAAACTTTCAACCCTCTAATCACATGATTGGTTCCCCTGGCAACCAGCCCCCATTTTGTTATCTAGGGTCTTTCCAAAAATCACCTTATGAACATAAAGTCAGGTATGGTTGAAAGAGGCTGGTTATGAAAAACAAAAGACACTCCTTTGATTTTTCTGGAGCTATTTCAGGAACAAAAGACCAAATATAACACAAGATGCTCCCATCACTCTTTATCAGTTAGGAAATTCCAAGGATTTTAGGGGCTCTGTGCCAGGAACTGAGAGGAAGACCAAATGTGTATTTTTTATTATAAATCACAATATCACACCTCTCCTCCACTCTTAACCTCCCTTTCATTTGGGGTTCCTGTGTTTGAGACATAAGCACATAATTCCCATCTCTTGGGCATGGATGAGAGCAGACTCAGGTGTTGGGGTGTTATGAGAGGTTTGGGGGATTTGATCGGAGACATAAAAGAAACTTTCCACTCCAAACAAATGGACTGAAGGTATATTTTATTATATAGAGGATAGTAAAGGCGACAGTCCGCAAACAGATCTGAATAGGTCAAATAATAAGAGGGAAAAACACCAGCTTGATTGGAAAGGGAAACACCAGATCGACTGAAGGGAAATGACACAAATCAACTGGAAAGAGAAACACCAGGTTGACGGAAAAGAGAACACATTAGATCAATTACTTTACAATAAATCAATTACTTGCAACATCCACACCCCACTGCTGGGAGAGTCTTGTCAATTGACGTGGCAGGGTGGGAATCATACGTCCTGGGCAAGGCGTCCCTTCCACAGGTGGAACTCTCACCGGGTCTCAGTCTCCAGCGGTTTATATAAGCAGTTACAGAGTTTACAGAGCAAGCATTTTGTGTTCCCACGCACAAATGGTTATCAGTGGCATACGTGCACTGAGCCCCCTGGCTATCGTCCCAGCCCAATAGTTGTGTACATGCATTATTTACCCTGGTTATCATCCCAGCCCGGCACAGATGGCCAGTCTGTCCCAGGCTGTGGAGCCCAAAGGGCCTTGAAATTTTTACACGTTGCAACTATCTCCATGGGAGAAGGGCCAGTTCCCACCACGCAGAAAGAAGCTTTTATATTTCTTTTTGTGCTGGTAGCTATAGGTCAATGGAGCAGCCAAACATGGCTGTACTCATGTCAAGACGTGGGGAAGAGGGAGAATCCCCATCTGCCCTTTCCCTTAAGGTTCTTATGGCTGACCAAATAATTAAAAGACAGGTTAGCAGGAGAAAATCAAAGTTTGATAACATGTATACATGGGAGAAACCAGGGAAACTGAGTTTCTCAACAAAATGGCAGAGCTTCTCATCTTAAATGCTGTCTTCAGCTAAAGACAAAGGAGGATGTTGGGGGTAGGGGGTCTGGGATTTCAGAGGGGAAGAAGACAATTCACATGGAGAGGGAAATGTAAATGTTTGTCAGACAATTCTTTGTAGGGCCACCTATAGAGAATGTGGCTGGAGAGACAGAAATTATAGTAATCAAGAGTGTAGACTTAAGTCCTCTTCTTCCGACATGATAAGAGTTTCCAGAGATGAGGTCATCCCCCCCTCTTCCCAGCACACAGAGGGAGACACCTTTACAAACGTAAATATTTGGTAAACAGAACTTTGAAAAGAATGGGCTTAGCGAGGACCCTGCCAGTCTGTCCATACCCAGAGTTAAATGCCTTTAGGCAGATAGTGGGGGAGGTCAAATGTCCATCAGAGAAAATAATCAAGGTAAAGAGACATATTTCAGGGTGGCCAATTTTGATCTCCCACATAGGACTTCCAGGTCTTCCCCTCCTGTTAGCTCAGTGCCTCTGGGCCTGTTACTTAACCTCTTCAAAGCTCGGAGGCCTCATTTATTAAATGAACATAATAATAATACTTGCCTAATAGAGCTGTTATTAGGATCAGAAGGGAGTATGTGTGCAAACCTCCTAGCCCTGTACCTGACACACAGTGAGGGCTCGATCAATGCTGGTGATCACAGCCCTTGTCCCGCAGTATTTTACATGCCCTTTGTCTGTTCCCCACTAACAGTAAGCAACTGGAAGTCTTGCAGTGTAAGATATTCATTCTTGTATCTCCATACTTAATAATATTACACAAATAAATAAGTGGTCTGTAATTCCATTGAGTTCAGTGAATATCCAGGCTTCTGGTATATGCTGAGCTCTGCATTTGGAGGTGAGAGGTTGTGCAGTGTTGAAAACACACGAGCCCTGCCTTTGAGTGATCTGGACTAAGTGTGACTGTACTTCAACATAACTAATGTTGAACAACATCTATTAGTTGAATGAAATAATTTTAGATGATGCTAATAAAAATAGCTACCGTTTCTTACCCTCTTTTTTATGCCTGGGACATGCATAATTTCATTTAATCCTCACACCAACCCTAGACGATAGGTACTATTTTTATCCCTTTCTAAAAGAAAACATATTACAAAAGGTTAAGTAACTTGTTCAAGTACAAACAGCGAAAAAGTACTAAAACCAGCGCTCAAATCCAGAGCTGTATGACTCCCAAACTCACACTCTTAATCCTCCTCTCTGAACACATTATGAGTTACTTATAGAATCATCTCCCAAATATCCAACATTTATGAATGTGAGAGTCCTCCTGCCCACAAGGAGGGTAATGTTGTACCTCACGAGGAGCCATGGAAGACCACAGGCCAGTGACTCTCAAACTGACGGAAGCTCAGTGATGAAGGGTACAGATCCCACGCTCCACCTGCTCTAGCTGTTCCTTTAATCAGCAAACAAGACGTAGGGATAACCAAGAAATGTCTCTGTAGAAGCAAAAATTCAAGAGAGTTAAATATACATCTAATGTAGCAATAAGAGTATGGACAACTCCTACCTGAACTGCAGCATATACTTGTTAAAGAGCATCCACTGAAAAGTAACAGGTCAAAAATTATGTTGATGCACCAATACGCACTGAAAGATTAACTAAGCAATGCAAAACAAAATAAACAACAGCCCTTAAAGAAGCCCTTAATTCTTTATTAAGCTCATCTTTGAAGTTACATGTCATTTACCCATAGCAATAAAATGAACATCTGCATGTTTGAACCAGTTCTCAGGCCATTATCTGACCCTCCTGGCTTGGCACTGGGCCACAGATCATACACTGAGAATTACTCTCATGTAACAGCAATTAGAATTGAGATCTATGTTCATCAGACCCAAAACTCACTTTCTAAAGCTCAAGTTCTTGAACCAGACACCGTGCGTGAGGCATGAAGACCAAGACTGTGATACATTTTATCACAGCGAAAATGGAGTGTAGTCATGGAGAAAAGTCTGGAGTTGAAATGAAGGAGAAGAGCAAAGTCAGGGCAAGAAACGAGACCACTTAGCACTTAATTCAACTACTAATATCTGCTACCAATTATCAAGGGGGTATTATGTGCCAGGGGTTGTGCTAACTGCTTTGCATATATTATCTTGTTTAAACGTCCAAGAAACAAACCCATATGGCAGTTCCTGTTTTCATGCCCAGCTGACAGCTGAGAAACTGAGGCATAGAAAGGACAAGCAACTCCTCTCAAGATCCCTTAGCTAGTGAGTGGTCATGCCAGATTTTGAACCCAAAGCCCTTGCCGTTAACCACTCACCAATTCCATCACTGTATTCCAAGTTTAATGTCCTATCAGAGATCAGAATGCATCTCTTAACCTAAGGATCATCACTCAGATTGAAATACTTTTAACAGTAAAAGCAGGCACTCTTCTTTGTTGGGCATTCACCAGGAATGTCCCAGGCAAACAGGGACATATGCTCAGCCTCTTAAATATCTTTCCAATCCACATCCTGACATGATACACGTATAGCAAGAAATCAAACACCAGTTTGTAATTGCACTTGGGAGTACAAGCTTAGATGGTATACCACAGACACCTGCAGGGTAGCCATTATGATATACAGCGATACGTTAACAGACCTCTTGTGCACTTGGAGAAATCTATTTTCCTGGTTTGAAAAGGACCAATCAATTGTATGGGTCCAAAAAGGTGCTTTGGGCTATGTGAAGCAAGGTTGCACTATGAAATTTCACAGAGGCAAAAACCTTTATATCAGTGGTGAAAGGTTGGGACCTAATTACAAAGCTGGCTCCCCAGGCCCCTGACCCAGCAGGAAGGCAGCTCCGCTAAACAGAGGATGGGCACAGCTGCAGCATCTGGATGTGTCCAGGCCAGACCAGGATGGCAGAGCAGGACGAGAGTGAGAGAGGTAGAGGCAGAGCAGTTGAGACAGAGGCAGAGCAACAGGAGGCTGCAGAGCTGAGCTGAGACATCCTCCATATTAGTCGTGCAGATTCCTTTCAGATATTGATCTTTTTATGGGGATTAATTATTTTATGAACTGAAAAGGGAATTTTTTTAAGCTCTTCTACTTGAATATTCTTTTAAACCATTGGAAAGCATACAGCACTTATCTCTGAGAGCTGAAGATTCCTACATTCATTCAACAAATATGTATTGAGAGCCCATTAAGTGTTCCAGGAAGTGTTCTAGGAGTTGGGGATGCAGCGGTGAACATGACACATGCCCTAAACTCATTCTTGAGTATGTCTAAATGCTTTTATGGAAAATGGCACTTTAAAAAGGGTATTTATATAAACAATCTTTTTCCAAGTCATGAAAATTATATCCCCTCTCTAGCCCTCCATTCCCTCAAGTGCAAAATGAGGGCACCTCCCCAGGCCTCTTCTGGCTCTAAAATCCTATGACCCCATTGTCACATTCACAGATTGGTATGAAAGGCAATGCCTTTCTTTATTCAGATTTTCCATTCTGTTTTTGTTTTTTGTTTTTTTTCTGGTGAAGAAGATTGGCCCTGAGCTAGCACTTGTTGCCAATCTTACTCTTTTTGCTTGAGGAAGACTAACCCTGAGCTAACATCGGTGCCAATCTTCCTCTATTTTGTATATGGAATGCTACCACAGCATGTCTTGATGAGCGGTACGTAGGTCTGAACCCCAGGTTGCTGAAGCAGAGCGTGTGAACTTAACCACTATGCCACCAGGCCAGCCCCAGAGATATTCCATTCTTAATATTAAAAATCTAAACTCATCTCAAAGCAACTCGACATTTTTTCATGCACTGAATACAAATCAAAAGGTTAAACACATAAATCAGTGAGGAGCCCACCAGGAAGTGTGGTTATGTGCCCAACGCATAACCAACCTTCTGCTGGCCTCCTCTGGAAGCTGCCTCAGAAAGAGTCACCGGGCTCTTTGTGGGCCTTATGTAAACCAGTACCCCAGAGAACCATGCAGAGGTACAGCACTGTGGTTAAAGAAGAAATTTTATTTTCCTTCTTCTTATTCTTGGATCAGAAATGAAGAAATAGACTCCAAAGATGACAGCCTTTTTCCAGAATAAGAAGAATATTTCACTATTTCAAGGTAAGGATTGGTAGCAATTGACAAGCTAATGTCAGGAGGGGAGAGAGAACGGGGACATTTGTACTCCCCTTCTACATGTCAGCACTCTGCAGTGACTTCCATATATGACCTCTGAGCTTCACAAGGAGTCTATCCAGTAAGCTCTGTTGTCTTCCAATTTAAAGCGAGGAAACTGGGAATGAGAGAGGATGAGTGAACTGTTCGTGATTAAGTAACTCAGAAGTGGCAGAGTCGAGATGCTGTTTGGGAGTCCAGAGCCATACTCTTTCCAGGTGCTCCCCTTTCTAGGCTACTCCAACATGTTTAATCCAGTTTGGACTGCAAATTTAATTATATATTCAGAATTTTAACTGTTGATTTTCCACATTTAGCCTCGTAGTATTATTATATTAAAATAACATGTAGAAGTGCTCCTGATTAAAGAGAATTTCTTTTAAGTCTTTGTCAGATAATTCTGACAGCTATGTTATGTTGTCGTTGGCATCTACTGTTTGTCTTTTCCCATGTGAGTTAGGATTTTTCTATATGTTGAGCAATTTTGATTATGTCTTGGTATTTTGAACATTGTGTTTTGAGGCTGTGAGTCTTGTTTAAATCCTATGGAGAATGTTGACATTTTCACATTAGCAGTTAACTGACCCCAGGTGGGCCCACACCACCAGCCTTCTGAGGATTATGGTTTCAATGTCAGCCCTGTTTTTCCCAGTTGCAAAGACATAAGTAAATGCATAGCAAGGTGCCCAGTACATATAGATGCTCAAATATTGCCAGTTGGTCTCCTGAAATGATGATAGCCTATTTCTACTTGGCTAAGTCATATGATTGAGGATTGGTTGGTTTTGAGATCAGAGGAGGAACTAGGCTGAATGAATGAGGAAACAGCTGATTTGGCACCAGCAAGTGAAGAAGAATGAACAGTCTGTGGAATCAGAGACTAAACTTGAATACCAGTTTGGGCACTTAATAGCAATGTGACTTTGGGCAAGTTACTCCGACTCTCTGAATTTCTGTTTCATTTTCTATAAAATAAAGTAAATAATACATTGCAGGATATTTTTAAGGGTTACATAAAAACATACAAATTAAATATTGAAATTAAAGTGTATAAAATCCCTAGTATAGTACATGGCACATAGTAAGTACTCAGTACAGTTGTGCGCCACATAACGACGTTTTGGTCAACAACGGACCACATATGCTGTGGTGGTCCCATAAGATTATAACAGAGCTGAAAAATTCCTATCACCTAGTGATGTTGTAGCCGTCATAACATCATAGGGCAACGTGTTACTCACATGGCTGTGGTGATGCTGCTGTAGACAAACCTGTGCTGCCAGTCATATAAAAGTATAGCACGTACAGTTATATACACTACATAATGCTCGATAATGATAATAAACGACTGTTACTGGTTTATGTATTTACTATACTATGTTTTTTATTGTTATTTTAGAGTGTACTCTTTCCACTTATAAAAAGTTTACTGTAAGACAGTATGCCTTGTTATGCCAGCAGCAGCCTCATACATCTCATGTTTACCACATCTCTTGATTGTATCATTTTTCTCTTGTGCTAGATTTAATCTCACATTGTTTTGTTCATCGTGGCCCCTAAGCATACAAAATCCACTGCTAATGCTGCCAGTAAGAGGCCATGTCGAGTGACTGACTTGGAAATGAAATTAAAAGTGATTAAGGACTACCAAGGTGGAAAATTAGTCATGGTTATTGCGCGCCAATCAGGCATGTCCCATTCTACCACAGCTACAATCTTGAAGAACAAGAATAAGGTGACAGAAGCTGTTAAAGGATCTGCTTCATTGAAGGCAACGAGACTAACAAAAATTCAAGAAGGGCCTATATCAGACATGGAGAAACTTCTAATGACCTGGATTGAAGACTAGATACAGAAGCATATCTCTCCCAGCAGTGTGACATCATGGCCAAGGCAAGAAGTTTGTTTGCAATGTTGAAAGAAAAGGCTGGACTCGACTACAATGTTGGATTTGCTACTAGTTCTGGGTGGTTTAAATGATTCGAGAATCATTATTCATTACTTAATGTGAAAGTGGGTGGTCAGTCTACGAGTGCTGATGTGAAGGCAGCTAAAAAATTTTTGGAAACTCTAGATAAGCTGATTGTGGAGGAAAATTACTCGCCAGAGCAAATATTCAATATGGATGAAAGCTCCCTATTCTGGAAACAGATGCCTGAAAGGACTTTCATCCATAAGGAGGCCAAGTGGGTGTAAGGTTTCAAGGCTTTTAAGGACAGGATAACAGTCTTGCTTGGGGGCAATGTTGCAGGCTACAAATTAAAACCCTTTGTGATCTGGCACAGTGAGAACTCCGGCCTTCAAGCATATCAGTAATCACACACTGCCAGTGTACCACAGAACAATAAGAAGTCATGGATGACTCAGCTCCTCTTCCAAGATGCCCTGCTGAATTGCTGTGCCAGCAAAATGGAGAAGTACTGTCTGGAGAATAATATATCTTTCAAAATTTTACTTATTGTTGATAATGCTCCCAGACATCCTCCTTTTATTGGTGATCTTCATTCCAATATCAAGCAGAATTTCTCCCTCAAAACAGCACCTCTTTGATCTAACCAATGGATCAAGGAGTTATGGCAGCTTTGAAGGCTTACTATGTGAGGAGGACCTTTGCCAGGGCTATTGCTGCAACAGAGAGAGACACTGAGAATACACTGATGCCATTCTGGAAGGATTACAACGTCTATGACTGCATCAAGAACCTTGCTTGGGCTTGGGGTGATGTCACCGAGGAGTGTATGAATGGCAAGTAGCAGAATATACTCAGGAGGCTTGTCCAGGACTTCAAAGGATTTGCCAGGGATGAGGAGGCTGCAAAAGTCAACCTTTGTTGATTGAGTTGTTTGAGATGCAAACAGCATTAACCTGGGTGTGGATGAGGATGACACTGAGGAGCTCCTAGAGGTGGTTCCTGAGGAACTGTTTCATGAACTGGAACAGGAACACATAGCTGAAGAAGAAGCAAGAGAGAAAGAAACTGCAGGAGAAGAGACAGAAAAAGAACCTTCAAGAAAATTCAGTGAAGGCTTTAGCAGAAGATTTTGCAGACCTTAACAAGCTCCTTAAAAAGTTTCAAAACATGGGGGCTGGCCCGGTGGCATAGTGGTTAAGTTCACACACTCGGCTTTAGTGGCCCTGGGTCTGTGTGTTTGGATCCTGGGCATGGACATATGCACACTAATCAAGCCATGCTGTGGTGGCATCCCATACACAAAATGGAGAAAGATGGGCACAGATGTTAGCTCAGAGCTAATCTTCCTCAGCAAAAAAAAAAGAGGAGGATTGTCAATGGATGTCAGCTCAGACCCAGTCTTCCTCACACAAAAAAAGAAAAAAGAAAGTTTGAAAACATGGACCCCGACACCGAAAGGTTTTCATTAATAGAAAGGAATGTTCCTGGTGCATTATCTACTTACAAGCAAATCTATGATGGAAAAAAGAAACAAACCAAGCAAAACACCATGGACATATTTCTGAAAAGAGTGACCCCTCCTCAAGAAGAGCCTCAGGCAGGTCCTTCGGGAGTATTCCAGAAGACGGCACTGTTATCATAGGAGATGACAGCTCCATGTGAGTTACTGACCCTGAGCAACTTGCAGTGGGACAGGACATGGAGGAGGAAGACAGGGATAGTGATGCTCCTGACCCTGCTTAGGCCTAGGCTGATGTATGTGTTTGTGTCTGAGTTTTTAACAAAAAAGTTTAAAAAGTAAAAATGAATAAATAATTTTAAAAATAGAAAAAAGCTTATAAAATAAGGATATAAAGAAAGAAAATATTTTTATACAGCTGTACAATGTGTTTGTGTTCTAAGCTAAGGGTTATTACAAAAGAGTCAAAAAGTTAAAAATAATTTAAAAGTGTTAAAGTAAAAACGTTACAGTAAGCTAAAGTTACTTTATTACTGAAGAAAGAAAAATATTTAGTGCAGCCTAAGTGTACAGTGCTTATGAAGTCCACAGTAGTGTGCAGTAACGTCCTAGGCCTTCACATTCCTTCACCACTCACTCGCTGACTCACCCAGAGCCACTGCCAGTCCACCAGGCTCCCTTCATGGTAAGTGCCCTCTACAGGTGTACCGTTGTTTATCTTTTATACTGTATTTTTACTGTACCTTTTCTATGTTTAGAAACGTTTAGATTCACAAATACCTGCCATTGTGTTACAATTGCCTACAGTATTCAGTACAGTACCATGCTGCACAGGTTTGTAGCCTGAGAGCAATAGGCTATACCATAGAGCCTTGGTACGTAGTAGGCTATACCATCTAGGTTTGTATAAGTGCACTCTGTGATATTCACATGATGAAATCACCTAATGATGCATTTCTCATGATCTTTCCCCATTGTTAAGTGACCCATGACTGTAAATATTTTTATTTTTAATTTAGGAAAACATACACTTCGGTAATAAAGTTATTAAAAAGAAACAACAGTGATATTTTCAGTGCACATGCCAAAGTCTGCTTTTGTTTTATATTGTTTTGCTTTGCTTTACAGGTATATTCTCATTAGTGAAAGATGTGGATGGGGTTATAATGGGCTAAATCCTTCCCATGGCAGAGTCAAACTGATGGCCTCCCGGATGTCACGTGATCTAGCCCCTCCTATCTCTCTGACCTGGTTTCGTACCACTGCCTCTTCGTTTACTATTCTTGGGCCTTCTTAATATCTCCCCAAATTCTCTGACCCCAGAGAACATCATCTGTTCCCCCTTTCCCAAAATCTTCTCAGGGCTGCTGCTTCCTTATTATCTGGGTCTTAGAGCAAATCTCTCCAGAGAGGCCATCTGAGATCATGGCCCTAACCCACCCATTACTGTCCATCCTATTAACCTCACTAATTTTATTCACAGAATTTATCACTATCTGAAATTATTTTGTCACCGCCAAATAGGGGTCCTCTACTCACTGCAAAGACAAGCCAATAGTCCAGAGGCAAGGTGGTAGGAGAGAAAGGGTCTTTTATTATTATTACAGCTTGCTAGCAAGGGGGAAGATGGCGGACTAGTGTCCATAAAGAACCATCTTAAAACTACAAACTTTTGAAACAGTTATATAGGGCAAATGGGCTGAAGGGGGGCGGGATTCGGAATGTGACTATCTGGTGTTGTAGTCCTTGAGACGCCGGATCATCTCTTTTTCTTGTCACTGGTGATGGATACCAGCATAGGGCTCCTTTCTGAAGGTCATTACATTCCTAGGAAAACTTAAAGAACAAAAAGTTACTGTCTTATCACGATAAGGAGGTCTATGTGTAAGCTAACGCTGAGAAAGTAGCAGAGCAAGCATATTGCTCACAAGCAGGTGTGGACTTATCCAGGCTACGTGTAAAGTAAAGCAAAGCATTGCAGACTCAACAAAGGGGTGCCTTGTGGATCAGGGTTATTTATAGCTCCAACATGATTCCCTTCTACAAGATGGCTTCCCTTATGCTAACTTAAGCTAACCTGTGACTACATATCTATCATAGCTATTTAAGCAGCACTAACAGTTTTAGCTATTTATTTAGTTTCTTATTTATTGTCTATTTTCTCCCAGGAAAATGTCAGCTCTGTGAGGCAGGCATTTTTTTTATTCCTGCTATAGTATCCCCGGAGCCTACAATAGTATCTGGCATATAACAGGCTTTTATATACTTGTTGAGTGGATAAATAACAAAACTTCCATTTTGTTGCCTATAATTTCTTGAATTGTTTTCTCTACTAGGAGAAAATTCATCAATATTATTTGTTCATTTAATTGACCTTTTTTCAATTTCTGGTTCTCCAAACATTCAATAGTTCATCAACATACCTGAATAAATTTTACACTTGGATTGATTTCCACATTTAAAATCTTGATTTAGTATTTTTTGTACTAGTCACTCATTGTACAACTTCTTGGCATCCAACCTACTCATATGGTGTGGTGCGTGGGGCTCCTGGGCAGGGCGTTCAAGTATGTGGAGATCACAGAATACTTACAATGTGCCTGAGGCTGCACCAGACAGATGATCTGTCCAGGGTGGGGAGTGCCCCTGCTCACTCAAGGGAAGGCAGTCTCAGCTTTGTGTAAGGCCAATACAGATCTCTGACAGAAGCCTGCAGCCAGACACAATCACATTTAAGAAATATAAACTCTGTGATGATTCTGGCCAACTTTAATCTGTAATGTGGCTGAAAACGGACAGAGGTTGGGTATTCAATTTCAGGCCAGGAGAACTTTCCCAGCACTGACTATGACGTGTGTCGTATTTCAACCCCTTTGATCCACTTCATTTGTCAGGATTTGTTCAAGACAAGTCTGGGGTCATTTATTCTGCTCACTAAGGAGCTCTTCCTCCAGCAGAGAAGCTCCTTCCTAGCTGGAATCATTAGCAGAAGGATCTGGGGGACCTTTCCGAACTTGGGAGACTGAATTGACAGAAGGAATTTGGGGTTCAAAGTCACCTAATTGTGAAGAGTCACACAATCACTCTAAATCTCATAAGCTTTGATGGATCAATAAAAGAGGTATTTTTTTTATTTTAAAATTAATGTTTATTTATCATAAGCATGCAAATTATACAGTGTTGGAGGCTTGGAAATGGATTTAAAAATCTATTCCACTCACCTCCACAAACCAACTTTCCCAACCACTATTGTAATTTTTCTTGGCATCTTTCTAGAAATTTTCTAGATATATATATAAACATATATCTATCTGTGCTAATGCATAGGTAAATAGATAGCTAGTTGGATGAATGGGATCAACAAATATGATTCCTCAACTTGCATAGCATGGCAGATTGCAATGACGGCTCTAATTCTTTGCTCCTTCCTATAACTTTGCAGTGCTCTCCTGCTATGGGTAGTTGACCTGTCCCATCTCTTGACACTGGGCTCAGCTGTGTCACTTCCTTTGGCTAATGGGATGTTAGCAGATTTGCAAGACCAGAGGTTTGAAATAGGGTTGTGCATTGGGGCTTGCTCTCTTGAACCTCTGGCACCATCTTAAGAATATGTCAGGGCCAGCATGCTGGGGGATGAGGGGCAATGGAGCAGGGCTGAGTGGTCCCAGTCTCCCCAGCCGAACCCAGCCTGGATCAGCCAACAGCCTGGCAACCCTCAGATGGGTGAGTAGGTCCAACCAAGATCAGCAAAGACTTCTAGCTACCCACCTCCCACACCCCCCTTGACCCCAGGTTCTTGGGGAATGAACACTTATTATATGGACCCTGAGGTTGGCGATTTGTTAAGAAATGCTATTGTGACAGTAGGTAACTGACACATGTGTCTTGTAGCTCTTTCCATGTTGGCACATAAAGGCCTACCTCCTTTGTTTTAACTACTGCAAAATATTCCATTGTATGTAGGTTCCCTAATTTATTCAGTTCATTCTCTATTGACAGGTATATATGTTGTTTCCAGGTTTTCGCTAGCCAAACAACGCTACATAGGATATACGCAAACAGGTATCTTTGCATACTTGGCACGTTGATCCAAAGAACAAATTCCTGAAGGTAGAATTGCTAGGTCAAAGGACAAGTGCATTTTAAATTTTGCTAGCTATTGTCATAAAACCTTGTTTCTAAAGTGTCTGTGCCAGGTCTTGATTTTATTTTAAGGATGAGAAAGTCTTTCAGCCTCTTCTAGAGTAATGCGTCTTTGTGAAAGAATGTTATAGGAATTTGATATTTATTAACTTCTAAATTTTATTAACTTTAGCTTATGATGTTTTTTGCCTTCAAATTTTACAAAATATTGACTGTTGCTATCATTATTTATGTTTTGATATACAGAGCTTTTTCTTTTCTTTCTTTTTTTTTCATTTTTAAATACAAGAAGTTATATCCTCAAGGTCAGCCTTCGTTTGCTCAGTGTGTCTGGTCTGGGAAATTTGCGCAGAGGGCTGGAGCCCAAGGCTTCAGTCCCAGGACTTGGTGCTGGATGAAGGCTCAGGGGAAGGTGCTGGCGGAGCTCGGTGGCCGTCAACAGTGCAGCTCTCTTCATAAGAGTCTCGTCTCTTCTGTGTTAGGCAAGGGAAAGAACGAGGGCGTTGGAGTTCTCCCACATGCAGTTTGTATCAGGGTTTATCCTTTATGCACTGGGCAAATTTGGGCATGTTGCGTAAATTCGCGGACCTCAGTTTCCTCACTAAGGAAACTTCATCAAGAAGATGGTGACACATATATTCATCATTTTGTGAAATCTAGTCCACTTCTGGTATCTACTGCTGCCTGGGAACAAAGGAAAACATGAGGCAGCCACTGGGCAACTCACGGTGCAGGGATGAGGCGGCACGTTGGAATGCGGAGGGCACCACAAACCCGACCTGAGAGGCTAGCACGCCCCTCACCGGCCGGCAGACACTGAGGGTGGTCAGTCAATCGCTCTGCACTTTTTCTCCTCTGTTACAAATGGAAATATGGAAGCCACCTTGCAGGGCTGGTGTGAGGACTAGAGGTTCTGCGTGGGAGGCACCTCACACAGGGCTTGGCACACAGGAGGCACTCAATAGTGACACTTAAGACTTTTATTTGTGGGACTTTCATGCCTGTAAATGAGTGGTTGTTACTTTCCCTCACTGTTTTCTTCTACAGTATTTTATCTAATTTAGGGAGCACATTCCCCACATTTTCACAGCTATGAAAATGGTATGCGGCTTCATATCAATGATATTCTGTAGGTGCCGTCAGCCAGGCTGCAGTCACAGCGTGATCGTCATTGCCCACACATTGGGAACCTGGTGACAGGAGTGGAAACAAGAACCTCTCAAGTCTCAGTTCACAGGCATTTAAGGACCGTTTGAAGAAGGACTAAGATTCCCACCTATCGTCTGAACACTGGTTGTTTCCACTAGTGCCGTTATCATTGCTGTCAGTTACACCCTGTTTTTGTTAAGCACCTAACAGGTGAAGGAATCTGGGCTGAGACCCAGAAATGCGAAGCCCTGAGGGTCTTACAAGGTCACAAGGGAAATAGGGGGCACAGACATAAAACATAATTAACTGTAAGAGGCAGTCTGTGCCTGGTGCCAAGAAATAGTGCAGACACTATATAAAAGCTTCAGGAGGCAAAGAAAAGAGAAATGGCTGGGAGAGTGAGGGTTCAGAGACGGCCTCACAAAAGAGGAAAATCATCCTGGGGCTTTAAAATGAGGAGACGATTTAGGGAAGAAGGGGGTCTTTCTAGCATGGGGGCTGGCTGGAACAAAGCAGTAGAGGAAAAACCCCGAAGGGCATGAAAAAACATCGGGAATATCTCTAGGTTGAAGCATCAGGTAAGAGGAAGGGGGAAGTAGTATGGTAAATAAGAAAAGCCAGCAAGTTGGGTACAGGCTGGATGGTGACCTTAAAGCTGCATTTGTATGTCCCTCCTTACTTTTAATTTATAAGTTAATGATGTGAATGCTTGGGGATGATTGCCATTTAGGCCATTGAGAATAGGAGGGAAATTTCTTCTTCATGGATGATTTGATCTGATTGTTCAGAACTAGAAGAAGTCTCAAAAGACAATTTGTCCTGCTATCTGACTATTACTGGAAACAATGGCATAATTATCAACCACTCAAAAATAGAGATCATTGTTTTTGGCAGATGTCCTTTAAATGTAATTGGTTCAATTTGATAACCTCAGGAAGTGAGTTTGATTCATTTGGTTCCCCAGAAGCTTTACTGAGACATGTCTGTGGCCACAGTGGGCACTTGGCAACACTTACTTTGAAGATCACACAAGCACGTATTATCCTGGCCATATGGTGTACAACTTAAGATATAAGCAATTATTTGTTTTTGTAGTAGATCCAGGCCATTTCTTAAGACAAGTGTGCCTGATGCCAAGAAAGGGAACTCATCAATCTAAGAAAGTCTCACCTCATTAAGGTCCCTCGATGTCCATCAAGAATGAACCTCGCCTTTTCAGTGAGACCTGAGATCTGGACCAATCTGTTGAAAGTTCCAACCTGCCCACCCTTCCCATGATAACCCTACAGTCTAGACCCCTTTCCCTGCTGTTTCTTTCTATACAATTTGTCACACTCTAACATGCTATATCCTTGTTTACTAAGTTTACTGTTCATTGTACGTCTTCCCTGCTAGAATGTATGCTTCAAAAGGGCAGGGACTGTAGTCTGTTCTGTGTATTCCTGTATCTTAGGGTCTAGAACAGTGCCTGAAGTCTCAAAACTTCAACCATTTGAAGAACTGCTGCTTGGATGAGTCCTCTCCACGACAGGAAGCCTGGGGTGTTGTGGAGTGGACTGTCACACGCTTGGGGATCAGGTCCACATCTGATTCTGTGCCTTTGTTGTTCTTTATTCCCTGAATCTCTGACTTCATACTATAAAAAAGGAGAACCATTAAAGTTAAAATAATTTTAAATATTAGTTGAGCTGTGACACGTGCATAGCAATGTGCCATGGGAAGTGTCTAACGATACCAGGGCAGGCCTTTTTGATTTAGAAAAACTGACAGAAGAGAACATGAGCACATTCTTTTTTTTGAGCGGAAGATCAGCCCTGAGCTAACATCCATGCTAATCCTCCTCTTTTTGCTGAGGAAGACCGGCTCTGAGCTAACATCTATTGCCAATCCCCCTCCGTTTTTTTCCCCAAAGCAGCAGTAGATAGTTGTATGTCATAGCTGCACATCCTTCTAGTTGCTGTATGTGGGACGCGGCCTCAGCATGGCCAGAGAAGCAGTGCGTCCGTGTGCGCCCGGGATCTGAACCCGGGCCACCAGCAGCGGAGCAGAGCACACTTACCCGCTAAGCCACGGGGCCGGCCCGTGAGCACATTCTTATATCTCTCAGTTACAAAAATGACTCTGCCTATTGCTCTTAACCACTGGAGTTTGGGATTAAGATCGTATATCCTGGCAAAATAGCCAAATTACATACACCAGTTCATTTACTGGATTCAGCTTTTACAAGGAATTCTCAAAGCACCACCACCTAGTCCAGTAATTAAATTCACACTGAGCCCACTGTGTGCTTTTCTCAAGCTCTTCAAGGACACTAGTTGGGGCCGGCCCGTGGCGCAAGTGGTTAAGTGTGCATGCTCCGCTGCGGCGGGCCGGGGTTCACCAGTTTGGATCCCTGGCGCATACTGACGTACTGCTTGGCAAGCCATGATGTGTTGGCATCACATATAAAGTGGAGGAAGATGGGCATGGGTGTTAGCCCAGGACCAGTCTTCCTCAGCAAACAAAGAAGAGGATTGGCAGATGTTAGCTCAGGGTTGATCTCTTCACAAAAAAATAAATAAATAAATAAATAAAAGATATTATTAAAAAAAAAAAAGGACACTAGTAAATCATTGTGCAATTTTATCAGCACTGTGACACTCAGAGAAGAGAGGCTTGTGACGGAAAGTAAGTTAAATGAAGACAAAATTTTCCAACGCTACCTGTCTTCTGAGAGTGAATGCCATATATTTAGATGAGAATTGTAGTATATTTTGTTATTCAGTTGCTGAATGTAAACTCTAAGGGTTATTTTCAGCTTCTTCTCCGTATGTAAAGACATTCTACACACCTCTTCTCAGTCATGGTTCTCTATCTGGCACGTGTGGATAGTAATACAGCAAGCAAAAAGCTGAAGGCGCCTTGTTCTATTTCATCTTTGGATTGCTAGGTCGGGAATGGAAAGAGAGGGAGCATGCACCTTTTTATCCTCTGACTTAGGTTTTTTGGAAAACTCCTCTACTTTTGCAAAAAATCTCTCAGTTTATATTATTCTTCCAAATACATCTAGCAAATGCTTTGCTATGCTAAGCAAGTTCCAGGCCAGAAATAAGGGACAGCCGGCACCTTGAGATCCAACGAACCTAATACAAGTGGATTAATTAGTATTATTCTTTTTAAAATCTTTTATTGAAGTTTGTTATTTAAAAAGTGCTTAAGCTTACAGCTCAATGAATTTTCACAACCTGAACACACCTGTGTAACAACACCCAGATCTAGAAACAGGACATTGTCAGAAGCTCAGAAGAACCCCCTTGAGATCCTGTCAAATCACTACTCATCTCCCAAGGGTAACCACTGTCTTGACTAAGAACTGTATAGATTATTTCTCTCTGCTTTTTTGTTCTTTATATAAATGGAATCATGCAGTATGTATTCTTTTGTGTTGGCTTCTTTCGATTTTTTTTATGTTGGTGATAGATATTTTTTCATTGGATTTAGTTATAGATCATTCATTCTCATTGCTGTGTAGTAGTCCACTGTGTGAATACACCACAATTTATTTACCATTTCAACTCTTGATGGGAATTTGGACAGTTTCCAGCATGAAGCTGTTGCAAATAATGCTGCCATGAACATTCTAGTGCATGGACTTATGGTGGAAGTATGTAGACATTTGTTAGTCATATGCCTAGGAGTGGAGTTTCAGGTTCCAATACTCTTCTATAAGTGAAATATTTGTTCTCTGAAAAGGAAAATATACACATGAATCAAGGAGAAAAGAACATGTGATAGCAATAGAATCCAGTGATAGCCATAAACTATTGATGATTTCATAAGAGGACTATAAAACAGCCTCCAGGGCTCTCCTCTTCTGGGACCATGAAGAATGCAATTACATGTCCTCAACACCTTTCCTGATCTCACCCACAGAGGGGTGGGGTGCGGTATAAATAATCCCATCACCACAAAAACCCACAGAGAACTTTGCTCTCCAAAATCAAGGCATCTAAGGGATAAATTAGACCATTGCTTCTCATTGTAAGGAATTATCCTATTTGTATCTGCCAAAGAGGGCAGGGAACCATAATTAAAATTCACACTTGTATATCACTCTCCATCTGCAAAGTACTTTCTAGATATGAGCTAATTAATCCTCCACCTCTCTCCTCCCGCTCTCCCCACCCTATTCCCCACCATGAGGCAGGTGACATCTCCATATTATGTTGCTCATTTGCAAAAAGATAAACACAAGAATAAGTTACACCGTTTCCTTGATGAGGTCCAGGAGTGTTAAATAAATACTTTGCTGCCTGGGGCCTTTGTGAAATAAAATTACCAGATACTTGAAGCCTGGAGATCTAAATTGCATAAATAAAGCCTCCGAGGAATTTTTGTTACACATGACAGGAAAGATGGATTTATCGTCAGGTTTGTTTACTAAACTGTCACAGTGGGTGCTCATGAATCTCAATGGTGCTATAGCTCCTGGGAAAACCAAGTAAGAGCCCTAAGAAGGAAAGATCGCTAAGCATTTTCCAACATGGGACCGTGAAAGGCTGGTAAGGTGGTTGTTCGGGGTTTGTTTGTTTCTTTCCCAATCCGAAGAGAAAAATTTTTTAATTGGTTAGAAAAGAGGGCATGCATGAAATAACACTTAAATTTGTAAATATAGAGAAAACAAAGTGATGTCTATTTTTTCACGTTTGTGATTAGAAATGAGCATTTTGTTATAAATTTTTTGTCTTAAAAAATAAGAATATTCCATGTAAGTTCTAGTTGTCTATATCCAGATAGTAACCACTAATCAAATTCAAGTTATCATTTTCTAGTGGGAAAAAGCCTAGGCCTGTGGAAATTTTCTGTTATTTTATATTGATGATTTATAAAAATGGAGTAATCTACTCTAATTTTAGAATCAACCTACATTTGTAAAACTGGGAGCCAGGAAAGTAATCAGAACTAGTGATTATACCAGACAAAAAAGAATTCTTCTGGAGGCTGCATTCTCCTCTGGTTCTATGTGCACTGCCTGCTCTGGTTCCCAGGCCTTCCTTGTGCATATTGAGGGCTCTGTAGGCTCCTTAGGACACTGGATAGAAAAAAAATAAGGAGGAGAAATGAACAGTTATTAGGTTTGATAAGTTTGTTCAAAAGAGAAATTCAGATACTTAATATCTGGTTTTTTTTCTATCCATCTTAGCACTGCTGGGGTGAAAGCCCCATATCAGAAACTACCACAGAAGAATAAAACGGAGCACTGCCCTCAGGGAATTCCTATAGAGTGGCGGGGATACATCAAGTAGGCATGTGTCTAAATGATATACTGGACCAAGAGAATGGTCTTCTGCAATGGAGAGGACAAAGCTGCCAGAAGGGCCCTGCCCCTGTCCCCCACAATGTATAGAAATGTCCCCAAATAACAACACATCTAACGGAAATAAAGAGCAGTGCTCCAAGCAAGCAAAGGATATCTCGAGATTCCAGAAATGAAGAGAGAATTCAAGGCTAGAACAGTAGGTGGGAGTTGAAGCCAAAGTTCCAAGGAGGGGACTCTACCACAGGGCCAGGACTTTTAAGACTAATTTGACGTATATGTTGAGCATCTCCTGTGGGGAGGTTTTGAATGAGAGTTTGAGGAATAGAGCATCGAATTCAGAGAGGAACACAGAGCAAAACAGCATGAGGAAAAGAACCACTGAAGGAGATGTGAGACGACTAGTAGTGAAATGGGCGATGGCACGGGCAGGACAGAGCAGCCCTGGAACAAGGAGCTGCCACCAAAGGCGATGGGCGACGAAGTCTGAGGGGCTGCTGGGTTTGACAGTTAGAAGCTTTGGTGATGCCTGGGAGAGTGGTTTCAGCGTGTTTGGTGAGGGGTAGAGTTCAACAGGGAATGGGCTGTGAAGGAGCAGAGGCACCTGAGGAGGAAGGGGAGGAGGAGGGGGGGGAAACAGGCAGAAGAATGACAGGGAAGCCGGACGGAATAAAGAGCTTCATTTGTCGGTGGTTGTTTTGTTGTTTTAGGATAAAGATGCTTTATATGCTTGCAGGCAAGAAGTCGTAGAGAGAGAGACATGGAAATGCAAATGGCAGTAATAGATGTAGCAAAAACCAGGAGGAGGCAGGAAAGATTAGACTCAAAAGTAGGTGGAGGAATTAACACTGGGAAAGGGTAGGTAGAAGCAGTGACGTTTTCTTTAGCATTTCAAGATATCTCGTTCTCTTCGGGCATTACTGCTGCTGATGGGAAGTCTGCTATCAGTCCGATGTCATTCCTTTGTAGGTCATCTACCTTTCTATTCCAGCAGTATGTTAATTATCTGTTTTTGCATAACAAATTATTCTAAAACATCGTAGCTTAAAACAATAAACATTTGCTATCTCACACAGTCTCTGTGGGTCAGGAACCTAGGAGTAGCTTGGCTGAGTGGTTCCAACTCAGGGTCTCCATGAGGTAGTGATCAGTGTGTTAGCCAGGACTGAAGGCTCACCTGGGGCTGGGGGACCCCCCCTGCAAATGGCTTACTCTCATGCCTGGTAACTTAGTGCTGGTTGTTCGCAGGAAACATAGGAACGCCACACGGACTTCTTCATAGGCTACTCAAATGCCCTCACAACATGGCAGCTGGCCCCTCAGAGCAGGTGATCCAGGAGGGAGAACAACTGAGAGAGAACAAGGAGGAAGTCACATATCCTTCAATGACCTAGACTTGGAAGTCACACATCTTCATGTTACCACATTCTGTTTGTTAGAAGTGAGTCCCTAAGTAGAGCCCACACTCAAGGGGTAGGAATTGGGCTCTACCTTTTGAGGAGAGGACTGTCAAAGAATTTGTGGACATCTTTTTTTTTCGTGGGGAAGATCAGCCTCAAGCTTACATCCATGCCAATCCTCCTCTTTTTGCTGAGGAAAACTGGCCCTGAGCTAACATCTGTGCCCATCTTCCTCCACTTTATGTGGGACGCCACCACAGCATGGCCTGACAAGCCGTGCATCGGTGCGCGCCCGGGATCTGAACCTGGGCCGCCAGCAGCGGAGCACGCACACTTAACCACTATGCCACGGGGCCAGCCCCATATTGGAGACGATTGATACACTTAGACGATCTGAGATTCAGCAGGTGTGAAATAATGAAGTATATACATACTATGTCATGTTGTTCTGGTAAACATGCCTGAGAAGTTCTGTATAATTCTGAGCATATCATCACCAGATTGTATCTGCTGTGGCATCTAAGACAGCAAAGTATTCCCCCCTTATCCACAGGCGGTTCCTTCCAAGACCCCCAGTGGATGCCTGAAACCACGGATAGTACCAAACCCTACATGTACTATATTTTTTCCTATACATACATACCTATGATAAAGTTTAATTTATAAATTAGACACAGTAAGAGATTAACAATAATAACTAATAATAAAATAGAACAATTATAACAATTTACTATAATAAAAATTATGTGAATGTGGTCTCTCTCAAAATATCTTATTGTGCTGTACTACTCACCCTTCTTCTAGTGATGATGTGAGATGATACAATGGCTATGTGATGAGATGAAGTGAGGAGAATGATGTAGGCGTTGTGACATAGCGTTACGCTACTTTTGACCATATGTTGATATGCCAGAAGGAGGATCATCGAGCCATGATGATGTAGATGGTTGGGGATCCAACCAAGGGATGATTCACATCCAGGGCAGGATGGACCAGGACAGCACAAGATTTCATCACACTACTCAGAATGGCATGCAATTTAAAACAAATTGTTTATTTCTGTAATTTTTCATTTAATATTTTTGGACCCCAGTTGACCGAAGGTGACTGAAACGGTAGAAAGCAAAACTGCAGAGAAGGGGGAGCCTGCTGTTCAGTGCTTATGTTGGTAACGGCACGGGTGACAGGTGAGTGAGCGGATGTGACCACGGCTCCATTTGCTACATCACTTCCTTGCAGTTCTCCTCGGTGAGTGCTCTTTCTTATAGTATATCACAGGAGAAACAATACTGTTAGTCACAGTTTCTATAAGTTCTGACCTCCCTTGTCCAACTGGTCAGAGCAGGGCAGCTCTTGTGTGTGTGGAAAGAGCCGGATTCGAGGTAGAGCTTCTAACACAGACACACTAAGAAGAGAGGAATCTGCCCCCAGTTTTGTTTCCATTTTCCTTTGGTGAGCTTGGAAGGAAGAGGGAATTAATGAGGCTCATTGTGTATGCAAGGGTGGGCACAGTTTGTGTTGAGCTCATTCTGGAAGAAGCTGAAAAAGCATATCTGGCACAGCTAAGTAATTAGACTTCACATTTCTCGAATTTTGTAAGGAAAAAATGTCTTTAGTGGAAACTGTCTTTAAACTCATTTTCCACAGACAGGGAAGACTTTCTTAGCCCAATCCCAGGCTTGGTCCTTTGTTGACCACATTCACAATAGAGGCAGAAATCGTGGTAGTCACGGTTTCAGAAATTGTATGCTCTGCAAGAGAGGGCTGACTGCCTGAGGAAGAACATGGCCAGAGCGATCTATGTTCTTGGATAGAACTAAAGTCCAGCAACATGTGTGTGCTGATCAAATGCAGGAACCAGGACAGTAATGAAATCATCTATTTCCATTCTTCTCAAATGATTGGAAATACCTAGAAAAACCGAGCACATGTTCCTTATACTGGCTAATACCTGGCCTCTGGAGCCACACAGCCTGGATTCTCTTCTGGCTCTGCTACTTACTATCTCCGTAAATTAACTTCAACTTTCTCTGTGTCAGTTTCTCCATCTGTAAACTGGGGGACATAACAGTCCTTACCTCAGTACCTTGCTGCTGCGAAGAAGAAATAAATATGTGTATGTCACAGAAAACAGTGACTAATGCGTTATAAGCACTGTAAAGGTTAGCTATTTTTATGATTATTGTTAATTATTACCAAGAATACTGTCATGTACAGAGTAGGTGGTAAATAAATATTTGCTATTTGAGCTAAACACCAAGACTGAAAATGATAGCAGAGCCTGTAGGAGAGGTTACCGCTTCGTCTCCACTGTGCTCCCCCTTACAGCATGAGTTACTCCACTCCCCATGCCGACAGTTATAGCCCCTCTCCTCTGTGACAGTACTTCTCACATGCATTATGCTTGTGTGTCCATATCTGCCTCCCCCACTTGCACTGCGGGCATATTACCGGGAGAGTGCACGCCTTATTTATCTCTTTATCACTAGCTTTTATCTTCGTGCCTGGCACACAAGACTAGTGCACAGTGAATATTGGTGGAGAATGTGATTGATTAATTCATTAAAATTAATCAGCAAATATTTATTAAGCACCTAGTATATGCCAGGCACTTTGCTAGGTATGGAAAACAGCAGTGACCGAGACAGACACTGTCCTTGCTCTAATGGAGTGACGATCTAGTGGAGCTGTTCCTGAATCCTGGATCCCTCCAAGGCGCTGAGAGAGGGGACGGGAAGGCTGATTCCTGCTCCACATCAGTCAGCATGCATTGGACTGCAGATATCGGGAAACCCAGCTAACAGTGGCTTAAACCTTAAGGACACATACTGTTCAAGAAACAAAAGTCTAGAGTTAGATGGTTCTGGAGGTGGTTCATTAGATTCCTGAGGTCATGGTGATAGGTTAGTGTATAAGCAATGCTACTGGTCTTCCCCTCTCGGTAGCAAGATGGCTACCAAAGCTCCAGGTATCATATCCTCACCCATCATCTCCAAAGGCAGGAAGCAGGAGGGGTTTCCACGCATCTCTCTCCTTTTAACAGGGAAGAGTACCTTTCCCTAAACCTCTCCAGCAGATCTTCCGTTACATATCATTGTCCCACGGGTGACACAGCATCCCTACCTTCAAGAGAGGCTGCGAAATTCTGGCTTGTACAGCTTCTGAAAGGAGAAGTGGCAGAGGAAAGGGAGATTGGGAATGGCCTTTCAGGGGTCAACCAACAGTGTCTGCTGCTCTTTGGCTTCCCCTGCTCTTCTCCTTTCCCTTGACCTTGAGAAGAAAGTGTGAGCAGATGTTGTTTGATACTCTTTACCCCAACCCCATTCTGCCCTCCACCTGTAAAATGAGGAGATAGAGTAGATGGTCCTTAAGGCTTCATCCAGCTTTGCTTTTCTAGAGTCAATTAATCCATGACCACGGATGGCAACCAGCTTGCACTTCTGTGTGTAATTACTATGTGCCGGGTACCATGCACACTTTGCTGCATTAGAACAAAATATTTGGAGTCAAATGTCTGGGTTCTAGTTGTAGCTTTGGATTTTGGCAAGTCACGTGTCTTCTCCAAGCTTCAGAGTTCTCATCATTTAAATAGAGGTAATTGTGCCCAGCAAGGTTGCTTTAAGGGTTAAATGAGATATTCAGTGTAATTTGCATTTTACTTGTTTATAGTCTGCCAAGTTTCACAGAGGGTTTGAGGTGGATGCTCTTTGTCAGCTGCTGTTATTATAACCTCTTTTTTTTAAAACAGCTTTTTTGAGGTATAATTGATATACAATTAACTCTACATATTTATGTGCACAATTTGACACCCACGATACCATCAACACAATCAAGATAATACACAAATCCAACACCTCCCAGAGTTTCCCTACATCTCTCTTGTTTTTCCCCTATGCTAAGAACACTTATCACGAGACCTACTCTCTTAACAAATTTTGAAGTGTACAATACCGTACTGTTAACTGTAGGCACTATGTTGTACAGCAGATCTCTAGAACTTACTCATCTAACGTAATTAAAACTTCATACCCATTGAATAACAACTTCCCATTTCTCCCACCCCCCAGCCCCTGGCAACCACCAATCTACTCTCTGTTTCTGTGAGTTGACTGTTGTAGATTCCACGTAGAAGTGGAATCATGCAGTACTTGTCCTTCTGTGACTGGCGCATTTCACTTATCCACGCCCTCCAAGTTTTTCCATGCTGTTGCAAATGGCAAGATTTCCTTCTTTTTTAAAGCTGAATAATATTCCATTGTATGTATCCACCACATTTTCTTTATTCTTTTATCTGATGATGGAACTCCTACAACTCAATAGCAAAAAAACAAATAACTTGATTAAAAACTGGATAAAGGACTTGAATAGACATTTCTTCAAAGAAGACATACGAATGGCCAACAGGTATGTGAAAAGATGCTCCACATCATTAATTATCAGGGAAATGCAAATCAAAACTATGAGATATCACCTCACATCTATTAGGAGGGCTATTATTAGATAAAAAAAAGATAAGTGTTGGCAAGGTTGCGGAGAAAAGGGAACACTTGTACACTGTTGTTGAGAATGCAAATTGGTACAGCCACTATGGAAAACAGTATGGAGGTTCCTTAAAAAATTAAAAATAGAACTACCATATGATCCAGCAATCCCACTCTGGGTGTATATCCAAAAGAATTGAAATCAGGATCTCAAAGAGATATCTGCATTCCATGTTCATTGCAGCACTATTCACAATAGCCAAGATATGGAATTAACCTAAGTGTCCATTGACAGAGGAATGGATATTATTACCTCTTTACACAACTCTGCTATCAAAACAATCATATCAAAGCAACAGAACACTCAAAACCAGCCCCCAAATATTTCCCCCAGCTAGTCCACCTGGGGAACATTGAGATCGTTACCATCACAGTAGTCGGTTTTCTGACTCCAGTGCCAGCAGGTGAGCTCTCATTGTGGTGTGGCCCCTTGGACTTCTGGGATCTTCAGGATGATTAAAAGCAAACTGAGAAAGGCAGGAGAGGAACTTTGCCTCAGGCGCCTCGCAATTTCAGGTTCATTCATAGCAGAAGGCACATTATTTCAGACAGTATGCATGTAAATGTAGTCTTGATCTTGCTAAATATTTGAAACATGCTAATAGGAAGGTAGTGTTCAGTTGTGCTCAGGGAAATGCCACACTTTTCATGATGTTCTCCCTCTAGACCCCAGACCAAGGGTGTGCCACACCTCACACTAAGCAGGTGTAAGTTTCTCCCACACTAGGCTTAAATCCTTAGAGATATTTGAGGAGAGGTGGGGGTGTAACAATTTCCTAAAATCCAACTCAATTTCTTTAAGAGTCAAGCTTATTGAATCATATCACCCAGCAGGAGATGCAGATAGCCAGGCCAAACAGAAGAGGAGCAGATTAGTCTTGTCTGCATGACAAGAACCTCCTGAGTGTGTGTCTGAACTGATGGGATCCGACAGCCCAGCCTGAAGCTTCAGCTGGAAAATGATAGAGAACCAAAAGCTGCTAAAAATGCTCGACAGCTGTGGTCACCTAAAGTAACCCCGAAACATTATAAATGATTTAATCAGCACTGGTATCAAAATAATGGTGATGGAATTTTCCACACATCCATGCACATTCTCAAACATAATTTCTTTATGTTTTCCCAGTCTTTCAAGATAAACTGTGCACGTAGAGTAGTAGTGTAGGCTTTGCGGTCAGGCTGACCTGAGCTTGGATCCCTTCAGCACGCACTCACCGAGAGCTATTTACTTCTTTGCCCCTCAGTTTTCTCATCTGCAAAATGAGAAGAATGCCTGCCACACCAGGTTTTCCTGAGGATTAAGAGAAATGCCCCCTAGACAGAGGCGAGCAGAGACTCTGCCTCAACAGCAAGTGATCATAACAGTTCCCTTCCTGTCCCTTTTCTCTGGGACTAGAGTACCTTTTCTTGGCTGTGCTCACTTTCTTTTTCCAAATATTAATGGCTAAAATAATTAACTTGGGGAAAGGCTAATGAACACTCCAGTTATTTTATTGGACCTTAAACTTGGAGGGTAAAGTCTATTTTGACCACATTATGGAAGATAAAGAATGGTTGGAACACAAGGTTACCTGAAAGGTATTTGCAAAGGGAATTACATACTGAGAGGGCAAGTGGCACTTTCATTATATGAGCAGTAAAAGCCTACGTGCCACGTACAATGGAATGAGGTTTTCTTGGCCTGGATGTCAGTTTTGCTCCTGGTCAGTGCGTATGACACGTGCCAGGAGTCTATCTTTCACGGGGCCATCCATCTCTAGGGTCCTTTACCTGTCATGTAGACAGTTCTAAGGAACTATCATATAAAATGACCCACAGTCAGCATGACCAACTCCTACCAATTCTTAGCCTTGAATTATAGATACCCAATTTCGGTTGCTTGATTGGTAAAAGAAATATCGTTCATCCTTTCTACTCCTATCTCCTGTGGCCCTTTGCTAAGTCCATACCATAATTTACGAGACTCCCTATTGTCTTACAAACAAAATCCAAGCTCCTTGGTAGATGAGGTCTTCCTCTGGCAAGTCCTTGCTCTTCTCTGGAGCCATCTTCACTGACACCCCAGATACCCGATAGCTTCCAGTCACACCAACTATTTTAAGAGTCCTAAGAATGCTGTGTTCTCTCTCATCTGCATGCCTTTGAAAATGTTCTACCTTTAGCCAGAGTTGGCCTTTCCTGCTTTGTCTATCTGTCTACGTCCTCCTGTGATCATCCTCAAATACATAAAGCTTCCTCCTCTAGGATTCTTTCCTGTCTTCTTCTTTATTGTCATGTTGTTCTGGCCTATGGCTGCCTTAGGACTTATTCTGTGAATTACAGATTTTCATTTCACTCTAGACTCTCAGGTCCTTAGTTCCAGGAACTGTGACTCTAATCCTTTATCTTCTCTCCTTGGTTTGGTGCCCGGCCTTTGGCAGACTGTCAGTAAATGTGAAAGGAAGGAAAGAAAGAGTGAAGAAGGAACATTAATCCCCATTTGTCTTTCAAAAGTCTATTTCCTGTGAAGGGAATCCAAAGTCATTCTCTTGCCCACCTTAGCTAAAGGGCAATAAGCCTGAATTCTTGCTCAAAGAAAACCCTGCAGTGGGGAATATTTTGGATACTAAAGTTAGTTTTATAAGACAGGGTCTATGTTTAAAGATGAGACCAAGTTTCTGATATTGGAATCATGGAATCTCTGAGAAAGATACTAGTGAGAAGTAATATAACATAGGCATTAAGAGCACCCATCATGGAGCCCAACTGCCTTGGTTCAAATCCCAGCTTGGCCACTTACAAGTTTTATGAACTTGGGCAAGTTGCTTAAGAGCTCAGTTTCTCCAACTATAAAATGGGGATAATAATAGTACTTCATAGGGTTGTTGTGAGGATCAAATGACTTGATGTATGTAAAGTGCTTAGAAAAGAGCCTATGGTAAGGACTGTTTAAGGGTTTGTTCTCATTCGCAATTGTCTAGTCCAGGATTTTCCCAAATATTTAGCTGCAGTCTCTTATTTCCCACAATCTTACATGGAAGCCCATATACGAAACATAGAAATGCAGAACTGTCTTGCTGAGATGGGGGAGGGCCGGAGTGAAGGCCAGAGCTCCCCCTACCTACTCTGGAGGGGTCGTTTGGAACCATAGGGCTATAGCAGCCTACTTGAGAAACTCTGATCACATCCAAAGCCCCTCATTTTCTAGAAGGAGGATTGAGACCCAGCCTTGGCTCAAATGGCCCAAGGCCCCACAGGAGCACTCCACTGAGCAAGAGGGACCCTCTTGGGGCCCAGGTCACCTGGTCCTCAACCCAGGGCTCTTTCCTTCCACCTTGGGGCCCCCAAAGGACTCAGAATCAGGACAGAAGGAGCTGGGTTCCACTCCTCTTCTGCAGTCATTTCTGAGTGGCCCCTTAAAAATGTTGCTTGATGATGTGTCTGCACCCCCTCGTCTTCTGCCCAGGGAGAATGTCCAAGATTCATATCTTAGAGTCTGAAGAAAGGGAGACAACAAATGAAGATATGCTTTTATTGTGTGATTTGCCCTGCCCTTTTTGGTAAAATTAGAACTAGAATTTAGTCTTTCTTTCTTTTGCCAAATATCTTAAGAATTTCCTTGCCCTTAATTCATCACCAAGCATATTTTCACTCCTAATTTGCTATCATGTGAGTACTCATGTTGTCCCAAAACAGACAGGCTATGGCCATACTAGCTACATCTACACTGTGTGATTAAATCAGAAATTTTATCTTGTTATATAAATAGACATGTGCAAACCAACCCAGCCCTGCCTGTAGTCCCCGTTGCTCACTTGGTTGACTCAGCAGAGATGTTCTAAGCAGGTTAGCATCCTCACTCAACTCAGCAGCTCCTTTACTAGCAACTGAAGTCCACTTTGATGGGGAAAATAACACCTCTTTGTTTCCTGGAGCACAGCCCTCTGACCTGGTAGCACACTGTAGAGCTGTATAGGCTATTTTCTCAAGAGACAAGAGAGTTGTTTTATATGGCT
Organism: Ceratotherium simum simum; assembly: GCF_057802395.1. Taxonomy (NCBI): domain Eukaryota; kingdom Metazoa; phylum Chordata; class Mammalia; order Perissodactyla; family Rhinocerotidae; genus Ceratotherium; species Ceratotherium simum. The sequence continues at coordinate 62,533,131 of NC_141914.1, forward strand.
GGGTCCAGAGATCCATAATCACCATGGTTGTAGGGTAGGTGCTTCCAGCTTTCTTGTTACATACGAGATCATGTGGAGCAGTCACAGAAAACCAGTCTTTCCCGTTAGTAGTTTGTTTTGCTAGACTCTGACCAAAAGAGAGGCCTTGGTGTGCATGTTTATAATTCTTTGGAATACATGCTTCTCATTACCCTTAAATGACTCTACATGTTTCACTTGTGGATTATTTGTTTTTCTCAGGATGCTAGAGGAAGCTTGAACCTGTTCAGTTATTCTTTCAACAAACATTTATTGAGTACCTGATGGTGCTGACTACCGTCTCCAGGCCGTATTTTACCTTCACAACCAGCCTCTGAAGTCGGTACTGTTATCCCCATTTTATAAGTGAGTCAACTTGGAAAGCTCCAGTAACTTACTCAAAGCCAAGCAGCTAGTCGGGGGCAGGACTGGGATTTGATCCCAGGTATGCAAGACTCCAAGCCGGCACACTAAACCAACGCACGGTATCCCTCAGGGCTTACATGGGGTGATGAAGATCGAAAATACTAAGTGACAGACCCTGCCTCAGGAACCACATACACACCAGTACATAAAACTTATAAAGAGTGATAAGTGCTACCTGGAACAATAAACTATAGGGCCCTAAGCTAGGGGAGAATCGAGTCTGCCTGGAGGGAAGGAAGCAGAAGCAGAGGTCAGGGAGAGCCTCACAGAGGAGGGCTTTTGATCTTAGCCTTGAACTGTAGGCAAGGATTCTCAGAGGGGAGAAGGATGGTCTGCTGAGAAATAGCATGAACAACGGTGTGGCTGTGTTGTGTCCAGGGAGCAGTGATTAGGCTGGTGTGGCCAAGGTGCGGTGTGGATGTGGGAGAATGGGTCAGAGCTGAGGCAGTGGGTCTTCACCTGCAGGCAATGGTGAGCTGCGTCAGCCAGGGCTCCCTGCTTGTACACAGCAGAAACAGACTATGGGAAGCTAAAGTGAACCCCCCAGAAGTACACCGGGGCTGACAGAGTTTACAGGGAACTGGGAACCAGCAGGGGCTGACAGGATGGCTTGGAGAACAGCAGCTCCAGAGGGCCAGCAAAGAGAAGCACCAGCAGTGGTCTCCCCGCAGGAAGGTTCTGATCAGGACACAAGAGCTCCAAGCGTGTTCCTGTCCTCTGTCGCATGTCGAAGATCCAGAGTCCAGAAGGGTAAAACCCACCGGCTGAGCTTAGCCCCCGTCCTCCCTGCACCTGAGAGGAAAGGCTCTGGGAAGAGCATCCAGAGGCGCGTTCACCTTTTCATACGAAAGGGAAGAGTGCTTGTCCAAACAGAAAGGAGAGGGTCTCTGCTGGGAGGAGAAAACAGGTGTGTGGTAGATTTAAAAACAACTCCTCTCTAGAGACTCTCAGTGGTTTCGGAGCAGGGCTACCACATGGCCAGACCTACGAGCTGGGGCCCCAGGGCCGCGTGGAGGGTGGCTACAGAAGCCTGGGGGAGGGGCAGTGGCCTGGCTAAGAGGCTGCTGCTTTGTCCAGGTGAGAAGCCTGGCCTTCAGAGTGGGTGTGGGGATGGAGGAGAGGAGACAAACTCCCGGGAGAGAGGGCCAGCGCTCCACCGCACGGCGCCCCAGAATATCCTCGCTTGGGCAGCGTCACATTCACTTAAGGAGAATATTATTGATCTAATGAGGGATTATCCCAAGGCTTATGATTTTATAAGTGAGAAAATAACACACACTCCAGGGGGACTTAGCTGTTACATGAACAATTAATAGGAAAATCTGACAAAGCCAAGGCTTGGAAGTCATGCTTGTCATGAATAACGTAGAGCTGGGAGCGTTTGTCTGAGCCCAAATACACTCGGAGTCATTTTCCATAAACCTGCCACCTCCAGTTTGAAAATATTTCATGTGTGAGACTGAAATTTTCTCTGACAGGCTAGGATAGGAAGAAGAGGAAGTTGGAAAAGTAAACTGCTCTTTTTGTAGTGGTAAAAATGTCATTAAGTGAAGAACATTAATCTTTCTGATCAGGTATTCAATTTTGAGCTGAGAGTCTGGTTCTGTAATCGTCAGTGTTATAAGCAAGCGTGTTTGAGAACTCCTAAATGTATGATAACTGATTTTATTTCATTATTCAAACAGTATTTGTATTATTTCGGATCATTCAGTGGAGCCAGTCGCTTTTCCCAACACTGAAAACAACAGCCATTTCAAGGGGAAGCTGCCCCGGCCGGCGCCCTAGCCGGCTCCGCTGGCTCCCGTGGACTTATTCTGCCAGCCCTGCCGCATCTCTTGTATCCTCTGGACGAGTCCCACCTTGTAGGAGCTGCTGGAAATAATGAGGCCAGTTTGAGTGCTGGTCCATCAGGTTCACTGTGTTCCACATTCTGATACCAGATTTGATACCAGAAGATGGCAGGAAGAGGGTAGAAATTGTCATAGTTTGGGTCCCCCAACTGCAGACCCTGAGACAAGAATTTGGGAGCAAGTAGTGTATTTAGGAGGCACTGAGAGGGGGCATGAAGTGAGAGTAAAGGGAGGAAAGACAATGAAAAGTGCATAGGTGTGCAGTACAGCTGTGGACAAGGGGAGCTCCGTCCCACCATGGACCCTCAGGGACACTGCGTGGGACACACTTCAGAACTGTCCCCTCCACGGGGAGAGGAAGCCAGGACATTTATTTACCAGCTCCTCACTTGTTGAGGTCACTCCTGGGGTGCTGGGTACAGTAGTGGGGTCACTGCAGTGCTTTGGGCCTGCCCGCATCCTAACGCAGGCCAGGCATGCCCCTGCAGTCAGAGAATGCCCTCGAGAAGCCGTTTGCATGTACAGGAACCATCTGCAGGCTACCTCCGGGGTAGGCCCAGAGGATACAGCAGGGCACAAATAGCAGGTGATACAAAGTGAACTGGGAAAAATTAATTGCAGTGCCTGAAAAAAAAAAACGTAGCAGGGAGGGTCCTTAAAGAACTTCCCATTCTGTCAAATGAGGTGGATTGACTCCATCCTGAGTGAGGCACACAGAGTAGACAGTCAGCCGTGGGTCACACTTGACAGCATTCACAATTTAATAAAGGAGTTTTGATGTGTCTACAAGTATGTCTAACACAAGAGACAAAGTGGTGAGAGACCTGATGCAGAGAGTGAGAGGTGGGAAGGCGATCTCCAGAAAGGAGGCAAAGATCCCAGAAGGACTGCTCGGAGAAGGCAACGCTTGGCTTTTATGTTCACAGGTGAGGAGGGAGGGAGGGTGGGCATTCTTGCAAAGGGAACAGAATCACCACAGCACACAGAGCATAGAAAGTGAGGGGCAAGGTTTGGGTCAACATAACCTGACCTCCGGGGAGTGAAAGTGAGCAGTTGGAGGAAGATTAGAAAGTTCTGTTGGGCCCAAATCGTGAAGAGTCTTAAATACCAGGCTCAGGACGTTGACCTTTGCCCTGTAACTGGGGTACCCAGCACATGGGGATGCCAGCAACCTTGAAAGGTATGCTACGTTTTTTTATTAAAGTGAAAATTTGTTTTTTGCTGCAGCAGAGGCACACACTTGCATACACACACACAGTGTGTACTGTTTTGATGACATCTTTCATGTAAGCCAAGTGGGTCATGAGTCACAGTGTAGGACAGCGTACAACTTGCATGGAACTAGTAGAGAGCAGTGGAACAGAATGCAAGACACTGCTTACTACAGCAGGAGAGTGCTGCCTGTGTGTATCAACGAGCAGAAGCAGGGCAGCAGGGAGATCTCCAACACCAGCTTCAGCACCAGAGGCAGCCAAGGCCACGGTTCAGTGGCGGGATGCAATCCACGAAATCCTTCCCACTGGGCACCTGCCTCTTGCCCAATTTTAATATGTAGAAGTGCACCAAGAAATCAAAGAAGGTTGTTAATCATCTCAAGACAATGGAGAACCATTTCAAGGTTTTTCAGAGGCGAGTCAAGTCTGACCTTGGCTCTGTTGTTAAGAGCATGAGCAGTGACACGGGTTCTCCACAGTTCTCAGGGGTGAGGGATTTTCTGTGCAAATATGTGTTGAGGCCATTTGCCATACTGCTGATGCATGTGGCAAAGAAGGAAACTGAACTGGAGATTCTGGCACCAGAGACAAACTCTCTTTGATAGAGGTATAAAAGAAAGAATCCAGAGCCTCACATCAACATTTATGAGTGTGCACTTGGCAATTCTGTACTGGACTCCTGTACAAGGGGCCCCTTTAGGTGCTGGGTCAGAAAGACATTTAATGCTCTGGGACATTGGTAAGCTACTCATCCTGGTCTCAGTTTGCTTGTCTGTGAAACAGAGATAATAAGAACTACCTTGCAGAGTTATTGTGAGGATTGAATGATACCATTCATTAAAAATCTTGGTCCTTGGTAGAAGCTTAATAAATGAGAAACCGTAGATATTTTATCACTGGGTGCCCTCAGGAGCAGATCTTGAAAGCCATTCAAGGCAAACCTGCTAAGAATTCTAGGTGAAATCAGAATATCCCTCAGTAAGCTCTGGTCTCCTTATAAAGAAAGTTCCTAGCACACTGCAATTTATATATGTTCACTTTGGGTGTGGTTCTTATGAAAAATGGGATATGTATCTATATATATCCTTAATTGGCACCATATGAGACTGAAATTTATAAGAATCAGCATATTGTGCAGTGCTTCAATTTCCCCTTTCTAGAGCAGAATATTATCTCACACACTTTCTCCTTTGTTTATTTAATCATTTATTCTACAACCATTTTTGAGCACATACTATAAATGCTAGGTGTGAAAAAGACACAGAGAAGTGTAAAATTTCTTTGAATATCCTATAGTCTATATGTAAATACAAACTATATATATACATACAAAAATATAAAATATTACTTATTTATATATACTTATACATAAATATATAAAATATCACTTATATAACACACACATAAATTATGCCAGTTAAGTAATGCTACCAGACAGTATAGATTAAGAACAAAGATGAACTGTGTGGTAATGAATATTGTCATTGGTTGGAAGTGGAAATGATCAGTCTGGGTTGAAATGGTTAAGAACATTTCATGAAGGACACAGGGCTTCACTTGGCCTTGAAGAATGGCTGAGGTATCATCATTTAGGGAGAAACAGAAGTGTGGCTCCTATATGAATAAACGGGACAGTGAGGAAATCAAGCCAGAGAAGAGGGTTGTATTAGGGATTAAAGGAAACTAAGGCTGTAAAAGTAGCAGGGTCAGGCTGCCCAAGGGTTTGAATGCCAGACCAAGTCATCTGGCCTATAGATCAAGTTCATAAACTAAATGCCTTCAGGAGTCAGTAAAAGATGAAGGGGCCAAGTGCCAGAAATCGGGAGTGGTAGAGACTGTGGCACATCTGGAGAGCAGAGACATCTTCAAATTAAAAAATATTTGAAACACTCAGCTCTCCAAACAAAACATGCCTCCAGGGCAAATTCTGTCAGCCAGACCATGGTTTTTAGCCACTGTTCTAGGCCACTGTCTGGACTACCCACTGCCATGTGATGGCAGACGTTACCAAACAACTCACTATTTCTTACTGAGCCAGGATGAGCCCTCAGAATCTTTCTCAATATAATGTGCTGTGAGCGTGAGTTCTATATCGATTCTTCTCCCATCCTGTTCCTCAATATGACCATCACAACAAGTTTGCCTTGAACATAACATATTAATTTATGAGTGACGGGGGTGGTATTTATTGTATAAATTTGCAGTTTCTTGGTACCACCCTTCCTCTACCCTACAACTGCCCACATTCAAACTTTTTCTTTTGCATTTATTTTCAAATACGTATCAATTTTGCACTACTATGGCCTTGGGGCTATAAGATTACCCCCCCTTAAAGGAATCAAGGTCTCATGATGTCCTCTTCATCAAGGAGCTAGGGATCCAGGCAGGTGTAGACAGGGAAATAGACAGGGTTATTTAGGGCATTGGAAAACCAATTCCTGGCTCCACTACTGATGACCAGGAGTAAATTAACCTCTGAATCTCAGTTCCTTGATCTCCCAGTGAAGGTAATCATGTCCTGCTTGGCCACCTGATGGTGTTATTATAAGGATCAAATAAGTTCATGAGTATGTAAGGATCTGGCAATCTAAAAGCCTTTAACATTATTCTTCTGTCTATTCATCTTATGAATCAATCACCAGGGAATTGCAGGGTGTTGGTGGGTAGGGTGGGCATATACGTCTGATGAGACTGCTGTGTGCTAATTAAGTTGTATGATTTTAAGATTTGCCATAGAATATCCTGTTTTAAAGGATGTCCAGGAAATCAGGAGAGCTTTCTTTGCAGGGAACCATGTTTGTTGATAACAAACATAAAGAACAGAAGTAAAATCAAGAAATGAAACCATTTTGCAGATGGAGTGTGTCATCCTGTGCTATAGACAATGAAACCTTCTCCTCTGAAGCCTCCACCATCCTAACAAACCCTTACACACTCCTGAGCTGATGGGTCCACATGAGCATCATGAGGTGGTATAGGAGGGAACGGTCGCCCCCTGAGAGCTGAGGAAACCAAGATTCAAAGAGAAGTTACTCATGCCTGGTCAGCAACAGAGCCAGGAATTGGGTCTGGGTTTTCTGACTCCCTGTTATAACCCTGTCAATTTCCTTGTCTATCCCTATCTAAAAATATTGTTCAATTCAAGTTCTGAAAGGATGATGGGAATTGGAAAGAAAAAGAAATCAAAACATGGCCATTCCTTCCTGTGTCTTCAAGTGAGATTGCACGCCCAGATTTCAGCTGCCCTCAACTTGCATAATCATGCCCAGCTTTAATCATCTGTGGAGAGGTGGCCTTACCTGCAGCTAACCTGATGCCCTTCAGCTTTGCCCAGATGCTAGAAGGGATGAATTTACACTTAAATCAATATTTAATCTGCTGTACCTCTCTTAACTCCATTTATAAAATGGTGTGTAGATCTTGGATAAGAACACAAGCCTGTGGGCTGAATCAAAGCCGTTTGTAAGACAATAAACTCAAGAAGGAAATATGGTAATACATGCAGAAGAAGAGGGGAGGTCTGCTTGGCAAGGACCAATGTATTTCCTTATCCTCTCCCCTTTTTATGAGAGATATGGAACAGGGAGTCAATAGTGATTGAATTGTGCCCTGTTGCAAATGAGGCTCAGGATTCCAATAGGTCCAAAGACATTAGCAATAATGAAGAAAAATATCCTAATAACAGGACTAGGAATTCTTTTCAGTTGTACATCATAATGCTTCACAGGGTATTTTCATTATTTGGAGGAGAAAAGGCCCCACATATGTCGTTTTTTCCATATCATAAAATAAGAAATAAACACAGGGACACCAAATGAAACTTAAACCCAAATACTTCATTTATTATGTAGAACCTGAAATCTATGGGTACCTTTCAAAGTGCTCCTGATTCAAAATGATTCATCCAATACCATTTAGATTGTTAATTTCAAACTAGAAATGGAATTCCCAGCCTGATCTTTCAGAAACATACCGAACTTCAATTTCCCAGTCTGAGAAATAAATTATCTGTGGAATGCAGATGCTGAAGTAACTGAGCTTGAAGCACAAAGGAAGAATGAAAGGAGGGAAGAAAGGAAGAAAAAGGAAGCGAAGAGAAGGAAAGGGAAGAGAAGGGAAGGGAAGAAGGAAGGAGGGGAAAGGAGTGGAGGAAGAGTGTACCTCCCATGACCCGAAGGAATCAAAGTCTCTCAATAGCAAGCTTTTACATCTTTCCATTGGCAAGATCAGACTCATTTTTATTTAACAGATTTCAAGGTTTCAAGTTCAGCGAATTGGTCTACTTAACTTAAAAGTGTTTCACTCTGCCAATGCTAAAATATTGTCCCACGTTCGGTAATGTTCTACATGACCATGTTTTTGACTGACAGTAAAATTACAGTAAGGGACTCATACCATAAATTCACAATTAAGTGACTCTACGAGGCATATGAAATGAGCAGGATTTCATCAGTGGATTCTATTGCCCGCATCTAAGTAGCAACAAAGTGCCTTTAACTCCGGGATGCCTTCGGCATCACTTGTTACGCTGATAGAACACTTATATGCTTCTAAATGCACAACTCATAACTAGTATTTTCAACGTTACTCATGGTTACTTTTGGAAGTCAAGTCAGTCTTGGGACAAGGAGCACGTTTTGATAGCGCATCTGTTACAAAGCATGAGCATTGGATTTCTACGGTGGTAAACGCCCTCTTACAATCTCCTTCAGCCCCTGTGCCCAAAGCCTCCTCAAACACACACATAATCAAAGCGGAAGCATGGTGCTTGCTCTGCAAATGCAGCTTCAAGCCAAGTAACTTTCTCCCATTCAGTCCAAGGACACCCCCTAATCCCATCCTATACCAAAATTTTGGAGCCCTTTGCTAGAACAAAATCATTACATTTGAAAATATACAGGGGCCGGCCTGGTGGCGCAAGCGGTTGGGTGCGCGCGCTCCGCTGCGGCGGCCCGGGGTTCGCTGGTTTGGATCCTGGGCGCACACCGACGCACTGCTTTGGCAAGCCATGCTGTGGCGGCGTCCCATATAAAGTGGAGGAGGATGGGCACGGATGTTAGCCCAGGGCCGTCTTCCTCGGCAAAAAAAAGAGGAGGATTGGCGGATGTTAGCACAGGGCTGATCTCCTCACAAAAAAAAAAAAAAAAAAAAAAAGTTTAGGGCCGGCCCCGTGGCTTAGCGGTTAAGTGCGCGCGCTCTGCTGCTGGCGGGCCGGGTTCGGATCCCGGGCGTGCACCGGCGCACCGCTTCTCCGGCCGTGCTGAGGCCGCGTCCCACATACAGCAGCTAGAAGGATGTGCAGCTATGACATACAACTATCTACTGGGGCTTTGGGGGGAAAATAAATAAATAAAATCTTTAAAAAAGAAAATATACAAAACACCTAACTTTGCACAATTAGTACTCTTATAATGGCCATGAGATTTTGAACTCCTATTAATTAGTTGTAATAAGCTGAGATTTTGGTATAAGCATACAATTAGGAACACCATTCTCTGTCTCGAGGGCGAATGTTCCAGTGCACATGGTGGTCATTTGTTTTAAGTTAGTGCTTACACACCTCTCTTAACCCTGATCACACTTGTCTGCTTACATTAATGGGGAAGACAGTGTTAGCCAAAGCCACAGTGGTCAAGATAACAGGGAGAGCAGATGGATAAATCACCTGAGAATAGCAGTCGTTCATCTACGTCCTCTTTAAGAGCACACGTTTCCACGGGGACGGTCTAATAATGATATCTACTTTGTCATTGTAGATTTAACTCAACAGTCAATTAGAAAGGCATGAACTCGGCTTTAACTGACCTTCAGTGTAAATTAGATTATACCACTTCTCTTATATTCATTTGAAAAGATTAAATCCATACTTTCTTTAAAATTCACATCCAAGAATTTTTATTTGACATCTGAATCCATTCACAACTGCTCAAGCACTTAGTCAACACATGTTTATTGACTGAATAATCTGTCTGGTGCTCCAGAAGATGCAAAGATAAATAAGACTGTCCTTAAGGAGTTTATAATCTAGAAGGGAAAATAAGATGCACTTAGAGACCCATGACATAAAGCAGAATGTACTATAAGGAAGACATAAACAAAGTGCTGTGAGAGCTGAGAAGAGGGTTTGACTGGCTCCTATCAAGAGGTAGAGATCAGAGGAGGTTTGAGGAGCAGGTGGGATTATGGGGGATATGGAAAAGAGGGCTGGATTTTGACCCCAAATAAACTTATTTCTTTCCCCTTCCAGAAAGGGGAATCCTAGCTTTCCCAATCTTACTGTGAAGAGGACTACACAAAGAAGTGCTCAAGAAAGTGAATGACTCAGGCCAAGGGCTCTGTCTTGTGTGCAATTATTTCACCTAAATGCTCTAATTTCATTTAGCCACAACAATAAAGAAAAAAAAAAAAGTATCTCATAACAGATTTGCTCCACTGCTGATGCAAGAGACAATACAAAAATGCAAAAAGAAAGTTAGTAAAATATTAGATGATGGAAGTTAAATTGCTAGAATTTGGCTCAGAGTTCTTAGAAAAACAAATTTTTCTCTATTTAACTTTGTAAACCTTACCACATGGAGCTGGCTTCTGAATCAAATTGGGGACAAAAATTACAGCTGAGTCCCACCAGTGTAGGACCTACTAGTCAGTAGCTGCTTTCTTTTCACCTTTTGCTGCTCATTCCAGTTAGGGACTCCCAACTAATTCTACTTGCAGACCCCAGGGAAGCCCTTATAGGACATTTTTTCCTGTCTAAAACGTCCATCAGACATTTTGTCCATGAGACATTTGGTCCACACCAAAAGGTCCTTGATATCTGGTCATATTTGGTCTAGTCCAAAACATCCGTGGAGACGTTTGGTCCCCTCCAAGAGATCCTTGATATTTGGTCCTCTCCAAAGCTATTTGGCATGGACTGAATATGCTCACGGATGTTTTGGACAGGACCAAATGTCAAGGACCCTTTGGCATGGACCAAATATCTTGACCAAATGTCTCATGAACATATTGGACAGGACCAAATGTCTGCTAATCACATGCAGCCGTAAGTGGAAACAGCATGGGACCAAGAAGGAAGCGCTCACCCTGACCTGGAGTCAAGAGTCTGCTTTTCAACCAGCTGAGTGACCCTGGACAAGCAACATCTCATCCCCGAACCTCAGTTTTCTCGTCTGCACAATGCCGTGACTGTATCACAGAGTTGTGAGCTTCCAGTGAGATAAGCTAAGTGAGAGAGCTCTGTAAACTGTAAAGTGCTGTCTAAATATCCGTGAGTGTCTGTGTCAGCACTATCACCATTGGCAGCACTATCACCATTTCTACCCTAAATGAGAAACCTCCCTTACTGCAGCAAAGCTCTTTTATTTTGTCATCAAGGCTGTTCTTCTCGCTGCTGCTTCTTAGCTGTGTGACCTCAAAGAAGCCATTAGACCTTTCTGAACTTCATTTTCTCACCTACAAAGTGGGCATTATAATTATGCCTGTCCTGCCTATCTTAGAGGGTTCACTATAATAATCAAATAAAATAAAGAGATGTGAAACCAAATTGCAAATTTAAATCATCCTATAAATATTCATTGTTATGACCACACGGAGGCTCCAAGCCTACATTCCTAACCCAGACTCCTTGATTGAGTGCCTAATCCTTGCTCCTCGGGCTGCCTCCCTAGGTGTAGCTTGTCACTTGCTCCGACCTTCAAGCTTTAGAGCCTTCTGCTCATCCTTCAAGCCTTGCTTGCCTCTGGTTCCAGCCCACTGAGTGCTGATACAGCACGTGCTCCTATGCTGGAGCACCCCACTCTACCATGCCCATCATTTCAGGAATCCTACTTCAGAATCAATCTACTTCTACTCCATGGCCCCGACCCTGAGCTCAGCCAGGCCACAATATTGTCAGGTCTAGGCAACACCAGGCCTCTTTTTCCTGGGTTTGTAACTCTCTGTTGCTTAGACTTTCAAAATTCCCAGCTGTTTTCATCTCACCTCATGCCTGGAAGGTTCATAGAGGGCAGTGATTCTCAACATTGGCTGCACACTGGAACCACATGGGCGACTTGTAAAAATAACAATGCCTGGGACACACATCCAAAGATTCTGATATAATAGGTCTGCAGTGTAGCCTGACCATTAGGATTTTTGAAAGCTACTCATGTGATTCTAATATGTAGCCAAGGTTGAGAACTACTGAGTTAGGAGGTTGTTCCTAGCCAAGCTGTAACCTGGGATGGGAGTGAGGGCCCTTCACTTGCATTGGGTGTGGAGGCCAAAATCTACAACAAAGGTAAGTCCTAAGAAGCAACATATTCAACACTTACATTACCAATCCTGAAGCCAAATCCTAGAGAGACTGATTCAAAATGTCAGCCTAGACCAACTTCATCACCAGATCTCAGGTAGCAGAACTCAGCAAAGAGAGGGATGGTCATGGCAAGTCTGAATCTGGACCTCCAGCTAGGTGTTGTTTATAGTCCATCCCGGGTTTGGGAAGAGGGTAGGGCCCTCATAGTTAAAGATAATGGACATGATGTTCCCTATAGTGGACAAGAATAGACGTTTGATGGGCCCAAAAGTCAGCTTTTAGCTTCTTCTTATTTGTGCACATCTACATGTTGGGGCCCACTTTGGACCCAGGAACTCTTGGTCTTCCCCACTTCCAAAGTCTTTGATAAAGAATCAGAAACAAAGGCAGCAAGAGTAGTGATAATGATAATGATAATGATAATGATAATGATAATGATGAAGGTTCTTATTTCACATCCAGAGTCTATTTTACTTGAATTGCCTCAAGCAAAGAAAGGTAGGCAGGGTTGAGGGGCCAGGAGGCCGGAGCTGGCAAGAACAGCACTGCGAAGCTGCAGGCCCGGGTGTGAGGCATCCTGGGCTCCTGGGCAGGGAGGTGGGTGGAGATGGGGCAGACCCCGGGGCTGCAGGCAGCCTTGGTGGAGGCAGAGGGGCCATTATTAATGAGTTCTTCTGGCTCCTGTATGCCCAGGTTGTACCTGCACTGAGGGCATCTAGCCAGCTAAGCTGAGTCTGTCTCTAAATGACCACTCAGATACAGTCTTGACCTAATAAAATAACAGAACAGAACTTTTCACTCTGATCAGATGGTTTCTGGCCCAGATGAGGATGACTGATCACATCCTTCTCCCTCACCCTCCCCTCGCTAGAGTGTGTTGGATTGGCTGGTGGCAGGATTTGAACGATGTTGCCTATGGTTTGCACCTGTGTTAAACGCAGATGACTATTGTGAGACTTACATAAATTGTTTAACATAAAGAATAAAAGTATTTCTGCACCTTTTCTCTATGTTGAGAGAATGGTAAGATAGAATAATGGACTTCATTTTAGAGAAAATCAGATAAATTGATCTTTTCATTTACGTATGGCTGCTGGGAGCTCTCATACTCTGAATTGCACAGATGAGCAAAACTCATAACCAACTAAATGCCTCGTGCCTCAGAGCATTCTCCTCTGTGGAAAAGTGACCTTATAAGAAGCCTGACCCCTACTCTCCCTGTCCTGTGAAGATCGCGACCTTTCCTCACATTTAAAGTGATACGTTTACACATCAATTAGTACAAAGGCTCTAATGTAGAAAAATAACCCTGTATTTGTGAAAATAGGACATTTCTTTAGTGCAGACTCTAGTGCCCGACTGCCTGGGCCACTTTCGACTCGACCACTTACCCTCTGTGTGCCTGTGAGCACATTCCTTACCCTTCCTTTGCCTCAGTTTCCTTATCTATAAAGTGGGAATTACCTCACAGGGTGGTTGAGAATATTAAATTCCTTAATTTGTGTAAAGTGTGAGAGGGCCTAGCACATGGTAAATACTCACCAAAAGTTAGCTTTGTTATTATTGTTACATGATAATTCCCTCATTCTGGATGATTTTAGTGGTCTCCTCATTCTATTTCTGTTTAGTCCCCCTCTTTCCAGGTCTTTGCTTATCAACCTATTCTGTGTTTGGTTACTCTCAGAATCTCCCCATGAACAGCATACAGCTTCCCTATCCAACAATTCACACTGGGAAGGTCCTATTACAGAAGGAAGTGGAAAACTCTTTCACATGAGATGCTTCTCCCATACAACAGGTAGCTGCCACAATGTCCTGTGCACACGTGAACTGTCTAGATCAGGGGGCAGGGAGGGCAGAAAAGCACTTGAAGTTTTGAGAAAGTTATTAATAGGTTTCAGAATGAAATTAGAGTTTAACAGGTAACAGACTTCCACTTCATCAAATAATTTATCAAGATCTCAATAGACATTTTTCTACCCAAAACCTGTTGGTCATCCCGACCTGGCCTTGGAAGTATCAAAGGATCGAAGAGTAGAAAGTCACATGTGGCCACTTTAAGTGCGTATGCTCAAAAATAAGTGGAAAACTTTACAGATTATGATTGTTAAGGTTTATAGAAGCACACAACAATACCAGGAAGGGTTGTTAAAAACAAAATAACATTGTCTTCACATAGTATGTATTTATTGACCTGAATTTATATAATTAAAATGGCAAAATGAAACCCTCAATATAATTATGATTTGGGAGTTTTTAAAATAAGAATTTCTGCCAAAAATTAAATAAGCTTGTAGGCATCATTATATCTTTTGTCTCTATAAAAAAAAGTATATTCACTTATACATGATATTTTTAGAATGAGATGATGAGAAATTCTGGACGTGGGTACTGACAATGATGCCTGTAACTAGCTCAACTTTCTCATTAGGGAATGCTGCTTTAAAAAAGTAGGAGCTTGCCAAGAATAATAGCTTATCTAATTGAAGATCATTATAAACAAATTAGAATATCTTTGTGAGCTGTGCTAATGAGGCATGTTAAATGTGTGAGGTGATATCTGTCTTTCGCATGCTTAGTAATTGTTGTTTTCTATTATGTATGTGCTATTTCCTTTTTTTTTATATGTATATGATGTCATTTTGGAGGTAGGGAAGTTGCAAAATTTGTTCTGTGCTTTGGGAGAATTAATCTAATAAGCAAGTATGAGTTGATTGAATGAGCAAAGGGAGATCTTCATGGAAGACCTTTTGATGAAGGGCAGGTAAAAGGCTATAAAGAGAATGTTTAGTTTTATTAATATCTGATTTAAAATATCAGGTATCAGGTGTTGATTCAGTGGAATTATATCATTAATAAAAAGATGAAATGTCAAAGGAAAATATATATTTTTAAAGAATGCTAGAAAAATATATTAAACCTCAAAATTGGCTTAGCAATTAATAAAACTTTTGAGGATATCTTCTACATAGACAATTTAGAGCACTTTATCATGTATATATTTGCAAAGTGATGCAGAGTTCTGAAGAAATAATCCAGGAGAAATCTAAAAGAAAAAGTGATATGAAACCATCATGAGCTATTTTCCTGCAAACAAAGCTGTAGCACTGACCCGGTGATGCCCTCCTGTTGTCCCCACTGGTTGTCCTCTGCTCAGGAACACGGCCAAGCCTGCCCCACATGGGGCCCTCTCCTGAAAAGGTCCCCTTCTCCCAGGACCTCCCTCTGGCCCTCACGTGCACTCCCACCAGGATGTGTGTGGCTACATCCTTCCCAAGCCAAGGGAGAACTACAGCCCAGGAGGGTGTCTCATGCTGTGTGCTAGCTCTCAGAAGGCATTCAGGGCACAAGGGTGGCCTCTGGGCTTCTTTTCTTCTCTGGCTCCTGGAACAAAGAATAAAGGAATAACTGGATGATTGTCAAAAGTTACACATTTAGTTCAGCCTCATAACAGATGAACTGACTTAAAAAAAAAAAAAGTTAATGGTTTGAGATGGTTGTAATGGCTCCTTGTAATAGGTAGTAAAGAGTTTTGTGGATTGAAGCCAAACTTACCTTCAGTGAAAAAGCACGTGAAGGTAATTGCTCAGAGAACTTGTACACTAAAGAATAACAGTTCAAGACATTTTAACACGATAAAGGATGGTTAAATGGCATTTGGGAATTAATCTTTAATCCACGTGAGCTAGAAAGTTGATAGAGAGAGGAATAAAACTATTCTTTTATCTAGCTTTGGAATGAAAAAACAAAAATCCTGGGGGAGCTACATCTTCCCTGGGAAGTGAGGTCCTTCCCTGAGATTGTGCTCTGATAAAAAAGAGCTTTTTAAAAAATGCACTTTAACATACATCTTCATGTGTACTTCTATGATTCTACTGAATACCTTTATGTTATTTCTGTAAGTATATGATTCATCATTGTTCTAAACTTTGGCATCTAACATTACACATATATTTAACAATTCAAAGAGGATAATTGTGAGTTTCTCTTCTCTCCTCTTGATTATGCAAAATGTAATGAAGGCACATTCACTATTTCTACAAGCACGGTACTCGGTCACCTGTCCTATTCTGCACATTCTGCTGCTGCCTTGAAGTGCCCGTGCTTCTGACAGCCTCTGTCCCAGGCGCTTGGTCTCCAGGGCCCGGGCTGGTTTTGTAGCACTGGGAAGAAAGCTCAGTGATTTAATTGCTGCCATTTGAAGGTTACAGCCCAGAAAATACTCATCAAAAAAGTTAATAGAATGAATGAAATGAAGGTTGAGAGGAGCACTTCTTAGTCTAACTCTTCCTGGCCTCTTGCTCAAAATTCTAATCAGTGTTTATTCATTTGACAAACATCATCCTGACATTACAGAAGAGTAAACCTAGGGTGGGGAGCTGAAGAGATGTTCCCAGGGTCACACCACCAGTGAGAAACAGAGATAGGATTCAAACCTCTGTCTTTCTGACTCCAAAGACCATGCTCATAAACATTGCATACATAATAATCAGGCATCATTTTTACAAAAAGAATAAAGCTACTAAAATGTGTTCTCCCAGTCTTACAAGGTTGCACTCAGTTGCCCTCTGCCCAAAACCTTTCCTCATATCCAGAAGTATGACATGGTAGGAAGATGAGAAGAGAGAGAGACAAGAAGCACATATAAAAGATTTTAGTTTTTGATATAAGTAACATCATTCTATATGTTATATTTTACGAGTATATCTACCTAAAAGTGCATCCTGGACATCTTTCCATGTCTGTCCATATTAATCATTTTCAATTTATTTGTTAACAGTTTCATAGTAATCTATTATATGGATGTGCTATAATCATTTAACTGGCCCCTCTCAGATGGTCATTTACGTTGTTTACAAATTTTGCCATTGTAAACAATATCAGAATGAGCATTCGCATCTACATCTGCGTCTGTACATGTGTAAGACAGTTTTTACAAGATGAATTCCCAGAAATGGACTTGCTAGGTCAAAACTATATGGGTTTGGGGCCGGCCCCGTGGCTTGGTGGTTAAGTGAGCGCGCTCCGCTGCTGGCGACCCGGGTTCGGATCCCGGGCTCGCACCGACGTGCTGCTTCTCCGGCCATGCTGAGGCCGCGTCCCACATACAGCAACTAGAAGGATGTGCAGCTGTGACACACAACTATCTACTGGGGCTTTGGGGGGAAAAAATAAATAAATAAAATCTTTAAAAAAAAAAAAAAAACTATATGGGTTTTTTTTTCAGAATTTTTTTCAGAATTTCAGAAAGTTTTAGCTGTAGTGAAAGAGTCTGATCTAGGAACCAGCTGGTGGGCCTTTTCTGTGGCCTCCCCAGGGTTGACGACCATCTGCGCACTTGTCAGCCCACCCTCTCCACAGGGGCTTGTGGGGGAAAAGCACGCTCTGCCGCAAATTGTCTGAGTTCTGCTGAATTCTTGGCCACCAAGCTGCTGTGTGACCCTGAGCAATAAATGATGCCTCTGGTGACTTCCATTCCTTCTTCTATAAATAAGATCCTTCCAGCTCTGACATTCAGTGTTTCTTGTCTCTAAAGATAAGAATACATTTTGTTATTTCGACTTAGATTTTGAAAACTAATATACATACCATAAAGGGTTATCTTGCCTCATTGAAAGTTCCAATGCTAGATGATAAAACCGTATTAAAAACGTTTATAAAAATCCATGGTAAAGAGTTGATTATGGTTCATTAAATCCCCTCCTGCTTTTATCCACTTCAGTTACTGTATTCCCTGTAAATGGGATTTATGCCAGGGCCAGGTTAACACCATTTCATACTCTGCTGTGCTATTACCCACTGAGTTTGAATCAATTGAATGAAAGAGGGCTTTTCGAGTGTATTGATTTTCATTTATCCAAACTCGTCTGTCTGCTTTGCTACATGCTCACACATGAGAACAGGGCACAACTAAACTTCTCCACGATGTTGCTTTTGTCCCTTAAACAGAGATAGAAAGAGAGATACAGAAAGGTTTGGAAGGACTTTCCCCAAAATATTAACAGAGGGTTGTATATTAACTGTATTAACTGGAAGATAAACACTGGTATGAGAATTGCAGAATATTCACTGGAAATAGTTTTCTATGGGTGATATAAGGGCCTGGATCTCTTTCTCATGTCAGAAAGAACACAGCCTAAAGCAAGATACTACAGCCTTTCTCCCTGGGTGACAGCCACCCTCCACCTCCCAGCCCCAGGGAACCCTGTCCAGGGATCCCACCCTCCTCCCCCAACAGTGCTACAGTGACCATCCTTGTACATTCATTTTGGCTCACTCATATGATTATCCCTTTAAGAAAAATTCCTAGAAGTAGAATAGAGGGATCAAACAGTACATGCACATTTACAATTTCGGTATTTAGAACCAGAAAAGATACATAAAGTCACCACATTTTCATCTTAGAAGATTTAAAAAAATAGCCCCAATTGTAACTTTCATGAATAAATAAAACTACCCTTTTAAAATTAATGTTTGAAACTAAAATTTAAAAAATAAGCTACATAATTAGAAACAGTTATGTGTAATTCTATATAAAGCAATGTCTTAACAATAGAAAAAATTATGCAGAGGAAAAAAATGATCAGATTGGTTTTGTTGTAGGAAGTCTTGCCAATTAAGCTAACCAAATTTTTTCATTTCAACACCTGACTACGTAATTAACTTAATTTTCTCGCACAATTGTCTGACATTTCAATGAGTTATTGTGGAATGTTGAACTAAACCGATCATTTTAAATCTCTTGTATAGGGAACCTGTGAGCTAGTAACAGTCTAATCCATGCTAAGCAGTTGTCCCCTCTTATTTCTCCTAGGACAATACTGAATAACTTGTTCTTTTAATCGTCAGCTATCTTGTTGTCATGTGTACATTGAAGTTTCCCATCAGCATGACCTCGGTTTTTCTAAGTGGGGCTGCTTAGTGTGAGGTGTTCGGTTTCTTGGCCTAACAGCACAAGTTGATTTTGCTAGATTTGGTTTATTTGTCAGAATCTATGTCACTTTTTAAATTTAATTCTCATTTTTACCATAGTAGACTGGATTTGATTATTCTGTCCTATTGGGATATGTGTCCCTTTGTAAAACAGTTTAATTCTTAAACCCTATCGTTTCCTTATATCATTGTAAAACTTTTAGAATTAGAAAAGTTCTGGTCCATCTTTTCCCAGAGTTTGGCCCTCAAGATATGTGTGCCCCCGGGTAATAATAATGTATGTGTTATCCAAAAAAGGAATATAAATGAGCAGATATAAATAAATTTGGGAAATCCTGGGATAAACAGCAGGTCTTTTTAGTGAAGGATATTCATGAACCCACATGTGCTAAAATCGTATATTATATGCAACCACTCACAGACTGATTTGACTCTGAAATTCATTGTTTTAAGTATTCATTAAAAGAGTTATTTGTGTTACTAGTTAAGCAAGCACAGATTGAATCTAATCTCCTCATTTTACATATGAGGAAACAGATTCAGGAAGATTAAACAACCTTGATATTCTAAAGAAAAATAAACTTTTTATTTATTTATTTTAAAATAAAATAAAATAGTAACATAAAATTATTTTAAGTTGGCTACATTTATTGCATGTTTAATATGCACTGTCCATCAATAGAGAAATCCTGAGCACTTTTATTAAGGAATACAGAATTATTAACAACTTTGGTCTATCGATTCAGAAACGAGACCAGTTTTAGAAATTTGCAAGCTCTGGGAGCCAATATTATTGGAAAGACATTCAATGTTAAATCAAAATATGAAAGTATAAATATTGCCTACGTAAAACACAAATAATAAGGTGAAAGGGGGGAATTTTAAGTCCCACATGTTTTGGAGGTATGATGGAGCATGGTGAGATGGGAAAAGCAACTGGATTAGAATTCTAGTGCTGCCATTTATTAGCTGTGTGACATTAGAAATTTCCTAACCTCTCTGAGCTTCCATGTCCTCATTTTCAAAATAGGAATACCAATAATAGTCTCCTGACAAGGTAGTTGTGAGAATATAATGAGATAGTTAATATCAAAACCAATGATACTCAGTCAACAAGTATTTATTTACTTCCTTTATTACAGATGGCAATGTGCAGGAGCAGGCAGACCTTAGTGGAGGGCCACCATGAGCACAGAGGAACAGACACATTGGGGAAAGCAGCATCTTGAAAAAGCCAGGAGTTTTATCAAGGAAATCTCTCTCCTTCAAACCAATCCTGAAAAAGCTTCTGATGGAGTCCCTGATTAATTCTTTCATTTATTCAAAGAACAAATGATTGCTATATTATCATAAACTGTTCTGGAACAAATAATGTGAAAAAAACTACCCAGTAAAAAACATGAAGCAAATATAACTGGATAACCCAAAGATATATCACAAAAAATTTAAGCCAATTCCCTTTATTAATATAAATGTTAAATTAAGTTAAATACTAGCCAAAACAATTCAACACACAGTCGAATAATAATGCAACATGACTAAGTAGGTTTTGATCTAGTAATGCAAGGATAGTTCAATATAATGAAATATTTATATATAATACTACATCAGCTTGCTAAATATGAAAACCCACATGATCATCAATAGATGCAACAAACAATTTGATGCGATTTAACACCATCCTTCCTAAAAACATCAAAAAATAGTAATAAAAAGATACTTAAAATTATAAACTACTAGTTAATATTATATTTAATCATGAACTATCAACATGTTTTATTAAAATTAGAAACAAAGCAAAAATGATTATGATCACCATTATTGCATTTAACAAGATTTCCAAAGTCGTATTACATCAAAGACATGAAACAGAAATAGCCATTTTATACAGCGGAACAGAAGAGAAAGGTGGCATGCTAAGTACATAGACAACTCAAAGATGTAAGCAAAAAATCATTTGACATGACAAATAATTCAGAGAAGTAGCTAAATACAAGATGAGCTACAAAAATCAATGATATTTCTATATTTTAGTAATAACTATTTGAAAGTATCATTCAAAAATATCTTGTTCACATTAGCAACAGAATTATAACGTACCCAATAATAATCTTGGGTTAAAAATGTATACCCTACTTGAAGAAAACTACACGCACACACACACATGATAAAATAAGAGTTTGAGAAATAGAAGAGTCATGAATTATTTATTTTCATAGTTGAGAAGACTAAATTCGAAAAGATGTCATTTCCCTCTCCCTCAAAGATACATATGTATCTATAGATGTAGAGAGGTTTAGATATGTAGATACAATTTAATCCCAATCAAATTCCTGATAGGATTCTTGTCAGAACTGAACAATATTTTCTGAAAATTTAACCAGAGCAAAAACAGTTGTCTACATAAAACTCAGGATGCAAATGTTTGTAGCAACATTATTCATAATTGTCAAAAGCTGTAAACAGCCCAAATGTCCATCAGCTGGTGAATGGATAAACAGATTGTGGTACATCCGTATAATGTGAATACTACCCATCAATAAAAAGGGACACAGCACTGACGCGTACAACAAAATGGACACATCTCAACAGCATTCTGCTAAGATAAAGAAGCCAGACTCAAAAGGCTGACCTAGTACATGATTCCGTTTATAGGAGATTCTGGGAAAGGAGACTCTGGGGAAAGATATCAAGCCAGTGTTGCTGTGGCTGGCAGTGGGGGGAGGAAATTGGCTATAAAAAGTTACAAGAGAACTTTGGGGATGGTGGTTGTTATAGGACCATGTAAGGGTATCCAGATTTATAGTACTATAGACCTAGAAAGGGGGAATTTTACTGTATGTTAATTATACCTAAACACACAACCAAACAAAACACACACACATACTTAAAAAAAAAAAAAAGATGAACCATTAAGAGTCCCTCCTGGAAAGGACTTGTTTGCCTCTAGTCCTACAAGATATTGAAATGTATTTGAAAGCAAAAGAATTAAAGCAGTAGCTCGTTTACAGGAGGATAGACAGATCACCAGGGCAGAAGACGTGAACACAAAGTCAACTCCATTCTACACGAAAATTCAATATATGGGGAGAAGGGCCTCATCCAAATAGTGGGGCGGAGAAAGCTCTTCAGTAAGCTGTCGTAGCGCACGAACTGGTGAACACTCTTTCAGTTTAGATCTATTCCTCACATGCAGCAAAATAAGTTTCATATAGATTTTTACATCGTCAGTATCAAATTTTAACAAATAAAATCATTTGCCACAACTCTAAAAATTTAGAAATATTATAAACAAATGACAAGAATATATCCAAACGTCTAGAACATATATTCCCATATAAATAAAATTTTAAAAAGAAAAACAATGAGTAAGTGGAAGAAGATAGTCCCAGGAAATACAGCAAAATGGTTATACATTTGCTATCTCACAATGCAGCGCAATTAATAAGAAAATATTAAAACTCCGCAGTAGATAATTGGGCAAAATACTTAATCACATCAGCCACAGAAAAGCAAATGTAACTACCAAGCCAAACTTACGGAAATGTTTTAATATGATAAATATAAAAATGCACACTATTTTGATTATGGCATGCTATTCTATTATGTGCACAATAACACTGATGAGCTCTTTTCTTGGTGCTGATAGTAGAAATTTGTACATCCCATTCAGAAAGACATTTCTGAACTATAAAAGCCTTCTCTCTTCTGGTCATTTTTTACCTTATTAAGATTTCAAATAAAAGAAAACAATATTTACATACGGCTATTCATTGTAGCATTACTTGTAACAATAAGTGAAATCAATTTGAATGTTAACCCTTGTACCAGATAGAATAGTATGCAGTCATTACAATTTTAATTATGCAAACTATAAAACAGCATGGGAAACAATTGTTATAATCTTAAATGACACAAACATAATGCAACACTATGTGCATATTATCTACTCAACTACGTTTTTAAAGAGACATGTAGTAGAGAAAAAAGACAGAAAATACTGCTTAAGGATAACAGCAAATGCTTACACAGCTCACACTGTGCCAGGCAGTATTCTAAAATCTTATATGTATGAGCTCATTGAATCTTCACAACTCTATGACTTCCGTTTTTGTTGATCAGGAATTTGTGCTACAGAACGGTTAAGTAACTTGCAATAGGTCACACGGCTGTGAAACACAATTGCCAGTATTTGAACACAGGCCATTTCTTAACTATTATCCTATGTTGCCTCAATGTGCTATACTCCCTAAAACAAAGAAGTGGATGCAATTCTGTTAATACTACCTGTGACTTTTTCCTCCCAATCTTTCTGTAATATTCTTAATTGAACACACACTTTAAAAATATTTGCGTGGGAAAGATTTAAAGGCCTAAGGGGAAGGACGGAAAGGGTGAAAGAGAATGAAGGAATTAGAACCGCCCGTCTATGCCAAAGGAAACTGCCTACAGGCCACAAGGCGGAGGGTCCACCAGGCCTTCTGACATGACCAGCCGGGAAACCAGCGTGTGCTCTGAGTGGTGGTTGGGAGTAGGGGAAAGGGAAGGGCTATCCTGCCCTTTGACTGCGTCTCCCCCTGAAGTCGGGTAAGACTCAGTGAAGACCCAAGTGCACCCTGTGGAGTCACGTGGTGGCTTGTGGTGCAGCTGAGTCAAATGCTTGGTCCTCTCTGACTCACCTGGGTGCACCTCTATCAACACAATAGGTAGCAAGAATCCTGAGTTACTAGTCCCAGTGCATGGTCACTATTTTGTACCATATAGAAAAATAGAATACTGGAGGTGGTTCTGTTTTCTCAATGAATTCAATAAAAATCATATTGCCCCAGGTCCACTCGGAACAGTTACACCAGTTGTATGTACAACTATAGGCTAAATTACTCATTAAAGTCCGTTAGAACAGTATTGACTAAAATTGTGTAGTTTATCGCCAGTTATTGAAAAAGATGAGACAATTTGCTGTCAGTGCTTTAGGCTGCAGTTGAGGAACAAATCAGAATTATAGAAATTGTCCATATTTTTAAAAATACAATTAGGAAAAAAAAAGAACATTGACTCTCTTACTGTGTCACCTAAATATAAAGCATGTTTCTTTTTTTGGCAGAAAAGCCAGCAATTCCTGTAATAAAAGTTACCTTGGAGGAGATTTAAGAATAAGCTTAGAAAAATGTGAATGAAAAAAATCATAAAGAATTACTTGGAGCTATAGTTGTTGATCATGAGGATTAGGTTTGACAGGAAAATATACCTTTGGGAGAGCCTATTAATTCTTAAAAGCAAGTTTCGCTACACCCTGTACAATTGTTGCAGTGTGTCTGATGCTGAAAACCTATTTTTATTGAATTTGGGAAACAGAGGTTTCTAACGCCCTGAAATCTACCCTTCAGGAAATGTGACTACAAGATTCTGAACATGCAGACAAAAAAAAAAACCCCCAAAACATCAAAAATCTAAAAGTTCATAAACATTGAGTAGATGAAGCATCTGGATTGCAGACATTACGCTTTTGATTTATCCGTATACTGAATTTCAAATAGAGACTCACTGAAACCAAGAAGAAACTGGTATGGTTAATATTTTAAGTGCTAAGTAGTTCATATAACATATTTTGAAAAGATCATCTACTTTGTGAATAATTTGATTCTCTCCTTCTCTCCCGCCCCAATTGTCTTTCAAGCTTCAGTACAGATAGCCTCTTATTCCAAAATATAGGTTAGAATTGTCTCTAAATAAAAAATGTCTGGTTCCTGATGGACCCTGATGCACTCTGAAACCGGGCTCTCTCTTCTCTCCTATTCAGTGATTGATCTCCTTTGAAGCATTTTTGGTAATCATTAGTCTCCACTCTCTATCTGATATGCTTGAATCCTGTTATTACAGAGACAAAACCAAAATAACCCAGTTCATAAAGGACCTCTAATGCCTCAGTGATTTGGTTTTAGAAATGTGATTTCAGCTTTGCCTTGTTTCTGACTATTTCATAGACTCTGTCAGACCATGGAGTCTTTTAGCAAACCTCAAGATTTCTGAAAGCAACAAAATTAGGGAAGAGGGACTATGTCTGCAAGGTGTGTTCCTGGTGGTCTTTGATCAGTGGGCTTTCACAATCCCAAAAATGATATGCCAAAACCTGCTGCAACTGAAGAAGCAATTTTAAGGCCCTGATTCAATAGAATATCTTTAAAAATTAATTATATTGGTATTGTAAAATTGCAAAATTAAGTTTTGCATTTCAGAGAGCTTAATCTCCAAAACTCATTATTTCAAAATCTTTCTAAACTGTGTCCAGATTCAGTGTGTTAACAGAATAGAATAAAGATGTCCAGATACAGAGAAAGAAAGTATAGATGGAGTCCCAGACTCGTGCCCACAGGAGCCAGGCAGGTAACGTGAAAGAGTGAATCCAGACAGATGTTAGATAAGGCAGAGGGAGAAGCTCTAAGACACTGGAAGAACTGGAGAATTCATGCCCCACCTAACGGCCAAAAGAAACCCATCCACTGCCAAATCCGGCTCATGAAGGACACCAGTCAGAGACCTCCATGGCAGATAATTAAATCTAATGTGTCCTATACCTATCCTGGGATGTCTTTTGACTGTTACTTTTAAAATTAAACCTTGACCACAATGAGATACCATTTCATACTCACTAGGATGGCTATAATAATAATAAAAAGGACGATAACAAGTGCTGATGAGAAGGCAGAAAAATTGGAACCCTCATATATTGCTGGTGGGAATAGAAAATAATGCAGCTGCTTTGGAAAACAGTTTGGCAGTGTCTTGAAAAGTTAAACTTAGAGCAACCATATGCCCCAATAATTTCAATCCTAAGTATATACTCAACAGAATAGAAAGCATACATCCACGCAAAATCTTGTACACTAATGTTCATGATGGCGTCATTCATAGATAAAATGCCGAAACAACCCAAATGTCCATCAACTGATAAATGGACAAACAAAATGTGGTATATCATATAATGAAATATTATTCAGTCATAAAACAGGAATGAAGTACTGCTATGACATGGACAAACCTTGAAAACATTTTGCTAAGTGAAAGGAACTAGACACAGAAAGCCACATATTGTATGATTCCATTTATATGAAATGTCAGGAATAGGTAAACCCATAGAGATAGAAAGTAGACTAGCGGTTGTCAGGAGCTGGAGAAAGAGAGAAATGGGAGATGATTGTAGCGGGTACAGGGTTTTTTGGGGGAGTGAAGAAAATGTTCTAGAATTAGATAGCGGCAATGGTTGCACAACTCTGTGACCGTACTAAACTCTGCTGAATTGTATACTTTAAAAGAGTGAATTTTATAGTATTTAAATCGCATCTCAATAAAAATAACTAAGCCTTGATATAAGCTTATTTACTTACTGGTTTTACTTTCTCTTAAAAGCTTCATGCTGACAAATATAGAACATTATCCTCCTCGAACCCACTAGACATTTTTGAGTTTCTTGTTATTAATTTTTTCATACACGTGGTCTCACTTCTGCATCTCTTTTTGGCTACTTCAAAAATGTTGTTCCGTTATCTGGGAGTCACTCCAGTTGGAGGTAATTAAGAAAAGAAGAATTTGAGAGCTGGGAATAGAAACAGGAAGTAAGGCAAAAGTTATGGCAGGAGTTGCAACTTTTATAGTGAGGTCTTTGGAGAAATAAAGGAAGCTGTGGGCAAGCAAACCAGGCAGGGATCCACACTTCTGCATCTGTAGGAAGGCAGATGTTGAGCTGTGTAAGCCGGAGACCCAGGGGCTGTGCTCCAAGCTGCCACTGGGGGCCTGTGTAGGACCTAAGAAGCCACTGGAAGTTGACAGCTCAGACTTGGAAAAACTCAAAGCATGTTGGGTTGAAGGGCTGGTCAGAGAAGAAAAACTCTGCCTCTCAGTGGGCAGCCCGTCTGTGACAATTCAAAATGACTTCACAGGCATTTTAATGAGACTTCAAGGGAGAATCCAAGATGTTTCAAGGCAGTCAAGGGCTGGTCAGTCACCACTGGCCATGTTGTACTCACTAGCATTAGTTTACGACATATAACATGCCATTGATATGATCTTGAAGTCATGGTAGCTTGAGTTTATTGTCCTCAATATTTATAATGCATTTAATCTCCATTCCCCAGCCCTATTTTTTCTAGAAGGTTTTAAATTCCTCACTGAAGATTTCCTTATGGGGGGCATTTCTTTGTGGTTGGGGAGTACCTGCTGGCTTTGGTTGACAGGGGTTCTAAATAGCTGGGTACAGCAAGATTCTACAAGAGCAGCTTCAGTGGTTTTAATGTTAAGCCATCACTATGCACTATGATGCGTAGACCACACCACCAAAAACAAAACAAAGCAAAACAAAAACTGGATCTATTTATGAAAAAAATATGGACATTTCCTAAAGTCCCAACATAAAGTATTACCATACACTATGGTAAATATATATGTAGCAATTTTTAAAATGATGTTTACAAAAGTTTTAAATGTATGAGGAAATTCATGCTTATTAATATAATGTTAAGCAAGAAAAACAGATTGTCAAATTTTATATATATGCTGCCATCAGAAAAAGTTGAGAATAGAGACTAAATTTAATGTTAAAGTTTTAATAGTGATTATCTCTAGAGAGTGAGATTACTAATGATTATTATGTTCCCTTTCATATTTTTCTGAATTTTCCAAATTTCTCATGTATTACTTTTTTAACTCAGAAAAAAAACCCAAATATTTGATAAAATAAAATTTGAAAAATCTTAAACCTGGATCTGGAAATGCGGAACTTCCCAGGTGCCATCGGCACAGCTGTGGAGCACACACAACAAGGCTAAGACAGCAGGATTCTCCCTATTCAGGAAATGGAATAGCCCTTATGTCATAAATTCTGCAATAGTCCAAGAAGTCTGTCCATTTTTTCCCCACATATGGTCAGATAGAGTCTGTATATGGTTAGACAAGTTGCCTAGCTTTTAAATAATCAAGTCATTTATTTTTCATAATAGTAGGTAAGGTTGCCTAGTTAAAAAAATTTTTTTTTATTCGATTACATTTTACACTGAATATTTAGACACATGAGCTGTATCTTAAAAGAAGGATTTCCCTGGATGTCAGATCAACCCTGTACCTGCATTTTACAGATGACAAAACTGAGGCCCAAGGAGGTTGGTCGGCTGGCTCGAGGGCGGCAGTTTGATCATTGGGAGGAGGAAGGCTAGACTCAGCAGTCATGATTTGGGGGCTGACAGGACCTACAGAGCAAAAGATGAAGAAAAAACAATTCATGTAATTTAAAAGTTAGCTTCTCTATTCACTGCAGATTGCTTGAGGCAACTTGCTGTTTTCTGGTAATTCAAACAAATGCCTACAAAAAAGGCATGTATTTTTGGTCAGAATAAAAGCTAGGCAGGAAAAGACTAAGCAACTATGAGGACATGTGTGGAGATGAGAAAAGTGCTCACAAGCATCTAAGATTCAGATGCAAAGAGCTCCCATGGATTGGGTTTCATGGTCCATGTGGACTCAAGTTCACTGAGACTCTGTCATGTGCCAGACTCTCTGCAAGGCACTTTTCTCCACACCATGTCCTGGAACCTCACAACCACGCTGTACAGAAGATGTTATTTCCATCCATGTTTTGGAATTGGGGAAACTTATTAGGATCAGAGAGGTTATGAGAATTTCTTAAGATCACCTAGCTAATAACTAGCCAACCCAGAATTCCCGTGTAGACCACATGACTCTGAAGCCCACCACCATCCTGAACACAGAGAATAGGCTCCGTTGGCTAAGCTCATGGCCTCTGATCAGCAGCACCCTTGAATATGGCACAGTCAGCCACCTGCCCCACTTGTAGCTAGCTGCTTACGTGGATTGTGGTCAAAATTCATTTTTCTTTGAGATTAGAAATAAAGAATGCTCCATCCTGAAAGATGGAAGATATCTCCTGTTTGGTATGGTGTATGTGTCTGTATGTATAATGATCTCTTGCTTCACTTTTCTCACAAATTTCTAGAAACTGTTCCTCCCTCAGAAGATGCCATCACTAGTATTCGGTCCTAAGAGTTTACTCAGTAATTGTTCCATGGGTTTCCTCAGTGCCAAAACAAAGTGAAACAAATATAATTTTCTTACTGTTTCTAGGCTGACTTAATTGAAATCATGGCTTGTTGAGGAGAGTAAAATGGGTGATGGTTTGGGAGAACTCACTCTTGTTTCTGTATAAAATGCCATCTACCCCTCCTTTCAGGAAAAAGTACACGACAGTCTCGCTCACTCAACAAGAACTGCTCCAGCGTGGCCCTCTTCCTCTTTCCCATCTTCCTCTTGGGCTAAACTGAGCTGGTTCATTGTGTGAGATCGGCTCACGATGACCTGGGCAAATGAAGTTCACCTTGACTTATATTACGACCAGCAGCAGCAGCATCTGGGATCTTATTAGAAATGCAAATTCTCAGACTTCACGCCAGACCTACTGCATCAGCAATTCTGGGGCTGGGAACCCAGAAAACTGTGTTTTTAAAAGCCCTGCAGATGATTCTTATGTACTCTAAGTGTGAAAGCCACCTGCATATAAATTATTTCCTTTGTTAAAAGGTTTTAGGAGATACAGACTGGGGCTCTAGAAAGATCACTAAGAGTGAATCTAGTAATCTAGTTCTTGCATATTCAATAACTAAGGTTAGCAGATAAAATACAAGATGCCCAGTTACATTTGAATTTCAGATAAACAACAAATTTTTTTAGTATAAGTGTGTCCCATACAATATTTGGGACACACTTATACTAAAAAAAAAAAAAAATCGGTTTCTCTGAAATTTGGCTTTAACTAGGAGTTCTGTATTTTTATTCTCTGAATTTGGCAACCCTATCACCAACTCATTCCTTTACAAGTGGGCTCTGAGAGGCAGAAGCAGCTGCAGTTGGTGGGACCGGTGGCCTCTCTCTCGATTTGATCTTGCAGCAGGTACAGCTGGGAAGAAAGCACCGTGTGACCCATGCCTGTGCCTTTATAAGCACTTGGCTGCAGGCTGTGATGTGAGAAAATAGTAGTTACTACACTTAACATGACTTGTTTATTTTGTATCACAGAAAAGATACCTTTTCTCCCTTTTAACCTAATAGCATATTAGGAAAGCACAAGGTGTCCTCCCCATTAGTCCCTCCAGGGAATTTCAGAAAATCAGGCAGAGTGAGACAAAATAAGATGGAGGTTGGGGAGGATGATTTGTACAAGAGCGGAGTAGTGGCCAGCACACCTTGAAGGAGCCAAGGCTAATTATTTGGCCAAGTTGTCTGTGTGTGCTCACAGGCACGTGCTTACATGGGCAGGTGGGATTCATAAAAGCTTAGAAAACTAATACTTATTGGGTTCCTACTCACGTCAGGCATTGTGCATGAGTCTTTACATGAATTACCTTTCATCTTAACGTTATTCCAAGAACTTTGAGAAAGGAAGGTTGGAGACAAGTGAGGTCAGCACTGGTGTTGGTGTTACCCCTTCCGATGCTACTGGTGCTTCCTCATGAAGCCATCTCCTCTGTCTTGCCCGCTTAGGTAAAAGAATGCACCTACCTGTATTTACTGCCCATGCCCTTCCTTCAAGAAGGAGACATGACTACCTTTCCAAAACAGAAAAAATCCATCCTAAACTGTAAGGAGTTTGGAATTGAATTTTGCAGTTGCCCTGGGCGGGAATCTTCAAACAACAAGTTACTGAAGCCTGGAATGAGTCCACGAGATGCAGTAGGTGAGAGAGACTCAGCCGAATGTGGCTCATGAATTTAATCATCCTGTTGAGCACCCCAACCTACAGGTACTAATTATAAAGCACTGTGAAAATTATGGCAAACATATTTCTTGTTAGGTAGTTTAATGAATACATATTTCTTAGCCAGTAATAGAAATAGTTGACATTTTGAGTTTGTTTTTCAAGTGTATGTATACTTTTGCTGCTAAGGATTAAGGAGATAGACATAAACAGCCAAATATCAGCACCCCATTCCCTATCTCTGAAATTCGAGAGAATTTGAGATGGGATCATGCATGGGTTGACACGGAGACCAAATGGCCTCTTCTACCCTCAGCCCCCACCTCAGGGCAGGCGTAAGTGACGGTGGAAAAGGGCCTGCAGTCACATTTCTGGCAGTGCCCAACAGTGAGTAGGACATTTGTATTGAATGACAAATGAGCAAACGGCCAGGCAGTGGCATCAGGGGCAATGGGCAGACAGAAGGGGAGAAAGAGGAAGGGGCCTTGGCCGTCTGGATTGGTTTGTGCGGATTTAAGGAAGGACAGGTCAGGACTCCCACAGCATTTGTCACTTGCCATAAAACTTCACCAATATATTTTATCTGTCTTCAAAGCAGCCTCCCACCAATTAGTTTAGCTGCAATTTGGGTGTCGCTGACATAGCTCCAACAGTTTTTCACTAGCCATTAAGCAGGCAGCTGTTCTGGGGGATTTTTTCCTAAACTAATCCAAATTTAGGAACCACTTTTATGGGCACTCAAATTGCTCTTGTTCTTTCCCCTTCCCTAGCAAAGATGCTGTTTTTGTGATTTCTAACTGAAAGACAAAGGAGTGCTTGACATAACGACTTCACTTTCTCAACTGCGTCTAGATGCAATTCAGTTTAATCTGCAGAAAGCAGTGGGAGAAGTGAGAACAATCCAAAGCTTACAAAATATAAATTATTTTTTAACTTCTTGCATTCTACTTCTACTAAATAGAAACGCACTGGTATTCAGAATTCATTGGAAATAAAATTTGTGATAAAACTGATAATGGTTTTCAAATATATTCTGCATCAATAACAGTCCTGACGTATTGTATATGCATGGCTGTATGTGGATTTGTATATGTAAATAAAGGCAAGTAAATATCTGTACAAACATGTATATATACATACGTAGATATACACATACATATATGTGTTTGTAATGTGCTGGCACATTGTAGCTGCTCACTAACTGGGAACCATTACTATTACTGAATACAGCAAGACCCCATCGTGATGTGGTCAGCGGAGTCAAAAACTCCAAATGTGGGGTCACTTCGTTGTGCAGTGAATTGAAAAACACAGTATTTTTGGCTGGTCTGTAATGTCCCCAAAGGCCCACAAAATAAAATAAAAAGAGTGAAGCTTCTATTGTACCTACAGACCACACTGTGAACTAAAACAATTCCAAAGTACCACTTTCTCTTGCATTTAAAAATGGGGGTAGGGAAGGGACTAGAGCTGATCACTAATCACATTCCATATGAGTGGGTGTAAGCACTGGGTTTATATTGTGTTCTGAGTAGTTAAAAATTATGATGCATGCATGGTATATGTTAGCTGATAAGCCAGATCATTCAACTAACTAGTTACCTTATTTCTCAAACATTTAATACAAATGAAAAACTTGCTATGATTTTATTAACTATAGCTAATAACATTGTATTGCACATTTGAAAGTTGCTTAAGAGGGTAAATCTTAAAAGTCCTCATCAAAAGATTAAAAAAAAAATTTTGTAGCTATGTATGGTGACTGATGTTAACTAGACTTATTGTGATGATCATTTCACAATGTATACAAATATTGCATCATTGTTTTGTATACCTGAAACTAATATAATATTATATGTCAATTATACCTCAATTTTAAAAAAGTATATTCTAATTTTTACCCTTAGGCTATGTCAATATGGCATCATTAAAACGGACTGAGAAGTGAAAATTCACTTCAAGAGGCAATCAGTGTAGTTAGACCCACTGTGCACAGCATGGGTAATGAAGACCAGAGGCCACGAATTTCTCGTGGTAGCTGGGGTCCTCCAGATGCAGACGAAAGCCTCCCTGGCATAAATGGCAGTGGGCAACTGGTGCCAAGATGTTTTTCTAACTCAGAATCAGAATTGAGTGGTATGTCATAGTGTGGTATGAAGGCACCTCATCTATATTTTGTTGATACAACCCAAAGAAAAGTTTCTGTTTTCTTAAATTTAGGCATTTATCTTCTTCGAAAAATCAGATGAGAGGCTCTATTTAAATATCGCTCAATATTGCAGCATCTGTGGGGAAAAAACCCCGCATAAACAGTTGCCTAGGCTGATTAAAATCACATATTATACACATTAAAACTATCGACCATTCAGGGGAACAATTACAAAGCTCGACAATGCATTGGACAGAATTCCATCAGTGTTTTCTGCCTGAGCCAAAAAGGAAAATGACTCTGATTCTTGCAGCTCATTAATTTCCAAGCTGGGTTATTAAGGATGACAACATTGAGTTTCTCAGTGTGTTGAGTTCTCCTCTCCCTTTTGGTTTCTAAAGAGTAAATGGACATTTTACATCCAGGACATGGGTAGTAATTTCACAGCTCTGTCTTTAATACCTTATATATTTGACCTTGAGGAAGAAGCCCCAGCCTTCCCTCTCAGCCAAAGAGAAGCAGAGTTCTCAAAATCAACCTTTGGTTCCTAGGGAATTTCAGGAAATCCTTTCTCCCCTGCTCCCTCAGACTTCTTGGGTAACCAGCCTTTCTCCTCACTGTCTCAGAATGGCGTGACAGTGTCTGAGAGGCATGGAGGTGACAAGACAGGCTGAGGAGTCAGCCCGCCTGGGCTCAGAGCCCCAGTCACTCACTTCTCTGGGTGACTTGGAATAATTGCTTCATCTCTAGGGCCAGGTTCCTCATCTATAAAATAAGAATAACACACCTAGTACCAGCAACCTAGTAAGCATTTAATAATTATTAGTGGAAGGAAAACATTCCAGAAATCTCTGAAGGGCTACATTTTAGGGGAGTAGAAAGAGTGGTGCTTTGAGAACCTCAAGTGATTGGTGGTGAGATTTCGGGCCAGTAACTAAACCTCTTTGAGCACTTACTTTCTTCTAGGTAAAATGGGAAGTGTAATTACCTGATGGGCTTGTTAAGCGGGGAGAATAAAGTAATATACTTATGGGAGAGCTTGCTGAAAGAGCACGGGCTTTAGCATCAATGGAGGGTTTGGATCCCAGCTCTGCCAGTTGCCAGCTCTGTGATCTTGAGCAAGTTACTCTCTTTCTCTCTCCTTATTTGTAAAACAGGCACCATAACATCTCCCTCGCAGCATTGCCATGTGAATTCAGAGTTAATTTCTATAAAGTTCCTAATGTATACTAGGGACTTGATAAATGACAGATGCGTTATTTTGTAAAATATTTTGTAATCTCTGTAGCACTATGCAGATATGAGCTGCCAATCTCATCATCACTATTTTTGCTCTTCTGGAAGATGAGTCAGTAAGCTCTCACCTCCAACCCCCATCTGTAGCCTGCAGAAGCCTTTAACAGTTACCACTTCCGAGGAATGCCAGATGTATGCCATGAACTTTAGAACTTAAAAGTCTCATTACTTTCTTTTTTGGTGAGGAAGATAGGCCCTGAGCTAACATCTATTGCCAATCTTCCTCTTTTTGCCTGAGGAAGATTTGTCCTGAGCTAACATCTGTGCCAATCTTTCCTCTATTTTGTATGTGGGACTCCACCAGAGCATGGCCTGATGAGCGGTACATTGGTCCACACCTGGGATGCAAACCCTCGAACCCTGGGCGCACGAACTTAACCACTACGCCACCAGGCCGGCCCCTCTCATTACTTTTGAAGTCTCAGAAACACAATGCCAAAAGACGACCTCAGGAAAGTGGCTGTGTCAATGATCTGCTTTCTGCAGCAAGCATCAGAAATCCAGGCTGAACACGTGAGGATTTATTTATCTTACACAGGAGGAGATGCGGGAAGGCAATCCAGAGCTGGTCCAGCCGCCCCATACACGGTCGCAGGCCCAGGCTCCTTCTGTCTACCTGCTGTTGCGTCCTCCTCAGGGCACAGCTTGTGTTGTCAAGGCTGAGGTGCAAGGAAGAAGGTGGGCAGGGCAGCAGCTTCTGCTTGTGTCTCACAGGCCAGAGCCAGGTCTCAGAGCCATGTTAGCTGCAGAGAGTCTGGAGGGAAGGTTCAATTGGACAATTTCTTGCCCCGACTGACATTGGGACTGTAGGAGGAAGAAGGGGAGGGCAGGTACTGTTTGGCAGCTAGCACCGTCTGCCACAGCGGTCTGGACTCCCTAAGGGTGTGCTGGTGAGAACGAGTTGGTGGCCCTCCCGCAGAGCAGCTGTCTGCTCAGCTTGCTTCAGAAGATGGCTTTGCACTGAAAATTCTGGTATTTCTAAGATTCAGACTGTCTTCCTTTTTTCGTGTGTGGTAAGAACAGACAACATGAGATTTATCCTCTTAAATTTTTAAGTGTAGAGTGCAGTATTGTTATGTGTGGGGTAAGGTACTGTTTGCTTTTCTTGCTTTACTTCACAGGAAATGGGAATGTGAGCCTGCAGTTGAGAGAAGCAGTTCCTATCTATGGTGATTGGTTTGATTTTGTTTAATCATTTTTTTTTCCTGAGGTTTGCAACCGCCTCAGGTCTCCAGGCTGACAGACTTCTCGCAGCGGCTCTACCCCGGTCCATGGCTGGAGGTCTGTCTCCCCAAGATGATTTTGGACATGCCCCACACCAGCCTGGACCCCCTCGGGGGCTCTCAATTGCAGTTTATGGAAATCCTGCAGGGCAGGGCTCAGTGCGGGCAGAGCAATGAGCAGTAGCCCTGCACCTCACGGTCAGAGCTGCTTTCTTTGATGTGAAGAGGGGAGCACTCGCCTGAAATATAAATCCTATTGAAATAAGCTTGGCCCAACTCCACACAGGCCGTAGGTATTGCTATGAATTCTCCGTCTGAGAAGAGAAGATAAAGCAAATACATAAAACAGAGATTGGCGCCGTAAATACAAAAAGTAAATGTTAACATCCGTAACAGGTCTGTGTGATATAAGCCTACCCAGAAAAGCATCTCTTCTTGTTTGCTAGAGGAGATCGCGAAGGGAGGAGGAGTCACCTTCTCGGTGTGACAGTGGCCCTCAACACAAGGCAAAATAAGTGTGCTCCACTAGCCTTGACCCAGTGGCCGAAGTTTTTGTATTCCTTAGTCTATTAAGGTCCCTGTTAAATTATGGATGCTATAAAGAATAAGTGACATATTGATTAGACTTTATCTTCCATAACATTTGATCTTAAATAAGTTTACCAAATTAACTCTAGAAAATTCCACTAAGTTGGAGTTTTCCTGGGAGTGAGAATTGGACTTTCTTCCTGCATCCAAGGACATGGTACGATGTAGGCAGCCAGGCACAGAGCGGGCATCAATGCATGTTGGCAAAAGTTAGTAGACGGGATGGGATGTGGGAACGAGGGAGGGGAGGGTCTGAGGAGAGCAGCGTTGGTGAGGCAGATAGCTCTCTAGGGGAAAGCGTGGCGGCTAGAAGGTAACTAGATACCTGGGGAGAAAGAAGGCTGGAGCAGCCCCAAAGAAAATAAGCATCTATTATGTGTATTTGGCAAGAATTATACTGCCCTTTGGTACCATCAAAGTGGAGATCAGGAACCGACTGTGCAATGACACACACAAACCAACATGAAAAGCAGAAATATTTGTCATCAGGTCCAGTTCTAACACCTGCCTTGGATTTATTTTTAAATAAAACAGGTCTTATTAAAGGAATTAGCCTAGCCATGAGAGTTTTGCCACTGATGCTGGAGTTCCTAAGATAATAGAGCACATGTTGAATAAAAAGATAATTCTAAGCTTCCATGTTTCTCTAGGGTCCGTTTTTAGTGCTTGCTTATTGCCCAAATTCATAAATGTTGAGCTAATTTCATGTTTTAATTGCTCCTGCTCCTCTGTATGCAGTGATAGAAAGCAAGCCATAACACTGACTAATTTTACATTTTGATTAAACAATGTAAAAGTCCTTTCCATCTTTTATTTTAACCATGCAATACTTTTAGAGTATGTTCTTTTTAAATTTTGTTTAAAGATGGGGTGCTGATACTCCTATCTTGATGAACAGTAAAAGGTTTGCCCTACCCTTTCCTTCTGCTGTGTCCACTCCTCCCATCTCTATGCACTGTGTTCCTATGAAACGAGACCACTGAGTCAGAAACATTTATTTATTTGAGGAGATTTTTAATATAAGTCTCAGATAAAGGAGCCGACATCCTGTCCTAACTCATTGCATTACATACACACATGTATATACAATCACTGAATTGATTCAGTCACTACTTGTGATGAGGAGATAATGAACAGTCTTCCTCTTTAGAGTGGAAATGCCTTGCTCTGGTCTCTCTCAAAAATCGTTGGAAAGAATATAAACAATTGGCAGAGCTTTTGGGGAAAGCAATGTGGTTGAATGTATCAACATTTTCAGTGTGTATGCTCTCCAACCAGCCAGCATGCCTGGGAATCTGTCCCATGAAAAGCTAGCTCACATGTACAACAATGAATGTTCAACACTGCAGTAAGGCTTATAACAGCCAAAGATTAGGGGAAAAAATCTGAATGTTTATCATAAGAAAAGTGATCAAATAAACTACAAGACAGCCACACTTTAGATTATTCTATACCCACTAAGAAGGAGGGCCAGTTGTACAGAGGTGTTAGAAAAAGTGGCAAGACACATTGATAAATACGGTGGAAGTAGAACAACGTATATGGTGTTGTCTCCTTTATATGAAAAATCTACATATTTGTATATGTTTATATATGTTTGTAATTTTGTAGAAAGGAGGTTGGAAGGATGCACAACAGATTGTCAACTCTGGTTGCTTCTGGGGAGCAGAGGGGTTGAGTATGAAGAGGACCTTCAACATTTTGCTGAGATAATTTTTTATAATTTGAATCTTTTACAATGAGAATGCATTCACGTATTTTGGGGGTAATTTTTTTAAACATCTTGGATTTTACCTTCTTCAGGTTTAAAAATAAAACAGTGTGCACAATTTTTACCTTCAAATAATAACCAGCATCTGTGAGTACTATGAGTTGATGTACAAAAAAAGAAATAAATCAGGAAGATAAAACAGAAGAGTAATTAAATGAATTCCTATAGCTAGATGTGTTACCAAACAGTGCACACACACACACTTACACATTTCATTCAACTTCATTCAATCACTTATCCAACTGATATTTATTATGTACCTACAACCTGTCAGTGCTAAGATAAATGTACAAGTGCATACACACAAAAACATAAACACTGGGAAATAATGAACCTAAGATTGAATTGATGTTCTATTAAGGTCTACCAGACTTGTGGATACAGAAGGGAGCCCTTGTGTATGGGGAGGAAATGAGTTCTGTCTAAGATTTGCAAGGCAGACTCCACAGCAGAAGGTTTGGGTGTCGTAGGGTGGAGTGAGAGAAATTACTCTTTAAGTTTTCATCTGTAGTATAATCGGCAAAGTGACCAGTTATACAGAGAGATGCCAAGAAGGGAAAGGGAATTGATTCAGTAAGTGGGTATGGCTCCACACCAAAAAGTTTAGAATCTGGTTTTTAAGACAATTCTCAGCTTTACCAAGTAAGATATTGGCTTAAATTTCAATTATAAGGGAGTCATTCAATAATAAGAAGTCCCATTTGATATTCGAGTTTATACACATTAAAATTAGTAGGAGTTTGGAAGTAGACATTTTGCAAGTTCGGGGCAGGCAGAAAGAAAGCAGTGTCATGGCTGAGCCCCAGGCACTACACACTCAAGAGAGTCAGACGTCCTAAGACGAGCTGGGGGTTAACTCCTTCCACATTTCAAGTTTATATGGAGAAAGAGCTTCTGTAAATGTTCTACCACATGCTCTTCACAGCCACATTATGAGACGACAGTTACCATATATTGAAGGTCTAATATGTGCCTATGTCATACTAGCTGCTTACATAGACTACCTCAATCTGCAAAATTACTCTAGAGGTACATATTATTACCACATTACAATGGAATAAACAGGCCCAGAGAGGTTAGGAAAATTGCCAGTCATCACACAGCAGAATTAAGACGCCCAAACAATGTCTAACTTCAAAGCCAGTGTACTGTCTCCTAAAAGAAGAAGAAGATGAAGACGACGACCAAGAAAATGGGAAGGAAGGAAGGAGGGAGGGAGGGAAAGAGAGAGAAAGAAAGAGAGAGAGAGAGGAAGGAAGGAAGGAAGCAAGCAAGCAAGCAAGGAAGGAAGGAAAGAGGAAAGAAAGAAAACACTCATCAATTACATTGTTTTACACATTTAAAATGGAGGACTAGAGAGATTAGTTAGTTTGCCAAGGTCAACTAGGAAGTGGCAAAACTCAGAACAAAGCTCACATCCCCGCGGTACCCTTCCCACTATGCTGCCGCTGGCTCTCCAGTATCAAGAAATAATGAAACCATGATAGATCTGACAATTCATTATGTGCTCATTTTACATCTGTATATTTTCTCTAAACCAATGATGGAAGGGTAGAA
This sequence comes from Ceratotherium simum simum, assembly GCF_057802395.1. Classification (NCBI taxonomy): domain Eukaryota; kingdom Metazoa; phylum Chordata; class Mammalia; order Perissodactyla; family Rhinocerotidae; genus Ceratotherium; species Ceratotherium simum. The sequence goes on from NC_141914.1 coordinate 62,572,210, forward strand.
AACTGACTCAAAAATATTTTTTTATCTCTCCCTGATAGAAATAGTATTTTTCAATAAAGCTATAATGCCAAAGTAAACAAACTATGTATTATACATTCAAATTACATAGAAATAAATAATTCTCAAAGGTAATAGTGACAATTTCCAAAAATTCAGTTGACATCCCAAATTAGATCTACATAACATCAGCCAATTAACTCTGCCAACAGCTCTATTTTGCTATTCTCACTTGCATTCTAAAATTTTGTTTATATAATTACTTCAGAACCATAGGGGAAGTAAACTCATTTCTATCTTTTAGGGAATAATTGTCTTGTTCAAAGGGCAGCAATTCTATCCATGAACATGAAAAAGATGCAAAAGAAGAATAACCAATAATTTCTTATACCAAAAGAGAAAATTGCTTCAGCTTGCAAAAGAAAGAAAAGAGTAGAAAGATTAACTAAAAATAATCTAATCATTTTACTCAGATAATTGTCAGAGGCAAAGGAAATAGAACTGGTCTCTGGTTTCTCCTTCCTAAAGCAATAACACACAGAGCTGGGTGGAGGAAGAGTCTGCAACATGACGGATTCTTTATATGGAAATTCAGGAATGTCCATACTGCAACCTCGGGGAAAAGGGACAATGTTTGTGTTCTCACCTACATATCTTCAAAATTCCCTTTGCTCAAGACTAAGTCACACTTTGCCTAAAGAAATAATAAGTTACAGAAAAACATTGAGGTACCAATATGCACACAGCAGTCCTGTTTGTAATAGCAACGATTGGAAACTACTAAATACAAGAGAATGACCAAATAAACTGTGGGGCAAACATATGCCATATTTCTTTGATCCTTAAACGCCTTTGACTGCAAGGTGCAACCTTATTTTGTAGGCTTCTTTGGGGGAAAAAGACACAGTATATCATAATCACCAAATATTTTTGATTAACCAACACTACAATTTATCTGTACAACTACATACTCTTACAGTTGAGGTTAGAGTCTTCTTTATTTACTCTTCTGGGATAAAGTTTCATCTGAGTCTGTGGTGCTGGGCTTATGTGGCTCAGCAGGAACATGTGGCTTATCTAACCCAGGCCCTGATCTCAACCCCACCCCGTTAATATGTTTGTGATTGACCATTTAATTTCTAGGCCCCTGAAAAAGTATCTGAGTTCTGTCTGCGTTTCCTCTTTGGTAAAACTCGTAGCTCTGCTATCCTCTCCTGAAATTACACCAGATATTAAATAGCTTCTCTTCAAAGCAATCTGGAAGTTTTTGACAGAGATGTTGAGTGTCTGAGTAGTAGAGCGTCACAATGCATGAATCAGCCACTTCTCTTCTCCCAGCTTTTAAAATACCATGATCTACTGGTGCAGCTGTTATGGAAAACAGTATGGAGATTCCTCAAAAAATTAAAAATATAAATACCTTATGATTCAGCTATCCCACTACTGGGTATCTACCCAACGAACCTGAAATCAGCAATCCAAAGAGGCTTATGCACCCCTGTGTTCATTGCAGCATTATTCACTACAGCCAAGACGTGGAAGCAACTCAAGTGTCCCTCGACTGATGATTGGGTAAAGAAGATGTGGTATATATATATATATACCATGGAATACTACTCACCCATAAAGAAAGACAAAATTGTCCTGTTTGCAACAACATGGATGGACCTGGAGGGTATTATGTTAAGTGAAATAAGCCAGGAAGAGAAAGACAAATAGTGCATGATTGCACTCATATGTGGAAGATAAACCAACACATGGACAGATAGAACTGTTTGGTGGTTACCAGGGGCTAGGGGGGGTTGGGGGTGGGCACAAGAGGTGGAGAGATACACTTATATGGTGACTGATAAACAAAAACATACAACAAAAATTTCACAATAAAAAAAAAAATACCATGATCTACTCTAAAGATTTCGGCCATTTCCACTGCCTTTAATGCTATTACTTAGGGTGTGACAAGCTCTCTTCTGCGCCCACTGTAACTTTTCCTTTCAAAGCCCCGTCATATTGTGATAGTTTTGAAGTCATTAGGAAATCATTAGGAATCCATATTTAAGTTAAAATTTAAGTGCATCTGGTGTTGCCAAGTTGACTTAGGTGCTACTCAAATGGATGGATGCTTTCTCCTCCAGGCAGGCACACATAGGCTCAGGGAAGGACAACGGTTCACAGTGCCCTCTGGTGTCCGGCCACCTGTGTGTTCCTTTGACCTTGATCATACTGTATATCCTAATTTTAAAGGCATTAAAATGTTAATAAAAAGATTCTTAGAAAATAAAAAATATCAGTAATAGAATCTTATTCAGCCATTTTAAAAAGTTATGTTTAAAGAATTTTCCATCACAAGTGAAAGTGCTCACTGACCAGGTGTTGGGCCCGGGATGAGCTACTTAACCTCTCTGTGGAAGCTATGTCCTCTGTAACAGAGGGCTTTGGTGAAGATGACATGAAATGAAGCAGTGCTTCTCAAAGTGTGGTCCCTGGACCAGCAGCATCAGCATCACTTGGGAATTTGTTAAAAACGCATATCTCTAGCCTCACCTCCAGGGGACTTCGATGCCTGCTAAAGTTTGTGAAGCACTGAGATAAAGTATTCAAAACATCTAGTGCACAGTAATCACCATAGCTCCCAACTTCTAAATATGCAGCAGGTGAAAGGCATTGTGCTAGGTGTTCTACATTCCTAACGTTGCTTCCCCACCACCACAATCCAGCGAGCTAGCATGACATTCACTCTGTAGATGGAGTGAGCTAAGGAGCTAAGGAGCTTCGCTTTGTCCTGCACTCAGGTTTCTCGTTTTGAGAGAGCCATGTGATAAGCCACAGATTTAATCACTTAGTCAATCACATGCCTATCAGTCTCGTTTGCTTTCCCCCTCATTTTAAAAATAAAAAAAGTGATTCCCAGAGAAGGAAAGTGACTTGCCAAGAGTCAAATAGTTAATGGAAGATCCTGAAATAGAACTGAAATCCTGAAGCTTCTAGTCTGGGACTATTTCCATCATACCACACTGCCTCTAAGTTCAGTTTGGATGCTCTGATTTTAAAGTAATGAATGATATACATGAAATGTCACTCTCAGGGCCGGCCCCATGGCTTAGCGGTTAAGTGCGCACGCTCCGCTGCTCGCGGCCTGGGTTCAGATCCCGGGCGCGCACCGACGCACAGCTTCTCTGGCCATGCTGAGGCCGCGTCCCACATACAGCAACTAGAAGGATGTGCAGCTATGACAGACAGCTATCTACTGGGGCTTTGGGGGAAAAATAAATAAATAAAATTTAAAAAAAAAAGAAAAAGAAATGTCACTCTCAGAATACGTGTTTTGTTCCAGGTAAAAACACTTTTTTCCCCCCCTGAATACTCAAGGACCTCAGATATGTACCAGGGCATTTCAAACTGTTCTCTCCAGTGCCCACTTGTATTAAGAGTTATATTGCTGAGATTCCTTAAGGATTTAGCTTACTGACTGTATCAGAACCTTCTTATTTTCTTGAAAACAAGTATTATTATTTCATGCCCTAAAGAAAAAAGACCAAAAATTTTATTGACCCCAGTGTCTGCTAATCAGTTGGAAATAGTTGACACCTTTTTAGTAGTAGAATATTTACCTAAAAAGCAAAATGTTTGGGGATTCCCCTCCACCACATTTTTCATAATTTTATCATATACTCATGTATTGAATTGTTTGTTTATAAATTAAAAGCTGGGCTACTTGTGTAGCCTATTCCAGGGTCCAATCACAAATTAGAGTTTTAATTTTTCCAGTAAATTTGCTTTAGTCAGTAAATTATTAGTGATAGAGATATACACAGGCAGTTATCTTATTACAAAGTTTGAGATTTTACAGAAAAATAGAGTCCATAAATTCAGTGTTTTCCTGGAAAATCTCAGCAATCTGGGGCCAGGACAAAGTGGTATTTTGCACTTTGGGGAGGAAGCTGTGCTGTTCAGTCTTCAAACCGAAAACTAGTGGACGATGTCATCTAATTCTGGCTGTGTTCTCGCCCCTTACTGTGACTTCTCACCATTTACTGGCCCCTAGCTGGGAACATTTATTTCCTCATCTATTAAAAAGGATGGTAAACAGTTGTCTGATTTTTAAGTTGGAAACTAAAGAAATTCTGTAGCTTCACTAATTTAGGGTGGATTCACTTACTTTATAACACCTGTCATCCCAAACCTTCTCATTTTCCCAAAAAGCACATTCACGTTTTGTTGCTGATAAAGAATACAGTGGGGACTTGTTTAATTACCACTTGACCAGGGTGACCAGATAAACAGTGTCAGCATTTGAAATACAGCACCCGACTATAGACTTCCATTTATGTATAGATTACTTATGTGGTGTTCTCACAGTTTATGTAAATACCATAGACTGACCAAGTCTTAGAACTGGTAAGAGCAAAGTAACACTTTCTTTTTTTTACTGGAGTTATGCTGTTGACTCGATTTCATATACAGCAATTCTAAAATTTAATGATCACATATAACAAGAGCAGTAAATTACTTGCTTTCTGTTTTTCCTGGTTGATACATTAATTCATTTGAAAACTAGCCACATCAGTGTAGCACTTTATGTTTTTTAAAGCCTTTCATATACATTGTTACTTGGCTCTCACATGTACCCTATGAGCTAGTGTGATGGATACAGGGCTTCAGGGATCCAGACCTGTTCAGAGCCTCACAGCAAGTTCTGACCAGGTCTCTGAATAATTAATCCTTTTCAAACTTCAGCAATCCATCATTTCCTATATGTCAAGTCACTTTTCCTTCCACTAATTATTTCCACTAACAAACTTGATAGAGAAAATTTTCAGTTTGTAGAAAGCCAATGAATGTGAATTTGAGAAAACAAGTTTAATAATGGAGTTAACATGAAAGTACAAAGGGGAAAAAGAAATGCCCGAGCCAACTACTAACCCAGTCTCAAATTTGTATGAGATGGAGACACACCGACCTAGTCATACTGGTTTCTTCTGGGGAGGGGGAAGAGATGAGATGTAGACTTCAGGTTTATCTGTAATATTGTATCTTGGGGGAGGAGTGGGAGGGAGGAGAAAGGAGATCCTAAATGGGTGTCTGTCATGTTGTTTATGTATGGGGGGGCCTAAGGGTGATTGCTCTGTTGGGAATGGGAGTGGTGAAAGGCCATAAATGACATCTCTTATTCTCCTCCCAAATTTCTAACCAATTGAGTTACAGAGAGCAGATATATAGTGATCAAAATCAGCTTTATTACTGACAAGGTCTGGGTAGATGCACGTGCCTTAAACGTGTAGCCAGCCACAATGGCCTTTCTAACATTTACCTCTTAATTAGACAGACTGACCTGCCCAGGAACAGGAGTATTTGGGCATCTGCAGGCTCCCAACACCGGGGCAGACGGGTCCCTGCAGGCTAATGCAGGAAGGGCAGAGAACACAAGCAGAGAGGCTGACTGTAGGAAAAGACCCTCTGGAGGGGGCTAAGGCAAGCATGGGCACTTCTTTCTCCAAACTCACCAACCAGATAAGTTATGTCTTCTCCCCTGGAGAGACACTGGAAGTGTTCCCCCATACTTGTCCTCCCTGAGGAGTGGACTATTCCATTGCTCCATGGAAACACAGAGAAGTGCTGGAGATAAAGTGTTCCTCCCTGACATTAATCAAGATTTGGGGACAGGTGAACAGCATCCCTTACACACAGGTGGCTCCCCTAGGCTTAGTGCTATTTGGAGGTGCCTCCCTTCATTTGGGAGGCATGGTGACGTGTTTTTTTTTGACAGCTCATAGACTTTTTATTTGCTTGTTCCCTTCTCCTTGGCCAAATCCCAAATAGACAAAGCGATATGAAACTATGGCCTGTTCCAGTTTGAATCCCTGGAATAGATTTTGTTTTCCTTTCATCAGTCTTACTATACATGATGAACAGTAGTAAAGACTTAGGGACATAACTATATAGATTTCAAGTCGTGGAACAACATATTGCTTTGATATTTACAGATGCTATTTTTCCAATGCATGTACACAGTCCCCTGGCAATATCATAAAATTTCAGGCACCACTATCATTACATTAGGAATCATGGAAGCCATGAAGGGCTCTCCCTGGCCACCTGGACTCAGTCCTACTGGCTCAGCCTCAGCCCGGCCCTTTCCTATTATATTCAGAGTGTTTAGCCACATGAATGGCTGCTAATGGCATAGCTCTCAAGAAAAAATGATAATCGAGAATTTTAATAAATGTACTTACTTTTGACCAAATAACACCAATTATACCCTTTCAACGTTCAATTAAGAAAGATGACATTCTCAATTTGACGTTACCAACAACCATTCAGAATTTAGAGAAGCCTCCTTGGTCACATAAAAGTAATTCACCTATCATTTACTGAGTAACCTGGAGGTACCAAGCACCACAGATAAAAAGAGGAACAACACAGGATTCCTATCTTTGAGGATCTCACAGCCTAGACGGGGAGACAACTGTAAAACCAAATAATTAGGATACAAAGTGGGACATGGAGAAGGAAAGATAAGTTGATGCAAGAAGTGAAGGTCCTTCCATGCTGAATTAGAAATTTGGACTTGACCCTTTAGCCAACTAGCCATTCGTCATAGGGCTGTTAAGGAAGGGAGTGACTGTTGAGATTTGGGTTTGGGGACCCTTAAGTTTAGGGCCATGGAGCACAATGGACAGAGGAGAGAGAAAGGAGTAGCATAGCAGAAATCTGGAGGAAAGATGATGGGCCCCGGCTCAGACAATGAACATGCGCAGTTGCTGCTTTCATTGCTTTCACAGCATGTTTAGAGAACGTGAAGTTCTGGACTAAAGACTAAAAGAGTCAGGAAGAAATAATGTAAGGAGTCTGCAACCTGCGGGCTGATTGGAAATTGTTTTGCCAAGATTCTTCTCCCATAGCATATCTCACATCTGAAGCCAGAACCAATTCCTACCTACCATGGAATTAGAGGTTTCTGTAATTTTCACAGATCATGGTGGTTGCTGAAAATATCAATCCAATTTTAAAGTATATTTACATTTAAAATAACTTAAAACACCAGAGATTATGATATAACTATGTACATTCAATAGGAAACCGATTCTAACAAATCTGGGAAGGCAGCTTAACACACTAGCACTTTATATGCTTATGTTTAATCCAATGATTCTCGCATTTTGATTTGTCTTAGAATTTATACGTGCAAGTCTGATCAGTTTTTTGTACCCCCAAACCACCTGCCACAGGGACTTGCTTCTGGTAGAGATCTAACATTCATACACTCGACAATATTTTTATGGCATACCAAACAGCTGCCAGATCCTGGGACTCCATCAGTGCTGGAGAGACTTCCATGAACAACCTATAGTAATCCCTGTCCTCCCTGAGCTAGCAGTCCATGGGGACATGGGAAATTTCCGTAAGCGTGAGTAAGCTTACGACAAGGGAGGCATGGGAGATGCTAACGATGCCCAGAACATAGCATCTAACCCACACGTAAGGGGGCAGGGAAGGCTTCTCCAGGATGTAAAACTAAACGCAAGTAGAAGTAGGGAGGAGTAGAGGGAGTGAGGAGTGTGCCACGCAGAGGGAGAGCACCTGCAGAGCCAGGAGGACAGAGAGGGGGTGGTGCATTTGCTCACCAGCAAGAACTTCCTAATGGCTGGGTGCAGAGAGCCAGATGGGGCTGCAAGGGTGAGGCCGCAGGATAAGCCAGGTCCAGACCATGAAGTCCCCTGTATAACTTCAGCAGAGGGGCTGGCACAAAGTAAGCACTCGAAAATGACTGAATAAATGAATCTCAGTACTTCAACTCACTTTAATATCTTGTCTATCCACCCAAATCAATCTATGAATTCAATGCAATCTGAGGGAAAACTCAGCATGATTTTCCAAACACTTTGGCAAGATAGGTTGAAAATTTATACAGAAAACAAAAGGAAACACTACAGCCAAGACAATTATGAAGAAGAACAAGGTTGGGGGATATGCCATAACTGGAATCAAAACTTACTATTAAGCTATAGTAATTTTAACAGTGTGCTTTTGATACAAGGATAGAAAAATAAGTTGACTAAACAAAATAAAGGAGACCTACGTGTATATGTGGACATGGCCTTTGACAAAGCTTGCATTGCAGATCAGGAGAAAGGAAGGACTCCTTAATCTTAATGAATGGTGTTAGGACTATTGGTTTTCTATAAGGAAAAAAATGGATCCTTATCTCTTATCATACACATAAAATCAATCATAGAAGCATTAAAAATCAAAGCATGAAAAGCAACTTTAAATCTTTTATCAAGAAAATGTGGTTGAATATATTTATGAACTAGGGCTAGAGAAGAATTTCTTAAACACAACACACACAAAAAGCTCAAACGACAAAGGAAAAAATTGATAAATTTGACTATGTTAAAATTTAAATTCTACGCATCAAAAGACACCATTTTAAAAAGTGAAAACACAAGCAACAGATATAACTGATAAAATATTCGTATCCAGAAGATAGAAAGAACTCCTGCAAATCAACATCAACAACAAAATATATAGAAAATGGACAAGAGAGAGAGAAAGAGGAAGGAAAGGAGGGAGAGGAGGAGGGGGAAGAGTTCAGAAAGGACAGAAGAGGGATCTGAATGGCCAAGAAATGCTCAAGGATGTTAACCTCACTAATCAGGGAAATACAAATGAAAACCACAATAAGATGGTATTTCATACCCATTAGCCGGGCAACAATTTAAAATTCTGACAGGGCAACAATTTAAAATTCTGACAGTACGAAGTATTGATGAAAATGTGGGGCATCTAAACATTGCTGAAGGTGGTGTAAATTGTTACAACCACTTTGGAGAACAACTTGGCAATAAAAACAAACTTTCAAATGTGCATGTCCCACAGCCCAGCCCGGGGCAACTCAGCTGCTACCCAAATGCCCTAGAGAAACTCTCACAGTCGTCCACAGAGAGGCATGTACCAGATGGCTATGAAGTGTTGTTTGTAATAGAGAAAAACAGAATATACAAATTGTAGTTTAGTCATACAGTGGAATACAGCAGTTAAATGGATGAAATACTTGCATATATCCAATTAGATAACTTTCAAAAATATATTATTGCACAAAAAGTAAGTTGCAGAATCATACAATAAGATATGATTTATTTAAATTTAAAATATGCAAAAATACTACATGTTATTTAGAGGTACTTAAATGTGTAATTATATCTTATATGCATTGAATGGATAAACAATAAATTCGCAATTGTAGTTACTCACACAGGGAAGAGGAGGGCAATTTGATCTGCGAGGAGTGCACAGACAGCTTCTGTTGTATATTTATTGTTTTATTTTCAAGCTGCCTGATGAGAGGTACAGGATGTTTGCTATATCATTCTTAATATCTTTTTATATGCCTGAAATATGTCATTATTTTTTTAAACCTGATAAGCTCAATTCAGATGTTCTTCTGTTTGAATGACAGGCTGCTCAAACATACTTATTCACATTTCACACAAGAGGGATTTTCACCTTTCTTTTTCGTTTTACCTTCCTACGAGCATTATTCTAGACAGAGGACAGAGCGAGACAGATAGGTGGCTTTCCCGGGCTGGCTAATTGAAGGGCAGGGCCGGGACGGGAGCCAGCCCCTCCACCGTCGCCATGGCCTCCACCAGCCCAGTGGACACTCGGAGTCAGAGAAAGTGCCGGGCGTGCAGGCAGTCTGAGATGGCTTGATGGAAGTGAGAGAGGGGCTCCAAATAGTGCTACCCAGACAGAGTAGAGCAGAGAGCATGTTTCCACAGCAGATGCTATTTATCATTGGGGTGAGACTGTGTCCCCCACTCGAGTGACTGCAGAAATGCATGGACAAGGTGGGGGGAGTCGGATTGCCCCCCCTTCTCGTGTTTTAAGGCACTAATCCTAACAGTCCTTGTCACCAGCATCGCAATGTTCCAGAACCCCACTCAGAGCGTGAATAAAGATTGGTCTCTTTAGATGTAAAATATTGTGTCTGTTTGACAACAGCATCCCATAAAAACAAATTAGGTGAGCTTGGTAGTCATTTAGGTGTGAGATGTGAAATAAACCCGGCATTAGGCAGAAAGACACGGTAATGGTTTCAAAGCAGAATTAACTCACATACCTCTGGGCAGCAGCCCTTTTTCTAGCCCAAGCACCTTTCACAGGCAAACCGGCTTCCCCCACAAGGCAGCCCCAAAACACAAGGGATCAGAAGACCACCACCATCATAGAAAACTACAAATGTGCATCAGAAAGGCCTTTTTATTGCTGTTTAGCAAAGAGAAATGCAAAAAATATGTCAATTGATGATACACTGAAATCCTTATTTGCTGACATTTTTCATAACTATTAGGCTTGTGGAATTAGTCACTATAATGCATTCAGCTAGTTCAAATGAACTCCTGAAAGGAATTATATATTTGTTCATAAAGTAATTTATAATGAATTATTAACAAGAATTCAGTTCTGTGCATACACGGTTTATTAGCAAATTGAGATCGTCCTTCACGGAGCCGAGTCAGCTTGGCTACACCTGACAGTTGTACCGTTTTGAACAAATGGGTTAGCCACAGCTTCATTGCTGAGGAGGAAGTGCAATGAAGCTGTGGCTCACTTTTCTCACGTGATTTCTCTGAGTTTCTGTAGTTGCTGACCTTCTATTATAAAAAGGATGAGGAAAAGCAGAATATTTTGCATTAAATGTTATTTTTATTAAAGACTATTTGTTCATTGCTTCTAAATATAAGTGGAATTTCAACCCGCCCCATGGCCTCAAATACAACTAATATGTTGTACTTTCTCCCTGAACTCCAGGCTTGGGTATCAACAGCCTACTCAGCATCTCCACTAGGATGTTCAATGAATGCCTCAATATTACCACATCCAAAACAGAGCTTTTCACTCCTACCCCAAAATTCCTTCTTTAGGAGTGTTCCTCATATTGGTTAATGACAACTCCATCCTTCTCATCGCTCAGGCCAAAAACCTAGGAACTTATCTGCCTCAATTCCTTTCTTTTCTTCATATCACATCTACATATCCTTATATCCAATGTTTCAGAAAATCCTCTTATTATCTATCTTCAAACGTATCGAAAATTTGACCACATCTCAGCACCTCTTACACTGTGACCCTATTTTAATCCACCATCATCTCTTGCCTGGATTATTCTAGTAGTCTCAAAACTCCTGTCCCTCCTTCTTTGACAGCAGTCAAAGTGTAGCTTTAAACAACTAAGACAGATCATAGAACCCCTCTGCTCAAAACCCTTTAACAATTTTCCACCTCGTTCAGCACGCATGCCAGATCTGGGCCTCCATTACCAACCCCACCTCCTCTGTTTCCCCTCACAGGCCTCTTTGACTAAAGTCATGTCTGAATGAATCGTGGGCTCTGTTTCTGGGTCTTAAGGTCAGCATAGGCCTATGAGAGGAGCACAGGTCCAGGTTTAAAGTCTAGCTCAGCCACTTAATAGTTTACTGAGCCAAATTACTGCATTTCTTGATTTCCTCATCTGTAAAATGGAGCTAACACATACAGTGATTACAAAGGACATAAACTACCTGCCATATATTTTGTGATCAGTACAAGGGAGCTGCATTTATTATCATTTCTTTGTCATCAGTGGAGATATTTGTTTATCACAGTATAGTTTTGAGCTCATTGAACTGTCTTTCTGAGTTTTCTTGTAACTCGTTGAGTTTCTTTAAGACATCTATTTTGAATTCTCTGTCATTTAGATTGTAAATTTCTGTGAGTTCGGGGTTGGTTCCTGGAGACTTGTCATTTTCCTTCTACTCCAAAGTGTTACTGTAGTTCTTCATGGTATTTGATGAACTGATCCTCTGCCAGCGCATTTGTGGTGGTATCAGGTCACAGATTCCATCTGCCACCACTGCCAACTAATCTGTTTAGTTGTAATTCAGAGGGGAAGAGACAAAGGGAATAGCTCACTCCCCTATGTTGCTGACATCACTCTCAATAGTATAGTTTTGAAGCTTATGTGGAGCAAAAACTATTTTAAAAACTTTAAATAGCAGCAGTGAACACCACTGAACATTTCACCTGTCATTCAGCCTCTTGGTATCTGTGATACAGTACACTTGCTAGTTCCTTTATTCATTTATTTGGCAAACATTTCTGGAACACTTACATTGTGCTAGGCACTGTTCCTAGCACAGGAGATATGAGAGTGAACAAAATAGAATAGAGATTCCTGCTCTCACAAAGCTTGAGTGTTAGTGCAGAGCAACAGAAAATAGTTAAGATAAATGAGAAAAATATATGGTATTTGGAGGTAAGTGCCAAGTGAAAAATATAAAGCATACAAGGGGGATATGAAGAGTTGGGGTGAAATCTTGGGTAGGAGAGTCAGGGACAGCCATACTTTCTACCTCTCAGACCATTCCTGGGTCCCCATGCTGGCTCCTCTCCCTCTCCTGGAATCTTCAACCTCGGCAGCCTCCAAGGCTCTGCCTGCATCCCCTTGTCCAGTCCTCTGAACTCTCTGGGGGGGCCTTCATGACACAATTTGACCTCATTTATTTCCTCCCAGTGATTGGCTTCCAAATGTTCACCTGTTCAGGGCAGACTCCCACTGCCTTCACTTCTGGACGTCTCCATATGCACGTCTGTAGTCCATGTGTCTGCAATGAACTCATACCTCTGCCCACTTTGCCCAAGGCTCCTCCTGACCCTGCTCCCAAGCTTGACACTTCGATGGACTTCAACTCCTCCCTCTGCTTTGCTAGCTCTGGAGAAGCAGACATGCAACCAGTCAGACCTACTTCCATAAAGTCTCTCAAACCCTTCTCCTCCCTCCGTCACCTGCACGCCCACCAACTCAACATTATCTCTCACATGGAATTGCCCTCTAAAACTCTTCTCTATCTCCACCTCCCCTCCCTGTTTTCCACTCTGCTGCCACATAAATTTCTTAAAACTGGAGTTGTGATCGTGTCCCTCATCCCTAGTCCTGGCAATAAACATCCTCCACAACCCAACCCCAATCTTCCTTTCCATCTTCACCTCACACTCCACATCCGTCCCAATGCTCAGACGCCTCTCTTTGTTTCCTCTCTCACATGCACTGCTCATGCCAGCCTAAGCCTCTGCTCGCAATGGCCACCGTCAGGAAAGCCCTCACCCTCCCTTCAGTCTATCCAAACCCCGCTTATCATGTTAGCCAGTGGTCCCCAAAGTGACATATGTACACTACTGGGGCTACATAAGCTAATCCATTTGGGGGCAGAATTAGAAAAGAAAATTCCATTTCTGCTATTTTTTATACTGAGCTTTGCTAATATGCAATATGCAAACTGATGCTGACGGCCTCACTCAGATGCTATATCAGACAGGAGGTGTTCCGAAGGCAAGAGGGTATACCCCAAAACAACGAGTGTTGGGGTGCTCTTGCTCTTTCACAGTTCCAGCATATCGTGGGAAATTTTAGTCTAAGTGTGCCCGATTAAGTGGTTTTATGGATTACATTATCAGAAAAAGGAGAATTTTATTACACTTGATTCTGAGATGAGTGATGATCATAAAGTCTTTTAATCATACAGAAGTTCTGTAAAAAGAGTTGGCAAATTTAAAACTGAGTTAGCATTTTTTTCTTTCAAAAACGATAAGTGTTCTGAAATCTCTGGCCTTTTCTGTGAGGAAAAATGACTGTCAGGACCCTGCTCCCCTGAAGATATTTTAATATATAAAAATGCACACCTTCAAAAAAGATGGTATTTGGATCATGAGTGAAAAATTAACTGTGTGTCCAAAGAAATTTTGCTATGGAGAAAGCATTTTAAGAATGGAAATGTTGGGCCGGCCCCATGGCTTAGCGGTTAAGTACGCACGCTCTACTACTGGTGGCCCGGGTTGGGATCCCGGATGCGCACCGACCCACCACTTCTCCGGCCATGCTGAGACCATGTCCCACATACAGCAACTAAAAGGATGTGCAACTATGACATACAGCTATCTACTGGGGCTTTGGGGAAAAAAAAAGGAGGAGGATTAGCAATGGATGTTGGCTCAGAGCCGGTCTTCCTCAGCAAAAAGAGGAGGATTAGCACGGATGTTAGCTCAGGGCTGATCTTCCTCACAGAAAAAAAAAAAAAAAAAAAAAAAATGAAAGTGTAGAAAGGTTTTCACTGTTACAAGATGTTATTGCTGATGGCATGTGTGTCACCTATTAAAATGCCTCATCTGACACTTTAAAAACTTGGAATTTAATTTTCTAATCTGCTTTAAAATTTTCCAAATATACAGTTTCAATGGCTTTTTGGAGCCCACTTGTATATATGTGTGTGTGTACGTGTGTGTGTGTGTGTGTGTGTGTGTGTGTGTGTGTATCCCACACCAAAACCTTCTAAATAGTTTCCCAAAACGACTGTTTGACATTGGATGAAGGTTCATATTCAGGGAAGGTAGCCAATTATTTTTTAACAAAAAAGTCTTCAGTCTAGCTCACGGGAGGAACTGAAAACAGACTTGGTAAGTGCAGCCATCAATGCACTTTTCCATTTGGAACCATATATCTCTGAGCAAATGTTCAATGGGGCATTGTTGGTAATTGCAAAAAAGATGAATTAACCTAAATCTACATCACAATGGAAATGGAAAAATAAATTGTGGTCTATTCATACAATGTAATTCTATACAACTGCAAAAATGAGGGAACTAGAGCTATAGGCAATATGGATCATTTTTTAAAACACTTTTTGAGCAAAACCAAGAAGCAAGTTGCAGAAGGATATATAAACATTGAGACTATATATATGTCATTTAAGAACCTATAAAATAATATCAAATGTTGAGTTTATTGTTTAGATAAGTCCATATGTAATAAAGGTAAACACACAGGCATGGGAGTGAGACAACCACGTTCAGATATTTGTTGCTTCTGGAGGAGGGGACAAACAGGACCTGGGGAGGTACTGAAAGGGCTTCTGTGGTTATCTTCATGTTCGGTTACTCACGCTGGGTGGTGGATACATAGGTTTTCCTTTTATTATTCTCTGTGCTTTTATGTACATCCAAAATATTTCACAATGAAAAATGTTTTCTGCTATTGAAGATGGTTTTCTTTTAAAATTCCTTTGAGGAAATTACAACAGTGACAAATTTGTAAACTTATGTCCATGGCAAAAACATTCTGAGATGCTCTATTTATTTTGGAAAGTTGGCATGAATCTGCTATGGGTTTCTGAAAGTGTGGGTTATCATGTTTTTCTAACCATTGAGGAAACTCCCTGAGAGCGCTAAATATAAAATACCAGAAAGCTAAACAACCTACAGAGGTAACTTCTCAGGATCTAAAAGCAGGTAGAAATGCAGGGGATGGGGGTGGGAGCAGGTCAGTATTTTCTGCTGTGGACTTTAAGCATCTCTCTACATTCCTCCAATTTCTAGTACCACAATGTCTTCCATATCCATAAGAAAATCAAACTAAAATACATTAGTGTTTGCAATCCATTCGCATTAAATCATGTCAAGGTTGACTTCAGATTAGATTTTCCAAGAGACCCAAGTGAAAATTTGGTAGAAAATCTACATGTCCAAGCCAAGATAATGAAAGCTTTCTGTTTGTTTAACTTGGGGAAATATTTCTTTTCAATTCATTTAATAGATGACTTCCAATTAAGAAACCAAACTCTATAATACTAACATTGTTCACCTATGTTTTAGAACTCAAAAAGCAGTATTTAATAAAACAAAACATTAACAACTTAGCAGAGGTAAGCCAGGTTTAAAGGTCTGTGATTGAATCTCCAACCTAAAGATGAGGTGAAAAAAATGAAGAAAATGTGGATTCAAAGTCTATTGAAAGAGCCATGTTAGCCTGTTTTAAATAAAGGAGGAGAAGTAAAAGAAAGCTTTCGGGTGTGGTGTAGACAGGAGAGGCTTCATGGTCAGTGTACCCAATTATATGCATGACTTAGACAAGTCATTATAACTTTGCTTAGCTTCACTTTCCTCAGTTGTAAAACGACAATAATAAAATTATTTTGAGGATCAAGTGAAAAAAAACATATGTGACTTCATTGTTATATACCAGTACTTGATTTTTGTAATGCCAATTTGCCCTAAGTGTGCAAAAGATCCCAGCCTAAGTTCAAAAGACCCCAAGAACTCACTGTCATTTTCGGAATTACTGTACTCATCTCCAAATTATGTAGAAAAAGAGATCACAGAAGACTCACTTTCCATAGATAAAAGACTAAAAAAAAATTCTTTTTAGAAAAAACAGTTTTTGTTGGAAAACAATAGCGTATTTCTGTTAATGGCTCCCTTTTTCTTTTTTCTGTAAAAGTAAAATTATAAAGGCGTTTAGTGCCCCAGGTTTAAAAAAATTTGCATTTATATGATAAAAATATATGGTCATTAAAAAAAAAAAGCCACAAGCCTTGAGCTTGTAAAAACAATGTCTTGGGCAATACCTTGAGTTTTAGGAGTTAGAAGGAGGGTAATGGGGATTTACTATCTACAAAGACAGGGAACAGACCCTCAAGGAATTCTCAGTCGTGTAAAATGGACAAATACATACATGCAACTAAAAACTATTGGGTCCAGGGCCACCATTCACAGTTGTGCAGTTGGGGCACAGCACAGCGCCAGGTGGTATAGCTCACATAGATATGATGGGGAAAGTATGGAGCTATTTCCTTGTAGTGGGTACTGGACACTGTGCTATAGCCAGATTCAAATATGAGGAAGGTACAATCTCCCTGATCAAAAAATCTCCCAGTTCAGTGGAGAAAGCAGTGCAACAGACACATAAACAGATAATTACAAAAGAAGATGGGTGTGCAAAGACAGGCAGGCACAGAAGACAAACTAACCTAGCCCTCCAAGGACTATGGAGAGAGTGCGTCTAGCTGAGCCTGAAAGCATGAGTAGCAGTCAGCGGAGAGAAGTAGGACAGGAGCTTTGCAGGCAGACGGGCAGTGATGACTGAGGCACAGAGACGAGAAAGAAGTCTAGTGTATCCACGGAGGGGCAAGCAGTTTGGTGTTAGTGGACTCCACAGAGTAAAGCATCTGCCTGCTCAGAAAGCCGGCCCTGCCTTGTGTGACGTGTTCTAGCATTACAGCCACAGATGGGACCACTAGCTTTGGAATAGCCCGAATCAATGAAGTCCTGTCCTTCAAATGTGCCTATCTAGGCCCTTAGATTAACCTAGAGCTCGAAGTACTGCTCAGGACCATTTTTGTCTTCTAGTGTGCCTTCCATTAGACTTAGTCCTGCTGGTCCCTTACTACTTCTTGGTTTACTAGAACTTTCTAGTATCTGTACCACGGGCTGCTGTCAGCTAACTCTCTATCCCCATGAATTAGACCTATAGCTTCCTTACGATGTTTTAAAACATACCATCAGCATAAAACTCATTTTCTTTCATATAAAATAATATGTACTTGTGTTTATGTAATTACGGAAGTGATAGAGTACATCATAATGTACTTAACCATTTGCTATTGTGAGATACTTTGTTTTTTTTAGTATTTACTACATATCATAAATAATGAGATGAACAACCTCATACGAACTCGGTGATTTTAAACCTTTGTTATTTAACATCTGTGATTTTCTCCTGAGAATAAATTTATAGAAGTATCATTGTTGAGCAAAAAAAATGTATATTAAAAAAAATATTTACTATATTGCCAAATTTCCTTCCACAAAAGATGTTCCAATTGACTCTCCCACCCTCATGTGAGGAGAGCGCCTGTTTCTCGGCCTCCCTGGTACTTGTCCGTTCACACCTCGAGGCTGCGTGACAAGACAGCCCCACAGCTCCTCTGGGCGTGCACAGCCAGCACACAGAAGATCCTGTGAGGGCACAGGTGGTCTTATCCTGATCAGAAGAAATACACTCAGATATTGAGAAGTGAAGCAAGTTGTGGAAATCCTAGAGCAGCAAGCAGAGGCGAAGTCCCCCGGGTGCTCTTTATCCCACATCAGTGTTCGCTCCAGGCAAAGAGCAGGCGTGACGTCTTCGGCCCACATTTTAAAATCAGGAGATTTAACATGAAAATCTAAATTTATGATATCTCTAGAAACATTTTGGGACATCTAGAAACAATATGCCTACAGGTACAACCAAAGAGAGCTAAGAGCTGCTGGCTCATTTAAACAGGGCTACACCTCCAGGCGATCACACACACAGTCCAACCACCCGACTCCATTCATTCATGTGCCCTGCTGGCCCCTGTCAGCGTTTGAATGTGAAACCCCACCATCAGAACTACTTCTTCACTGGAATAATAGTAGGATTCTGTTGGAACAGAATTGTAATACAGATTTATGTAAACTGAAGATCAAACCATGACCTCTAAAATATATCAACATCAATAGGGTTGGCTTCTGTGTTGGCTCATTCTATCCAGTTCTACATTATAAGGAGATTTTACCATAATATGTTTACATAAATATATACATAATTCATGTAAGAAATATGCATTGCTACCAATAGAATTGCTAATCTATTATTAGAAATATATGTGACAATGGACTTCAAACAAGAAATACAAGAATTTTGTTCACACATACTTTCCAATTTAATTCAAACTCAAACTGCAGTAAGCTTACTTGGAAAAATAACAGCCAATTAAAAAATTTTAAATATCTAGCCTGTGATCTGAGGACAGAATATATTCATTTCATTAAGTTCAAAAGTTTAATTAGTCATATATCTGTGCCTGGTGTCAGAATTCTGCAAGCAGTTAGTTATGCAAGACCACGCGGAAATTAAAGCTTGTGAAATAGGTGTTCTGAAGTCTTTTCAATCACAACATAAATACAATCATGCAGAGTTAAGATGGCAAAACCCTCAGGAGAAAGCTGAACAAATGATAGGAGTGTAAGCACATACCTCTGTCAGAAGAAATGGGCCTGAGGCTTTACTTTAGTAGATCTTAGTTAAACATATCAGGAGGATTTATGCTAAGGTTTGCAAGCAATATAGAGTTCTCTTAAAGCAAAAGGCATGGGCCTTAAGATGTCCCATATAAAGTGATTTATATGACAAGTGAGAAACAGAATGTTTTAAAGATTTGTTTTATTTCAATGACTTTGAAGATAAAAATAAATTCCTTCTTCACCAAGGCATCTATTGCCCTGTGAATATGCATGTACAATAGCAATAGATTCGACGGACATATAATTTAGAAGTGAGCCTAATGTGGTTAACTTGAAACACCGTAGTGTCTGCTATACCAGTTTTCCAGATCTTAATATCCACTTTAGTTTTTTATATCTTAGTTATTTATCAAGGAGAGTTTCAAACATATACAAAAATGGATAGACTAGCATAAGGAACCTCCATGTACTCATCACCCAGCCTGAGTGACTATCCAGTGTGGGTCAGTCCCGCCATACCCACACACCCACCACTTCGCCCTTCTGTATCAATTTGAAGCAGATCCCAGATATCATAATATTTCATCCATACATGTTTCAGTATGTAACTCTAAAAGATAAAGACTCCTTTTTTTCTTAAACATAACCACATTACTATTATCACATCTGAAAAAAGAAATAATGTTTCAATATTGTCAAATATGTCTTAGAAATGTCATAATTTTTATAGCTTATTTTTTAAAAGCAAGTTTTAATAAAGGTACTTACATTGTAGTTGTTGCTTTGTCTTTTATGTTGCTTTATATTAATAGGTTTCTTCTCCATCTCTTTTTTTCTTGAAGTTCATTTCATAAAGCAAATTAGGTTTTAAAACAAAAAACTATAGAAAATAAAATTCAAACGGTTTTTCTTTCAAAAAATTAGTATCTGATTAAAATAGGAAAAAAGAGAATGAATATATGATAGTATATGTGTGTAAATGTGTATATGTGTGTGTGATTCAGCATCCTTTTTAGAAATATTTAACAACACGATCACTCATTTATGCTTGCATGCGTTCATTTATTTACTCTTCCATCCAGCCAGCCAGCCAGCCAGCCATCTGTCTGTCTGTCCTTCCAACAGCACTCTCTGAGCATTCTACATACCAGCATTCCTTTAGCCACTGGGGCTACCAAGTCAAATAAGACACTGCTCCCTGACCTCAAGTTGCTTGCTCATTTAAGAGTCAGAAACATAAACAAATACGAAGCGACAGATGCTCCAATTGTTCCTGCAGCCCATTTACACAGGAAAGAAAGAAATGTCTCCTTGTGCTTGATTTCTGAATTTGTACTTGACTTCTGAATCCCCCGATAGTCTGGGTCAACACAGTATTCTGTGCCGTGAGGAGTATTTCCAGCTCAGCATTTCCTGCTGCAGGAACATCAACATCCTCTTATGACCCAACTTCTGCTTCTCTCAGCATGCACCTGCACAAGTCAGCGCCATCATCGATTAACTCAATGTTCGTCAAGCATCCATTGATATCTGGTTCACTACGCACCATGTAGAAATGCCCAGCTGCCGTACAAGGTGGGCATGGGCTGGCATATATTTGGACTGTGCATATGTGCCCTCTCCATGCCCTCAGCAGGTATTCCCCACATGCTTAGGACAAAAGGTTGGTTTCACAGTGTTGACTTCTTCATCAAAAAATGAAAGGTGTCCTCTCCCTGCCCACTCTACCTGAGAGCGTCATATAATCCTTTTCAATAGCCCACACTGAATTTTGATGTGTCCTTGTCATGTCAGGAAAGCCTTGGAGCCAGGTCCCCTCTCAAACTTGGTAAGACTTCATCTTGCCCAGATTTCTGTGCTTCTCCTATCCATGGAATCCACTTAAACATCCAAGTCTACCTCAGTGGACCCAAAGGCCTACAGCACATCCTCCAGGAGTCCCCTGAGTAGTTGTCTCTCTCAAGTGGCCTACCCCATCGCTATCCAAGCTGTCTTTTGTAGGACCTGGTGGGAATCTGGAGTAAACTTCTGAGATATGTGATGGGGAGTTGTGTACATAAGAGAGGGCTAAGCCCAAGGGAGGCACTGGTCTCAGGCAATCCCATGGGGGCAGATGCGGGCAGTCAGGGGAGGTACAGAGACCCGGAAAGCACTGTGGACTACTGAGTTAGGCGTCCTGCACAGAGCCAGTCTGCCTCTTACACTCCACATCCAATTAATCGCAAATCCTGTGGGCTCCTCCTTCAGCGTGGTTTCAGGCTCTGATCACCCTCTCACCCCCGCTGTGCGTTCACGCCCAGCTACCGTCATCTCTCACCTAGATCAATGCCGTGGCCTCCTGACAGCTCTTCCTGCTTCCACACCAGGCGCATGCCCTCCTCCAGACCTTTGTATCTGTGGTTCCCTCTGCCTGGAAGTTCTTCCCGTGGTGTCTTTGGTGCTCGCTCTCTACCTCCTTCAGGTACTTGTTCAAATGTCACTTTGTTAGTGAAAACTTCCCTGACCCCCTTCTTAAAGTTATAACACACACACACTCAATCCAGTTCTCCCCATGTAACTCCCCAGCGAAGTTTTCTTCACTTTCTAATACACTGTATTTTCCTTGTTTATTCCTTTATTGTCTGTCTCCCTTCTCATCATTAGAAGGTATGCTCTATGAGGACGAGGATTTTGTCTTTTTGTTCACTGCTGTATTCCCAGTGCCTAAAACAGTACCTGGCACATAGTAGGTGCTTGGTAAACCCTGAATGGATGAATGAATCAATGAATCAATGACTCCCTCCCCCAGAGAATTAGGGAGACCTCTGTGTGACACCAGGTTAGGCGTAAGTCTTGCCTTGAGGCACCAAAAGACACAATGATACTTTAAAGATACGTTTAATAGAGTTATGAACTGGATTGGGAAAGTTAGGTGTGCAGAAGGTGCGTGGTAAATTGAGACAGCAGTCAGCTAACATCTCAGCTCGCACAGGATGCTCAGTCATGGGGTAAGGAGAGGGCGCCAGAGAGCGAGGAGGCGTGGTTACATGCCACTTGCAGTCTTCTTTGGTTTAAAATAAACATAGTGCCTTTCTGGACTGAGGTAGCCCTAGAACCTCGGGGCAGCATCGCCTGGCAGGAGCGCCCAGGTTGCCCATGGGCGTGCCCAGGGTGAACCAGGACAGGAAGGCAGGCTGGATGCGGGATGGGCGAGTGAGTCAATGCCCCCTTAAATGGTTATTTTGCACATATTTGTCCAACATTCATTTAACGAGCATGTGGAAAAATATTTTCTATTAATAAAAATTGCAAATCTTTTTGTTTAAATTCAATGTAGGTATTTATTTCATTCCTTGATATACCACTATATTTTAACATATTTTAACAATTGCTTCACATCACAGTTTTTCTACCACTCATAACTAGACAGTGTTAGTCATCAAGCTCACTGAAAATAAACTTCATTTACATGGGTATGTTCAAAATATATTTAAATTTTCTTTTCTTTTGGACTTCACATTGGCAAAATATTCCCCACTTTTCTCTCTTTGACTTGCATATATTTTTTTAAATGAGACAGCTTCTTGAGAGACGTATTAAAGAATCTAAAGTCGAGTGAATGCAATAAATCATTTGCTCCTGGGAACACCCCCACCGTGTGCTGTACCCAGTCTCTGCATCTGCCGCCCGCGACGGCTGGTCAGGACTGCCCACTGGGGGCCTGCAGGACGCTAGGTGCAGGTCTGTGGCTCCAATGTCCACAGCAGACGCTGGTTGTGCAGAGGGCAAGTGTCTTACCTTGTTTCTGAAGAGAACAGTTCTGCAGCTGGTGCTGGACCAACTGACGTCTGCCCAATTTTGTCGGGTGTCACACATGGAAACCTGAGCTGTGTCCAATCACCTCATGGAGAAAACTGGGCGTTCTGAACAGTCCGGGCCTTTCCCCATTGCCACTGCTGTGCACACTGCTGTGCAGTGTAGACTGGCTGTCCCGGACGGTCTGATACTGTCCCTGTCTGTAGTTTTTCAGGGTAGAAGAAGGAGCAAAAGGAGGTCTCTTTACCAGTTTTAAACTCTGCCTTGATCACCTTATGTCACCATGCTCCTGGTCCCAGTATTATAGCTCCTCAGTTAATACACACCCCTATTCCCCCACCAACGCCCCCCCCCACACACACAGCCATCTAGTCCCGTGCTAGGTTTCCAGCTCTGCCTAGAAAATGTGCCTAGAACCAACCCTTTTGTTCACATGCCCTCATCCTTGGGGTAAATTTCCTTTCACAACTTTCTGGATCTTCTCTTGACAATTGGTCTCTATCGGGGCAACTTCCTCACAAGAGAAGCAATGAACCTCAGAACAGACGGCATCAAAGTCTTAACCCTCTCCTCTGAGGAGACCCCTTAACTGCCACGAAATGTCCCCTGCCTCTTCCTCACCAGTATTTGATTTTCACAACCAAGAAAGATGGGCAAACAGGGCCTCTGTCAGGCCAACAACTGCCCGCGACACCCTTCCCCAGCACAGTACCACATGCCTTCCCTGCCCAGAACTAAGAGGGCCACTTAAAGGGGGTCCCAACCCAGAGACCTCTGCCCCAAGATGAGGTTAACAAACAAGGACTGAGTAACCAAGCAAACCCTCTTAGCTGTGAGCACTTATGGACATAATGCTGGACATTCCCGCTGAATTTAAACTTCATTATTGCA
Organism: Ceratotherium simum simum; assembly: GCF_057802395.1. Lineage (NCBI taxonomy): Eukaryota > Metazoa > Chordata > Mammalia > Perissodactyla > Rhinocerotidae > Ceratotherium > Ceratotherium simum. The sequence continues at coordinate 62,595,751 of NC_141914.1, forward strand.
CGCTCTTTGGTACACCTATTTTATGAAACTGTTAGAGGCTTTGTTTTTGACTTAAAGTGTCAACAATCTATTAATAAAGAATTTTTGGCAGGGTAAGAAGAGCATGAGTTTAGGTATGGCCATTGTTGCCCATCTTAAATGGGGCATAGAATCTATTAGACTAATGTGCATTTGGAGGCGGCAGATGTTTTTATAACCTGTTTGCAAATTAAGTGGGTTTTAATTGGGGAGGGTTAGTGATGTCCAGTGTGATTGAGCTTATAAAAAGGACAAATCTTTCATGCATGAAGTTGTAATATTTCAGCCATGAGATTAGCACTGTTATGTTGCAAATCTCATTTAAATTGTCTGCCAAAGGCTTGAATTAAAAACAATGTATGATAATATAAAGTCATCATGGCCAAAAAGTGATGATCACTGGGTTTCAGAATAATTGTTCATCCAACGAAATGGTTTCCAAGTCAAATTTGATATATCTGTTAAAGAAAATGCTTGGTGATATGCTAATTACCTTCAGTAGTTTATTACTTTTTAAAAGTGTTAAAATTAGTTATATCTAAAGAAAGAACTCCAATTCCTTTGTCGCAATGAATAATGCAAAAGTTTGTTTAAATTCATGCAGACCTATTTATAAAAGAACACCTGGGTAGCTTTATTTTGAGCTTAGAACAAAACATAAAATTGTTGAGAACATGGTATTTAAATGTACTCATTTACATTCTTAGGCAGATCAGCGGTGGTAAAATAGGCTTGCTAAGGATATGGAAATCTAGAACAATGAAGTTGTAACAACCAGTAGCCTTCAATGAGGGGAAAGAGGAGAATGATAAGATCATCAAGATGGTGGTACCCATCCCGTTCCCCCAGGGAAGGAAAAAGGGCCAGGTGCTAATCTCCCTGTTAGCAACAGCAGAGAGAGAGCTGCACGCAGCAGGGACTGCTTTTTCTCTGCTCATTCCCTGTCGCCTTCCTTTCACCCACTCCTGGCTTAAATGTGTCCCTTCCCGCACCCCATCCCCCACCACACACGTTCGCGCACACACACACCCCCAAACTTACTGTTGTTGAAATCTCCTCCCAAAGTTCTCTTCTCACCTTTTTGGGGACAGTTGGTTTCAAGGGCCACACCAGCCTCTGACACCCTGTATCCTGAGCTGAATCAAGGGCAGGGAGCCTGGAACACCAACCCATAATGGGAACGAGATGGATCACCAAAGGAATAAATCTGACTCATTTCCACACACAGCTCTGTAACCTGCAAAACATCGTTTGGTCCTGCACCTAGGGAAGAAGAGAGGACTCAAACGAAAAGTGGGTACCAAAATAAAAATCCTCACCAGAACTCTCCAACCTCTGTTAAACAATTTTTCTATGTACACACAGCAATTTCTACGTTTGGAGCAGATCACCACGTGAGACTAGCTACCTGACAACCTCTGATGTCAGCTGTCAGAGTCAATTAAAACTCAGACACTGAATACTGCTATTTACCACTAATAAGTCTTAGTACCCGCATCCACGTACATCTCTGTCACGTTACAGAGTGTGGATGCCAAACACTACCCAGGTGGGCACGATGGAAAAGCTGCAGAAATGAGAGGGAATCCGAGTGAGTGAACATGGTGGTCACTTCGGGGCACATCAACCTTCATTGTTGTGAATACTACGTTTCTTAATAGAAAACCACTTCCTCCTCTCCTTAACTAAATAAATTTTGAACAAATATTGAATGAATATTAGGTTGAAGGAAGACCAAACCACTAGTCAGGGTGGAGGCCCAAGGCGTAAATGAGAAACTAGGCTGGAAGTAAGGATGTGACATCTGAGCATTTGAAACAACCACCCACTGTTGCTGGCACCGAGCTACTTCTCTGGTCTTCCAGTTGGTGGCCGCTCTCACGTCATCTGAGGCTGCAGCAACCTTGCCTCCCCTCAACACTCTCTCCACAATGCGTGGACCAGGAACCTCAAGTCCAAAGCCTGACAGAGAGCTGCTGAAGGAGCTCGAGCTGGCCTGACCACCATCGTAGGCCTAGCACCAACACCCTCATTCAAGGTTGGGGTGTCAGGCCCTCTTCCCCTTTCCCTATACCCCAACTGATGGCCCGCCTTTTCCCTACTGCTACAGTCTCTCCCACTGCCAGTCCTCCTGCTCACTGGAAATATTCCTCTCTCCCCATTCAGGCTGCCACTTCCTGCGGTGTACAGTGAGCAGGTTCACCCTTGGGTTTCGCTTTGAACTTCTCTCTATTCTGTGTCCTTGGAGTGCTGCCATGGAGGCCCCCCATGGAAGTAAAAGTAATGAGTTGGCAGCAGGCATTAACAGAAGGCCTTTTCTTGCTTTCTCGAAGACAGCCAACCCGCACAGGGGACAGAACATTACACGGCCCTCCACGTGTGCACCCTGAGAGAAGGGCCCTCACTGCCTCTCTCCTTGTCCCATATGGACACTGCCCTGCCCAGAATATCAGATTCGGCTCACAAGAGACCAGGAAGTTGAAATTCACATGCCAAGGGTCGTGAGTACCCTTCTGTGTCACCCAGGGAGTAATAATTTTTAACGTGGTAACAACAGCCACGTTTCTGCCTCTAAAGTCCCTAGAAGTAAAACTCTCTTCTGAGAGCTCACTGGCCTCATCCGGAGCCTCACCAAAACTGAACATATATATTGGTTTTCGGTACATAGTACTTGGATTTATCCCAAGCTACCCTAAAAGATTTCAAGATTATATTATAATGAAGGTTGGATAATTTTTAATTAATAAAGCCTTTATGGAATAATTTTTAACTAACACTCATGAGAATCAGACACTACTTATAATGGTAAATTATCATTTAAAATGCAAAGTGTGCACACATACTAGGGAATAACCACATTAATTACTCACTACAGCCATTAAAATGTTTCCTAGAGATGCTCTGTGCAGTCTCCACCACCTGGGATGCCCTTCTGCTTTCTCCCTGATAATCTAAGTCCACCATTCCCTTCAAGACCCACCGTAAGTCTCACCTTTTACAGGAAGCCTTCTCTTTCCAGCCCTACTAGCACACATCTGCATGGAGGTTGCTTCATAATTGTTTAAGTTCCTCTTGGGTTAACACTCTCTCTTCTCTTCTTTGTTTTTTCATGGAGCTGAGTAAAATAGCTTGAATACAAAAGACTAAATACCACAGAATACGAGATAACATACGTACAAAAACTGATGGGTCAATTGGTAAATGACCAAGAAAATCAATTCATCAATTAATCAATCAATGCACAAATGCATAAATTTTGAAACCTGATCCAGAAGGTCATACAGAAGCTTAAGTTTACCAGATAGTATTTTCCTTGCCTAGAAGTGTAGAATCAGATTTGGAGGAATGAGATAGGAGTTCAAGCTGTGTTGGGCCATTCAATCAACATTACACAAGTTCTTTTACATGTCTTGAAAATCATTTCCTCATCTTTTTTTTTAAAGCACAATACTAAATCAAATGAGAAAAGGAGTGAGCAAAGGCCCCATAAGTGATGTAAATGTTAGTAATCACCAGTATTATTTAAATGAAGAAGGAGGAAATTAGGCACAGGAAAAATCTGTGCAGTAAGCTGGCTGTAGAGATTCTGAAATATGCACTTAGAGATATAGTATTTGAACCAAACAAAGGCATTGTTTTTCCCTTATATTCAGCTCGTTTGCATTCTCCAGCTTATTATTTTGTAATTGATAGCAAAGCTATAACTGGCTCTGGGGATTGTTGCAGATCACACGTTTTTCCTTCCTCTGGAGCAGCATAATCAAGTGGAAGTGGAGAAGATTTTTTGTCAAAGATTTCTTTCTGTTGGCAAGATGCTACTTTTTTCTAAGTATCTTTTAGCTGTTGCCTATCTTATAATCATTGGCATAAATATAAAAATGGTAAACAATGTTTATTGTTTGCACACAAGTGAGTCTGAATTGGGGGCTTTTAGTGCCAATCACTCCCAGTGCAATCTCAAGAATGTAATAGGCAATCAGACAGTGATTTATCTGACCCATTAGGGAGAAAAAAACAAGAAAAATCTGAGCATCATTTGGCTCACTCATGTGCACATTGCAGTAGCAAAAATAGTGAATTATCTGAGCTTTGTCATGATTTTTCTACGTTATAAACACATTTAATATTTGAAAATTTGTTTTTATTGCTGCCCTTAATTTCTCTTTGTTCAATCATAGGAAGAAATACAGAAGCAAAGTAAATGTAACGATGTTTCTTAAAGGAAAGATATCTAAAAATTGAGCCAATGGTTGCGCTAGAAAATTAATTCTCTAGGCTTTCTTGGGGTGAGGTGTGTTGTTTCAATGTCACGACCAAATTCCAGCTAGGGTAATTACTTCAGTCTACACTGTCTGCAGAAAATGCCTCCCATGGGCTGGGCTGGCCCCGGACGCTGTCACATCGCTAGCATCACTGGGTAAGCGGTCTGCTAAGCAGCTGCACGTGATTGCATTTTAAGTGACGATGAAGCAGGCTTGTGTCTTGAGTGAGCTCTAAGTCCCCTAACAAACTCCAAATCACAAAATGTACTTTCAATTATTTATTTTATGGCCAACAATTATGTTATAAAGTTCATTTGAAAAAACGATGCAATGTTACACTACATAAAAAATAAGCCACAAATGAATTACTTTACTAGTTAGTTTAGGAGCTAATTAGCAATTGCTTTTGTGCCTGTCTCATGGATTCACAGTCTGGTGAGCAAGATGGGCATATCTGAATAACGGCCCAAATGAATGTATACATTATACCCTGAGAGAAGGGACACAAAGGAAAAGGGCAGAGTTCAGTGAGAGCACATGGCCAAGGAAGCTGGCGGGGGCTGGAGGGTCAGGAGAAGCTTGAGTTGAGACTGGAGGGTGAGACTGGAGGGTGAGACGGCGTGGGGCCAAGGAAGGGGGTTGAGGAAGCGGACAGGGAACAGCAGGTGTGAACTCTCTCCCGTGAGAGAGTTGCTCTTATAGCAACCAACGAGGCAGATATTTTTCCAGTTTGGGTACTGAATGAACAGACTTCGTACCCTGCCTGAGGTTTACAAGTAATATGTGGCAAAGGAATAATTCACACCTTAGCCGGCCTGACTCCACAGCCTTTTTTTTGGACCTGTCTGCCCACATTTGTTCTCTGCCCCTGAATACTGAAGTAGCATGTGGAACTATTTGGTCATCATTCCAGGGAAACTTTCAAGGGGATCCCTTCAGATCAGTGATGGGCTGTAATGCTGCAGTTTTAATCTTATGGTTTTCAGTAAGCATAATTGAGGCCAATTAAAATGTGCCCCTGATTCTGGAGTTTTCTAGCTAAGCAGAGAAGAAAGGAGGCAATTTTTAGTGTTTAGCATCTTCTATCACTCAAGAATTGGCCGGAGATATATGTACATCAAATCACCACAGTGTACCCTTTAAATATCTTACCTTTTTATTTGTCAATTATACCTCAATAAAGCTGGAAAAAAAAAAGAATTGGCCAGAGAAAATAGATTGGAACAAAAATGGATTTTTAACAAAACACTGCAATTCACAATAGTGCTAACCTAGATTTGGGGAGTCCAGCCATAGCTTCACGCACAGAAGCCCACCCTGTGCCCCTCTGTGACTCAGAAGATTTGGTCGTCTTCATTCTTTGCAGACCACAGCCTGCAGACCAGGCCTGTATGGTAAAAGAAAACTAAACAACAATCTAAAATAATTTTTTTAAAAATAATGCCCATTATGTTTGTTTCATTTAAAAATGCTGTCCTGCTGTTCAACTTTTCCAGAGGTCTCTGGATTATTATAATTATTATATACAGTCAAGGGTCAGTTTCTTTCTAGGGCAAAATGATCTGCTCCTACTTCTGAACTTTCTCCAAAATGAAAGAGCCGTCCTTAGTCGTGCCCATAGATGAACTAAGCAAGTAGTGTATTTGTGGTGTTGATATTGAAGCAAAGTGGGTGGAAGCAGGGTGGGGATTTGTTAATGTATTGACCGCAGTAATAGATAAAATCTGAAATCTCAGTGTTTTGACCCAGTAGAAGTTAATTTCTTGCTCTCAAAATCTCGACAGCGGCAGGGGGTGGGCTATGCTCCACGTATCATTCAGAGACACAGGCCAATGGAGGAGCTGCCGCCTTCAGCGTGTGCTTGCCAAGGTTGTCCTGGGTGTAACGGCCAACGAGCAGATGGGGAAAGAGAAAGCGGAGGAGCGTCTGGGAGGTTTCTGTGGGCCAGGCCTTCGGCCACATTCCACTGACCAGAACTCAGTCACACAGCCGACCTAATTGCAAGCAAAGATGGGAGATGTGGTCTAGCTGTGCGCCACAGAGGAAGGGAAATCGTTTGGGAAACAAGCAATCAGTCTCAGTCACAAGAGGGGTTTAGGAGAATTCCTTGTTTTCTAAAATTTATATTCATTCTGGTAATTGGGGATATGAAAAAACATAATCCACACCTTGACATGAAAGCCAGTTTTATACATCTACAGAGTCTTCTCTGCTCATCCAGTCCCCAAAGCTGACGACTATTACGTGTTTCTCCCAATTCTCCTTTCACAACAAGAAACTTAACAACACGTCCTCTCAGATATAGACAGAAGCAAACACAATGCTCTCCATCGTTCTGTTTCATTTCCTCCGCTATAAAACAAGTATCATATTTAATTTAACATTTATTGAGCATTTTTATGTACCCTGATTCAGAGCTAAAGCAGACACCATGTTGTGAGAAAGACAATGATAACAGTGTTAAGATAGAAGCACACAAAATTGCATAATATATTTGTACACACCCACAGTAGGACTCAGCACACATTATGACATCCAATAATTCTTGGTAATTTCTCCACTTCCATCTCTCACATCCTCAGCTCATTCACCAGCCCATCATTCTTCCCAAGGCACATATAGCCATGCAGGAACATCCGTTACCTTCAGAAAGACCTCTCAGGCTCTATTCTAACCCTGGAAGCAGGGCCAGCTTACCCGCTGCTGGGGCCCCAGCCTTACCACAGTTCTGGCCCAAACCAGCTCTGGGCCTGGGGCCGCAAGGCTCGTTCTCAGGTCTCTGCTGCTCTTGCTCACCTCTAATGAGTCCTCTGGTCCCCAGTCGACAGGCCCCTGTCTCATACCTGCTTCCTCCTGCTCGGTCCCTGTCTTGTACTATCAGCACCCGGACTCCCTGAGTTAGCTGTGGCCCCCTTGGGGACCTCAGGGTAATAGAGAGAAGACATAGACTAGTCTGGATTGTAGAGTCTTAGGAAAATGTCCTGACCTCATCACACTCACCGTCATTAGAGAAGTAGTTAATGGTAATGTCTAGAAGGTTCAGCAAACATTGTCTATAAAGGGCCACATAGTCAACATTTTAGGCTTTGCACGTCACATACAGTCCTGTCTCGTATTCTTTCTTTGTCTGTTTTTCTCCAATCATTTAAAAATATAAAAGCCATTCTTAGCTCATACAAAACCAGATGATAGGCTGAATTTGGCCTGCAGGCCGCAGTTTGCTGACCCTAGGTCTCGAGTGGCACTGTCCAATATGGTGGTCTCTAGCCATGTGTGACTATTTAAATTTAAAATTAAATGGTTTTAAATTGTATAACATTCTACTAGTTGTACTAGACCAATTGTCATATGTCAAGTTCTCAAGAGCCACATGTAGTTATTGGCTACCATATTGGTCAACAAAGATAGAGTACACTTCCATCATCTCAGAAAATTCAGTTGGACAGCACTAGTCCAGAGCCTTGCTCAAACTAATAAGATTTTTACAGTTTTGCAAAATCCCCTCTCCATAGCTACTTCATTTTCCTCCCAGCTAACTCACCCTCCATCACCATAACACTCTACATGGTTCCCTCATAAACAGTGGGAGCTATAATCAGGAGAAATGAAGCAACAAGCTGGCAAACTTGACTTTCACCACAATTTATTTGTTTTATAATGATCTGGGCTTTTAATAGAAATTAGCCAATCAGCACTTGAAACCTCCCTTCTAGATCAGAGCCTGTACCTGATGCCACTCATACTCTTCCCAACCTCTAGCATCCGTCTGTAGGGCCACCACCAGGATGCCCTGGATTGCCCCAGCAAATAAAGGGCGAGTGAGGAACCCCAGCTCTGACGAGTCACCCACACCCAGTCACAAAAGACATGGAAACCGGGAGAGCAGGACATTAGAGAAGACACTATCCCTCCCAAAGGCAGCACTGAAGGGGCAAAGAGGGAAGAGAGGGCAGTTTAAGGGCAACTAGAGCCAGCTCCTGAAAGCCAATTGTTAAATTTTCAGGAATTCTGTGTGCCTGTTGCTAAACACAGCCATTATTTAAAAATAAATTATATAAACTTATAATGAAGTAAATTACATTAAAAACAAAGGTAATAAATGCATAAATTCATCTCTTCCTAATTATTTTACTACATTTTACTATCATCTATGCCCTTGACGTTATTGATGCCTATTGCATATGTGTGATAGAAATACTACGTTAAGTTTGTTGCTGCACGTCTCTTCCCAACTCCATGTCCGAAGATGTCCTGTTGGTCCTGTTGGTAGTTTGAAACAGGCCATGGTGGGAGCATTTATACCACAGAAAAAGGCAAATACTACAATCATGGTTGTTGGGGTTTTTTGTTTTTAACCAAGAGAGCCAGTTGTTAAACATTTGCCAGAACACCACGCTCCTGCGCAAGCCTCAAAAAAAAAAAAGGGAAGAAGAAGAAGCACTGCAGGATATTAGAGAGATGTAAGACACCATCAGAGAAGGACAGGGGAAAGGAACTCAGACCAAGGAAGTATGAAATTTCTGCTTACTACAGACCTCTGCCTCTGAAGCTGAGTGCCAACTAGAATTCACCCAGTTCTAAAGAAGCATCCCCCCAACTGAACTTCCCCTGCACCTGAGCCAGCCTGCCTCAGTGCTTTTCAACCAGGATACCTGTCACCAGGCCTCCTTACTGCCAAACTCCTGTCTTTTGGAACCTCTGCCCATTGCTGCCATTTTGACTAGCCCTGATTCCCCACCTCATCATATTTTGACATCACAGATTATGGATCCTGTTCCAGTTGCAGCTAATAATGTTTGCTTCACTCCAGTCTTTTCCCCTCTGGATTAATCTCATTCTTTCAGATCATAAATTCTTGCTGTTCCTAGACTAGTAGACACCTTGTCATGCTGTATGCCCTGGCCCGAGCCTAACCTGACAGCCTGGTCATCTGGCCCTAACCTTCCCTGGTCTGGACAGTTCTGTTGAGGCTCTCGTCAAACCACTTTCCGTCACATGGGTACAGCTACCAAACCATAAACACAGCTTCTATGGAAGGCCGAGGAGGGCTGGCCTCAATATAAAACTATGAATGGCATCTTAGCACAAGATTAACTTTTATGGCTACACTTAAGTTTGCAAAAAGCGTTTTTATAAAAATAGAATGACATTTTCAAGGGGCTTAGAAGAAATTAACTATTATAAGTTTTAAACAACCTAGCCTAAGTATAGTTATAAACAGTGGAAATGAATATATGTATTGTATGAAAGGCAGTTCACAGGCGATTAAATTAAAGTGATGCATAATACAGAAGCCAACAGGCACAAACTCATTTAACTCTTGACACAAATTATTAAACATCATCCTTCTTTTGTGACCTGATCTGTACACTGTCGGGGGTCAAGGGAGACTTGCCACGTTGCCAGAGTGAGGACAGACGTCTTGTTCTGAAGGAAAGCACAAGAGCAGAGCACAGGGCTCAGACGTGACTATAATGACTGCAGTGAGACGTCCTGGGACTTAAAAAAGAAAGCCATGTAATATAAGAGGTCACTATCTTAAACAAGATAATCCAAGCATTAGCCAAGATTGTTGAGAAAAGGGAGGGAAATTTTAGGATACAACCACAAATAATTCAGGTACAACCAATAATGCAAAAACAATTGCGATAGCCGTTTGTTGATTAGAAGTAACATTGGACTAAAAGTTTTATTATTTTCCCCCACTAGTGATTTAAAGAATTGACTTTTATCCCCCTTGTTATTTTCTTTACTTATAAATTGTTTATAATAATAATTTATTATTATATAATAATAATAAATTTTATATAAATAAATATTATATAATAATAATAAATAATTTTTAAAAAGATATTTTTATGCCCTCTTTCAAATTCTTTGTATAGAACTGGGACTTGGCAACTTTTTAAGGGACACTTTTTGTTTCTAAACACTTAACACCTCCTCTTGTGTGACAGTAGCAATAATTTACTGTACATAATAGCTTGCATTAGCCAAGAAGCTAAAGAAACATTTCATAGCTTCAACCTCGACATAATGAAAGCACAGCCATAAAAAGATAAAGGAGCATTGCAGTAGCCTTAGGTATTTATGTCCTGGAAAGCGTTGGCTTTATATGTCTGTACCTACCCGGCCATGCTGCTATCATTAAATATTGGTTTTGGTCATAACATTGAAAGTGACCATTATGTATAACTGTCTACAATTTTATTCATTGATCAGATTATTAAGTGAAAAGTCAACATTATTTTTATTCTTATTGGATTCTCTTTACCAAACTTGGAATGGCTTCCCATGAACAGATATTTGATGCTTTGTAGTATATTTGTCCTTATTTAAAAATAATCCCTTGCATATACGTTATCTGTGCCTCTGTAAGAATATGCTTATTCAAACAAAGTAGCATCACGCACAAGGCCTCCATCTGCCTTCAGTCTGGTGCATTCAGTAACACCCTTTTCCCCTCTTCCCTGTACGCCGATACAAGTACATGTGCACTTCCTCCAAACAGTATATATCCCTATGAATAAGTGATACGAAGAATAGGCTTGAGTTTAAGCATCAAGAAAAGTCACTGCCCTATAATGCAATATTGATCCATAAAGACGGTATATAAGAAAATGCAGGGGCCGGCCCGGTGGCGCAAGCGGTTAAGTGGGCGCGCTCCTCTGCGGCGGTCCGGGGTTCGCTGGTTCGGGTCCCGGGCGCACACCGACGCACTGCTTGGCAAGCCATGCTGTGGCGGCGTCCCATATAAAGTGGAGGAAGATGGGCACAGATGTTAGCCCAGGGCCGTCTTCCTCAGCAAAAAAAAAAAAAGAGGAGGATTGGCGGATGTTAGCACAGGGCTGATCTCCTCATAAAAAAAAAAAAAAAAAAAAAAGAAAATGCAGCGCCCACTGGAAATTAAAATTTATGTGAGTCTATCTACACTCTAAAGGCAACTTTTTTTCCACCTTTTTTGGGTAGTCAGTAACACTAATCAATTTTCAAAGATCAGCAATTAACTTAGTGTTATTATTTCTTATTTATAACATTCTTTGTTTCAAGTGGGATTTGGAATGTGTACAAAGATGTGTACAAGGCAATAATATTATTAGAACAAAAGCAAAGTAAGTTAACAAATTAAAAAAGGAGAAAACAAAAGTAACAGAAAATAATACATATGTCATAACTAATTTAGTATATCAGAGTTTAATAACCCAGAATGGACGTGCAATGGAGTTAAGGAAGGAGGGGTAAAGGAAGGGATATGTAATGAGCCACCGAATGTTTGTAAAATGTGGTCGGTATGTTTGGCGCACAGTCTTCTGCCCCTTTCCCCTTCATACATCTTCTCTACGATGGCAGATCCTTGAGGCTAGATACACAGCCCCGAGGCATCTACGGAATGTCCGTGCCGCGTCCTGGAACCAGGTAAGAACCACTCAGTAGTGACATAACAACGGGATCTCACTCTCCGTTCTGACGGTTTCTGTTTGCTTTTGCACATTCTTTTCTCCTCAGGATGCTGTCCTTGCTTAATCATGACTCTGTGAACCAGATAACAGGAGGGAACAAGACCACTACCACCACAGCACATACACTACACCAGATAGGAAACAAAAACTGTGTTTGTTATAAATCTTACAGTGAGCACTGCAGAGACTCTGAGAGATGGTTCGTCTCCAGAAGACACTCCATTTCATGGCATTCTAAAGAGATTCGAGTTTCTTTAAAATTAGGAAGGACATGTAGATCTCTACTCTCCTTTAAGTTCAAAAGCCCAATTAAAATAAATATATAAATGTATATGTATACACATACATACTTTTTTTTTCTTTCTCTTCTCTCCTTTTCCTCATCAGGATTTCTGAAGTATAGAAATAAAGTACTATTTCAAAAACGGAATTCTTAATAGCAGCATATTCACTGCCTTTCCTAATGTCACCTCTAGCTTTTCCATGTCTTGAATTTTAATGGTGTCTGTGCTATAAAACAAAGTATTTTTCAAAAGAGCACAGAATAACACATTTTGCTCCGAGAACTTCCAGTGTCTTGGCCATTTTTCCTTCCTATCATTTTAGGAATGCATGAGAAGTCTTCCTACCCACAGGAATTTCCCTACCTGCTACCCAAAATAAGATAATTAAGGGATAGGCTCTCCTAGTAGCACGTTGAAAAACTTTTAAACTCCCTTAAAAATGATTTCATACTCAATCACCAAATTTAGGCCCTCTTCCATTTTGCCCCCTCCAGGCAGCTATCTTGAGTCCATCTCAACTAAGTCCCCGAAATCCTGGGCCACTCTCAAAATTACATCCAGGGGAAGTGGTCAATGTCCCATTTTCAGAAACTTTTAGAGGAGAAAAATATGTATTATCTTTACCAAGAAGAGACTTAAATGTAAGTGAAAGAGTTGCTTTTTCAGTGAAATAATGGGGGAGGAAAGCCAGAAATATAAAATGTCTTTGCTGCATTGCCTGGATGTAAATGGCTTGAACACCCAGTTCGAGTTTCGTTTGTTTTTAATGTAGTGAGTGGCCAGAAGATGCATGAGCATCCTTTAGGATTGATGGAAGCAGAATTTAGAAACTCATTAAGCCATCTTAGCAGTTTTCTAGTGTTGGCTGAGTAGATTCTCTACGCTCAAACTGGAAAAACCAATTTGTTTGCACTTAGTTCCTGAGAAAAGCTTTCCATAGACCAGCAAGTGACCCCAGCTGTGTCTATATCTGCAAACTGCTTTCATTGTTGTATCTCAGACTGCTGGTTACTTTAAAAAAAAAAAAAAAAAAAAACTTAAAATCCTTTCTAAACTTTCCTGCTTGCTTTGCACCATTTCATGGTTCAACATAACGTCACACAGAGGCCGCCACTCCTTACCTCCAACTGCTGAGCCCCTTCAACGCGTATTTTTAGATAAAAAAATAAGTTTAAGCAGGGAATTGAAAAGTGGAAAAAAACAACCCCACCCTGTGAAACTATTTCTGTAGATCTGAAATATTTTTAAAAACTGGAAATATGCAAATAACCATATAAGGCAGTTTACATCAAACTAAATAGCTGTGAGTCAAAGTTCAGTCCATACACCAAATTGTAATCATTTCAGAGAGGATCAATTTTCACTCAAAAACTTCTCAAACCTTCTTGCTATAGATTATATTAAGACAACTATATTTTCATTTTGTAGAAACTGCTATGAATCGTATCTTTTAAAAACTTCTTTTTGTCCCTGCCTGTCCTCTTCTTCCTCTCCTTTACATCCCTCCTCCCTCTTCACTCCATCCCTTCCGCCTTCTCTCCCTTTCACGTCTCTTTGACCATTCCAAGGCATTTGTGGGATTCCATCCTATCCTTCTGCAGAGAGGGGGAGACGTCCACCTTTTGTACAGTGCACAGGCATGATGTTTTAAGAAAAAGAGCCCAATCATTGGTGATGACCTAAAAACATACTTTCTCTCCTCAGACCTGTGAATTTTCACTGTAGGAACAGCTGTTATACAGTGCACTTTTCCAGCAAAGTAGCTAAAAGGAGGCCAATACATTCTAACCTCACCTGTACAAATCAGCAAAATTTGGAGCTGAAAACTGATGATATGATAAAAAATATTTCCAACATATTTACAGTATACTTAACCCTCTATGGGTCCTTTGTCCCAAAGGGAAGAAGATTTTATAACGGCCTAGCTTATTTTCAGAATAGCCAGACAGCACTTAAGCAACTTAGCAAGGTTCCCATGGTGCCATTTTGGCCTCAGCTATAGCTCCTGTCTGGAAGGGGAGAAAATGGTTCTCTTCGTTTCTAGCAACGTGACCCGTAGAGGGTTAGAAAAGAATTTTTCACTAACCTTTTGTTTTACTTACATATAAGATGCAGGTGTAGATGACTCCATGAAAAGAAAAGGAAAATATGGTCTGGGTAAACATTTACATTTTAATTTTCTCTTAATTTCTTGAGGCCCATTATGTGTTCATCAAGGCGTGTAACAGCTGTAAGTTAACAATGCAACAATGCATCGTTAAATGTACACCAGATGTTCCCTTTCTGGCACCTATTACTGAGAGCCCTCAACTTGCCTGTCAAGGAGAGGAAAAAAATGTGTGTTCTCCTTTAATAACGAACACTAACCCATCAAAACAGGAAGCAATAACAGAAAGGCTCTGACACATTGCTTTGATAAAATACTGCCTGGAAACTCATTAGTGTAACAGGCTGCAGGTGAACCAGCATACCCACTCCTCAGCCATATTCTTGAGGAGCTGAGTAATAAAGACACTCACTAGAAGGTTAAACCCAAGGATTGAACTGCTGATGCAGTTTGAAATGATGGGCACACCAGCTGCCCTTGTGAATCACCAATGCAGAGGACCTGGGAGTTACACGAAATTGACAGCAAAGAGTATCAGCAAGCCCATTCAGAAAACCGGTAATATGTGTTTTGGAGATCATAAACTAAAATGATACAAAGAAAGTTGGAGCAGATGGCTACAGGGGCATAAACGTTGTAAAATGGGTTTTTTTAAGGAGCTTTTTATGGAAGATGTGCAGTTGGATCTTGGGATGGATTTAAAGTGAGAAAGTTATAACTAGTTCTTCATTTTTTCTTGTCTGATCAATTTACCTCCCTGAGAGAAGTAACTTAAATGGACTTTCATAGATCCACTGCAGCAAATCCTGTGAGAAGATGACACATTTCCCCTGTGGCTGATAGATTTATGGATATTTCTCCAGATCAAATCTCAGCCTGGAAAACTGGTGATGGGGGGAGGTGAAGAAGGGAAGTGGGTGGGAATAAATGCACAAGGAAAACTTGTGCTATTCCTTAATTGAACCAAATTAATTGAGACAAGTCTGCTTGCCTGTTTTGAAGACAATTTTAATGAATTTTGGATCACAAATGTCTTAGAAGTAAAGCGGAACTGAAACCTCTTTAAATGTTCAAATGTTCCATGCAGCTTGCCTTCTATAGGGGAAAAACGTTCTCTTTTACCGAAACGGATAAACTCAGGGTTTATTCGGGGAAAAGAAATCAGAAATCATAAAGTTAAAAGGAGCCATAAGATTGCTTTGAAATATGTAGAGCACACGTTTTCAAGGCTGAAGCTTTGCCCGGCTACAATTTATGAAGTTCAGAGCTTTATGACGCTACAGCGTGCAAGTGGCCCCCGGGAAGCTTTGGCACCTGGGTGAGATATTTGGGATTTCATTTCTCTCCTCTTTTAATTCTCCTTTCCTCCTCTTTTCCCTTATAAGTGAAAACAAAGTGCATCGAACTTCTGTTAATGTTGTTTTAGTGAATTGAAGCTCTGATCTCAGGGATGAAATGCAGAGATCCTCTGTTGGGCAATATCCAAAGGTCGTTTAAAATTCAGCCTAAGTGCTATGTAGTCTGCTCAGGTGACACTGGGCCTTCTATTGAAAGCAATCTAGGAGCGGGGTCGGTGACAGCAGGAGCCGTGCCACCCACAGGCCCCCCCAGCGTGAGGCACCACGGGATGCTGAATGATAAGTTATGTCCTCCCACAAAGGGACTTCTCCCTGCCATTCGAGAGCTGTGCACTGAGCTGTGATTCCCCTAATTGAGAAAACAAACTTCTGCCTCCCACTGAGTGATCTGTTGGGTCTTTCAGCACTGAGATGAAAATAAAGAAATTAACATAAATCGCGCAGATTACAAATGTAGTTGTTTCTGAAACAAAATTAATAAAAGAAACTGACCCAGGTGCTTCCAGACATTTCCAAATTCTCTTGGCTTGAATGTATTTAAATCCTTTAAAGGATTATTATTCTGAGCACTAGGAACTAGGATACCAAAAGAATGGTTCTGAATAAAAATGAGTTCGGGCATTACATACACATAATACATACAGAAAAAATATATAATACATGTATAATAGTACATATAATACATACAGAAAAATCATAAATCACAAGTTAACAACTTGATGAGTAAAATGAACACAACCATGCACCACCAAATAGTTCTAGAAATAGAACAGTATCGGCACTCAAGAAGCCCTACAGGGTCACCTCCTAATCATTACCCCACCCTTATCCTCAAAGGTAATGACTAGTCTGACTTCCATCACAGTAGATTAGTTTTGATTTTGAGCTTTATATAACCACCATCATGCATTATATTTTGTATATTTGTATATATATATATCTCTGAACTCTTTCACTAGCTTTATATAGCTCTATATAATTTCGGTTTATATAACCACCATCATGCATTATATTTTGTATATTTGTATACATATATCTGAACTCTTTCACTAGCTTTATATGGCTCTATATAATTTAGCTTTATATAACCACCATCATGCATTATATGTTGTATACATATCTATCTGAACTCTGTCACTCCACATTATGTTCATGAGATTTCTCCATGCAAGAATTTTTTATTTTCACTGCTACGTAGGTTTCATTGAATGAATATACTACAATTTATTTATTCTAATGTTTAAGGATATTTGGGCTGCTACCAGTTAGGGTATTATGAACAATGCTTCAAGAGCATTCTTACACATATTGGACACATACCTAGGAGTGGAATTGCTGAGTGATAAGATGTTCAGCTTTAGTAGACAATGCCAGTTTTCCAGCATGGGCTGTACCGTTTCATAGTTCCACGATCAGTATATGAATTCCTGTTACTCCAATCATTGTACAGTCAGTTTGCTTAACTTTCAGCCATTCTAGTAGGTGTGTAGTGTATCTCATTGACTTATTTTCCCTGATGATTGATAGTTGAACATCGTTTCATATGTTTACTGGCAATTTGAATATTCTCTCTCTTATGTAGTCCCTATTTAACTTTCTTGCCAATTTTTTAAAGTGCGTTGTCTTTTTCTTACTGATGTGTGAGAATTCATTATGTAGTCTATATATGTGTCCTTTGTTATCTTTATCACAAATATCTTCTTCCATTATGTAGGTTGCCTTTCACTTGTTTTTTTTTTTTTTTTTTGGTGAGGAAGGTTAGCCCTGATCTGATGCCAATCCTCCTCTTTTTGCTGAGGAAGATTGGCCCTGGGCTAACATTTGTGCCCATCTTCCTCTACTTTATATGGGATGCCGCCACAGCATGGCTTGACAAGCAGTGCATCAGTCCGTGCCCAGGCTCCAAACCTGCGTACCCCAGGCCACCTAAGCGGAGCATGCGCACTTAACTGCTATGCCACCGGGCCGGACCCAATCTTTCACTTTTTAAATGTGTCTTTGACAAAAAGAAGTTCTTAATTTTAATGTAGTCAATGTTTCTTTAATATATCTTTAGTGTCTTTTGTGTCCTTTTTAAGAAATCTTTGCCTCCCCAAGATCATACAGATATTCGCCTACATTATGTCTAGAAGCTTTATCATTTTACTTTCACAGTTAAACCTGTAATCCATCTGGAATTGACATCTGTGAATGATCAAGAGGCATTTTTTTCCACATGGATATTCAATTTGCCCAATACTAGGTGTCGAAAAGATCGCCTTTTATATACTGCTGGGCAGTGCCTTCTTTGTCATAAATGTCTATATATGTGTAGATACTGTGGGCGAGGAAGAAATTTTTCCTCCCCCTTTTCTAAGTTCTTCTGACTGGTCTAAGAATTAAATTGACATGGGACAGATTTAATTATGTACATATGGGAACCCCAAAGATATGAAGTTACCAGACATTCAGGAAATTGAGGCTTATATGCAGTCCTGAGCTAAGGAGAAGGTGTGTACAGGTCTGAGACTTCAAAGGGGAGGAAGACAATTTACAGGAAGATGGGAAAAGCAAATGTTTGGTAAACAAATGTTCGCCATGCCATGCAGAGACAATGGGACACAGAGAGGACTTTGATCAAACAGGCCTTGCTAAGTGTCCCCCAGTCTACCACACCTAGCTCATATTCTCTGTAGATATCTCTGGTGATAGCTCTTCTTCCTGGAACAAGCCCTTAATCTAAATTCTTTAAGGCAGTTAAGGGGAGGTAAAAAGCAAAGCTTCCTGAGTCTTTCTGTTTCTTAAAAATAAATAAAATAATCCTCATGCCAAAGAGACACACTTTGGTGTGGCAAATTTTGCTCCCCTACAACCTGCTGGAATATTGGAATTACTTTAAATCTATATATAAGTTTGAGAATGATGAATATCTTTATAATATTGAAACTTCCAATCCATGAATTGAGTATGCACCTCTATATCATTAGCTCTTTTTTTCTCAAAAATATTTTGTGATTTTTTTGTGTAAAGATCTTACACATTTTTATAAGATTTATTCATAAGTATTTTATGTTTCTGATGCTGTTATAAAAGATAGTTTTGTTTGTTTCATCTTATGTTTGTTGCTTATACAGAAGCATACACAGCAACCTTGATGAAAGCACTTTTTAATTCTAGTGGTTAATGAGTCATTTGTATTTTCTACATATACAACCATATCAGCTGTGAATAATAGCAGTTTTAGTCCTTTTCCAAACCTTATACACTTGACTGATTTTTCCTGCCTCGTTCTATCTCCCAAAAAATTTTGAATAGAAGTGGTAATGGTGGGCATGCTGGTCTTGATCCAGTCCGAGGAGGAGGGGAAGGAGAGAGAGGGGATGAGATTTACAATAGTTGACTATTAAATATGATGTTTTCTGTATGTTGTTGTAGATTCCCTTTATTAAAGAAGTTGCTTTTATTCCTAGTTTGCTAAAAAAATTTTTTAGTTTGAATAGATAGTGAATTTAACAAATGCTTTTCTTCTACCTATTAAGATAATCCTATGATTTTCTAATTATTGTGTTAAAGTGATCAATTGTATTGATTGATTTTTGAGTGTTAAACCAATCTTGTATTCTTTGAATAAATCCATCTTTGCCATGACATATCATTATCCCTTTTATATATTCTATGTTATTTCCTAATATTTTGTTTGGGATTTTTCACATTTTTGTTCATGAGTGAGACTGGCCAGAAACTTTTTTTTGTAATATTCTTGTAAGGTGTTAATGTCAAGGTTATGCTGACCTCAAAAAAACTAGGAAGTGTTCCCTCTTTTTCTTTGCTCTAAAAGAGTTTGTGAAAAATTGGTTTTGTTTCTCCCTTAAACATTTAAAAGAATGTGTTAGAGAAGCCATCTTCTCCTGAAGTTTTCTAAAGGTTTTTATTTACATATTGTATCATTTAATTTCTTTAGTAGTTAGAGTATTATACATATTTGTAACTTCTTCTTGGATTA
The DNA here is from genome assembly GCF_057802395.1 of Ceratotherium simum simum. Taxonomy (NCBI): domain Eukaryota; kingdom Metazoa; phylum Chordata; class Mammalia; order Perissodactyla; family Rhinocerotidae; genus Ceratotherium; species Ceratotherium simum. The sequence goes on from NC_141914.1 coordinate 62,615,222, forward strand.
GTTTTAGTAAGTTTTTTTAAGAATTTACTTCTTTCATTTAAATTTTCAAAATTGCTGTCATGAAATTGCTTATAACATCTGCTCATTCTGTTTTTAAGGACAATAGAATCTATATTAATGCACTTTTCATGCTTATATTGATTCTCTCTCTCTCTGCCCTACCAGAGATCAAATATTTTTTTCCACTGCATTCTCTCTCCTATCTCCTTTCGGCATATCTCCAATGACATATACCTTAGACCTGATATTCTCTCACAGGTGTCGGAAGCTCTTTATATTTTTCCCATTTTTTTCTAACTTCTTCATATTGGGTTATTTCTATTGATCTCTCTTCAAGTTCAACTACACTTTCATCTATCATCTCCCTTCTGCTAAGTACATCCATTTTTAAAACTTTAGATGTTTTATATTTTTTAAGTTCTAGAATTCCATTTGATTATTTATAGTTTCAATTTCTCTGCTGAGACATCTTATCTTTTCATTCATCACGAGCCTGTTTCCTTTTATCCTTGGGCACAGACATAACAGCTTCTTTCAAATTAGATGTTGCTAATTTCAACACCTGAGTCTTCCCAATTTTAGTCTTCATTGATTTTTTTTCTCTTGGGAATGGATCACATTTTCCTGCTTCTTCATATGTTGAGGAATTTTGAATTATATCCTGGACATTGTAATTGTTATGTCATGAGACTCTGGATTCTGTTAAGCTCCTCAGAAGAGTACTGATATTTTTATTTTAGTAGGCATTTAGCTTGGTTGGCCTGAAATTGCAAACTCTATCTCTTGGGTGGCAGCTCAAAGTTCAGTCCAACCCTTTTATCCTTAGCTGGAGTCTGTCCCATGCATGCCTGACCCGGGGGTCAGCTAGAGATTTGAGCAAACATTATACATAGAATTTGAACCCCCCCCCCCAGGTCTTCTCTAGGATTCTCCACTCAATTTCTAGTCACTGTGGTTGTCCTTAACTCTATTCTCTGAATCTTCAGGCAAAAAGATTATGAGTTTCCTATTAGAGCTACAGCTGCCCTATTGGTATAAACTGAATGTTTGTGTTCCCCCCAAATTCATATGTTGAAACTCTAACCCCTGGTGTGTCTGTATTTAGATATGGGGCCTCTATGGAAGTAATTAAGGTTAAATGAGGTAATAAGGATCAGGGTCCTGATCCAATAGGATTAGTGTCTTTATAAAAAGACACACTAGAAAGCTCTTTCTCTCTCCACACACACACAAAGGAGAGGTCACGTGAGATGGCAGCCATCAGCAACCCGACCAGACACTAACCCTGCTGGCATGTTGATCTTGGAATTCCAGTCTCCAGAACTGTGGGAAAACAAATTTCTGTTTAAGTCACCCAGTCTATGGTATTTTGTTATGGCAGCTTGAGCAAACTAATATATGTATGGAGCCCTGATTTCGCCTATTCTCAGGCTAAAAGCCATAAAACTATGCAAATCACTCTGTGTTATTCCCTTCTCCCAATGCTGACTTCCTTCCAGAACCTGTCTGCTTTTGTTCACTCTCCAATGACTTCAGGTTGTTGGTTTTTCTATTTTTTCCAGTCTATACATGTTGTCTGAAGAAGAGTCAGGTCTGGTATGAGGATAATATATTAACTATCCTTCTATTTATGTTTGTGTAGGAGGCCTAATTTACTAAGTTTTTTTCCCTAATCTGCTGAAATGGACTTAGATCATTGATTTTTTGCACCCTTCTTCTTTAACACGATGGATAATGTTGTTAGTGTGCTTTTCTAATCTTTTGTATTGCTTATTAAATTTTTTGACTGCTTATTCTGTTATTTTCTGAATGAGGTTATTAAAATCTCACACTATGCTTATGGAAATGCCTATTTCTTCTTTTAGTTCTGATTTTTTGCTTTACATATTTTCAGTGTATGTTATTAGATTTAATTGTTCTAGATTTTAATTAGTCTATATTCTGCAGAATTATCCTTTTTAATAGTGTGAAATATACCTCTTTATCTCTACAAATACTTCTTTCTTTAAAGACTACATATCTGATATTGTCTAATATTCTTATAGATAATTCAGCTTCGTTTTGCTTAGTGTTTGCATGGAAATTTTCCATTCCATTTCCATACAGAAATGAAAAGCTTTCTGTTTCTTATATTTAAGTCCTTTTAAGATAAGCAGCATAAGGTTAGATTCTGTATTTGTACACTGCCTGGCTCTCTTCATCTCATAATTGGAATACTGAGATATTTTGTTTATTTACATTTAATATGTTTACTGACATTTTTTGGTTTAAATCCATCATCTCACTATCTTCTTTCTATGTGTCCATTTGTCCCATATTTTGTTTTTCTCTCATTTCTTACTTTTTATTGGGTTAACTAATCAAGTATTTTTAAAAATTTATTCCATTCTTCTAGCTGGTTATTTATACATTCTGTGTAATATTTCTAATAGTTTTACTTGAGATTTACACTTGCATTCTCGCTTTGTTAAAGCTAATATAAGACTGTTCATTGAGCACTTCCTGGACAATGCAAGACATTAGAACAATTTAAATCCTCCTCCCCCTTGTACCTCATGTCCTACTGTGATGAGCTTAATTCCACATATATTTAAAAGCTCACAACACACTATTATTATTATTTTACAGTGCCAAAATGCATTCATATTTAGTCTATATTCACCCTTTCTGTTGATCTTTGGTCCTTCCTGTATTTCCATCTGGGGTCATTTTCCTTCTGCCTAAAGAAATCCTATTAGTGTTTCTTTTAGTGCAGGTTTACTGGCAATAGATTCATCTAGTTTTGTTTTTTGTTTGTTTTATCATATTTTGTCTTAAAAAAGTCTTTATCTTGCCTTCATTTTTGCAGGATATTTTTGCTTGGTATAGAATTCTAGATGGACATTTTTTTTTTTTTTTGGTTTTTGAAGCTGTTCCAGTCATCTGGCTTCTATTGTTTCTATTGAAAACTTTGCTGCCATTCTTATTGTTGCTCCTTTGAAGTAACATGACTCATTTCTCTGGAATCTTAAGATTTTTTCTTTATCTTCTGTTTCAGCAATATGCTGTGATGTGCTTAGATGTGATTTTCTTTATATTTACCACCTTACTTTTAGTAGCTTCTTGAATCTAATGCTTGATCTTTTGTCAGTTTGGGGGAAATTCTTAACCATGTCTCTGCATATAATACTTCTTCCCTATTGGGACAACAATTGCATGTATCTTGAACCATTTTACTACATCCCATATATCACTTATGCTCCTGTCTGTATTTTCCATTCTTTCATATCTCTATAGCTCATTTTAGATATTTTTGTCTGACCTATATTTTAGTTCATACATTCTTTCTCTATCTGTGTCTTATCTGCTGTTAAATCCATCTACAAATTCCTAATTTTATTTTTATGTCTTTCAGTATTAGACTTTCTATTTGACCTTATTAAAAAAAAAATTTCCAGTTCTTTGCTAAAATTCTCCATCATGCCATTTAATTTCTAATTCCTTTTCTAATATCTGCAATATAAGAAGATTTCCCTTAATCTGTTTTTCCTCTCTGTTTATTTTTCAATTCTCATTTTTTCTGTGCTTGCTTTTGATTAACTACTGGATGTTGTCTGTAATTGAGGCCAGTTAAGGCCCTGGGTGATGATATTGTCCTTCAGTGAGGATTTGCTTTTGTTCCGGCAAGTATTTAAAGAGGAGTCACTTACTTTTCAATCAAGAATTGAGCTTATTTAAAGCTGAGCTCCAGGCTCTGTGAGGGCTGGTCAATCTCTATTTGACCCTTCCTTGGGGGTATAGCCCTTCAGGAGTGCAACTAAGCCTCTGGAGTGCGCGGGCGGCTCCTCCTTCTTGGTGAGCCCTGAGCTCTGGGTTTTGTTCCTTCAGTCCATGAGACTGCCAAAATTCTGTCTGCCTTCCCAGCCTCTCAGCTTCACATTCAAGTTGCCAGATGCTTTGCCAGATATCAGACTCATCTCTCTAGGCTCTCCTCATGTCTGGGAATTTAGCCCCTCAAAGTCTTCTTTCCAAATCAATTTTTCAATCTGTATTTTCCTTTCAGCTTTTCTACTTTATTTCAGTGGTAGGGCTCAACTAATGAAAATTGTCTACCATAGCCAGAAGTCTCCAATATTTTTTAATGAAGAAATGTTTTTTAAACCTTAAGATTTTATCAAGCTTAACTGAACCACAAACTAAAAATTGTATTTTGACTTATGTTAAAGAACCAAATCTTAATCTTTCTTGGAATTTTGACCCAATTTGTTTAAATATACCAGTAAAAAAGTTGAAGCAATGACTTTTACTTTATTTTTTAATAACGTTAGCAAATATTAGTTTGGTCATAATATGCGACAAACACTCTTCTAGGAATCATGGGTACAGCAGCACACAAGACAGACAGCGTCCCCACTCTCATACAGCTTAAGATTTTCTAATTGTATTGAACTGTAAATCCCAGATCGTTTTAGCGGCTGTTACAAAGAGGGACATATAATGGGGACATATAATGGACATCCTTTCCTTCATTGTGTGAGTAAGTTTCAGCTTGGGACCAGCTACCAAAAGACCTAACCATAAAACCGCCCTCTGATCTTTGCAGGACAGGCACAGCATGGAGGTGCCTGAGTGTGTGACATATGGGCCCAGAGCAGAGAGGCAGATCCCACACCAAGTGAAAAGCTGCTACTTGATGGAAAAAAAAGACAAAAAGCTGAGCAAGCATTTGCTTGACCGTATTATAAGGTAGAAGAATCAGTTGAACCCAATTCTGTACTTAGGGTGAACTGTACAACTCTGTTGTGGAGGCAAACAGTTAACTACTGCAAGAAAAACTGTTACAAGGAAATGGCTCCGTGACAGACGTCAGCGGGCAGCAGGACCAGCATGTGGCCCACATCAAAAGTCAAGCCAGGGGCCGGCCCGGCGGCGCAAGTGGTTAAGTGCTCGCGCTCCACTGCGGCAGCCCGGGATTCGCTGGTTCAGATCCTGGGCATGCACTGATGCACTGCTTGTCGAGCCATGCTGTGGCGGCATCCCACATAAAGTGGAGGAAGATGGGCACAGATGTTAGCCCAGGGCCAATCTTCCTCAGCAAAAAAAAAAAAAAAAAAGAGCAGGATTGGCAGATGTTAGCACAGGGTTGATCTCCTCACAAAAAAAAAAAAAAAAAAAAAAAGTCAAGCCAGACCTTAGTAGTTAAAGAAGAGAAATCTGGCCCAGACCAGTAAATTATTAGAAATTAATATCACCCCCACCATATGATATTTCTAGTTATTGTAGATAATTACTAAGTGTTGGGAGTTAACTTTGTATTCTTTTATTCCATAAATTATTTATTTATTCTCAATGAGATCTTTTTATTGTGTTCATAAAGTCTCAAGTTAAAGAACCACTCCAAGTTATCTAATCCATCGGGCATTGTTAACATCAAGTCTATAGACCTCCTTAGGAGCTATGGGTGTGTTGAAATTTTATACCAAATTTCCTGTAGATGTGTGAATAAGCATTTTTCTGGGGAGAGGTTGTAAAGCCTTTATCTGTTTCTTGAAAGAGTCCATAACCCAAAAAACGTTTAAGGACCACTGCTATCCCACCAGTATCTGAATTCAGGTGCCCAGAGTGAATGAAACAGGGAAAATAATTCCCTCACAGAATCCTGCCTTGACAAGGTTTCCTTTTAAAAGAGTATGCCAAGCCTTACAATGGAATATGATAATATGCACCACACTAAATCTCATCTGAACTATTATTTCAATCCAGCCACCTCAAATAGTCTGCTGTTGTAGCAGTTTTTGGTAAACTTGGGCTCTTTTTCTGCCTTATGTCACCAGCTTTAGTTTACTGGAAAAAAAACAATCAAGATTGGGAGACTGTTATTATGAAGGAAAAACAGACTTCCTCCAGTAGAATCAGAATCTATAAAAATTGTTCTTCCACTACTAATTTTTAAAATAATAATGAACTATGGAATAGCTTCATTTTAAAGCCTATAGGTTGCTCAAGAGAAGTGTTTAAAGCTCATATTTTTTCATATATGGCATTTGTTAAATTTTACCACCATTGAGATTTTTATCATTATACTGCTATTAAAATGTTGTTTGTAGTTTTCTGATTCTTTTCCATTAAAAATAAAAAGATTTAACAAATTTAATCAAATTGGCTAAAAAGTAATCATGAGGTTAAATTGATTTGCATTATACTGTACATGTTAGGGATGCCAGGATTCAGATTGGAGGCAAGTTATCCCCAGTTGATATTACTGTAATATGGCATTAAATTATTTACAAAATTAGCTTTTAGCTAGACATTTTGTGATACTTACAAAAGGAAAAATGTGAAATTACCTAATTTGTACTTGCTTCTGGTATAGTAATTTCACATGAACAGATATGACTTTAGGCTGCCATGTTACATTTTAATTAGAATCCTTCATTTTTGGACAATGACCGTAGAATAACTTGGCCGACCTTGAGTTTCTTAATCATCACTCCCTGGTAATGGATGAATCAACAAAAGGCAGTAGTTTTAGTTTCCAAGCCTGAATCTAACTGTGACATTACTTCCATGTTTAATTGCAGTCCATTCAGTTTTAAAAGACCATTCTGCAGGATAGTTAGGGCTGAATAGAGGCAATTTCTAGGAACAGTCTTTACATACAGTCAACATTTCCCTGAAAACAAATGCTAGGGCATAGGATTATGTGATTAGTACTTTTAAAAGTGCTTAATCCATTCTTCTTGCCTTTCAGTTATTTTTTAAAGGAAAATTACTTTCCTAAATATAAGCAGATGCAGGTCTAGAAATATTTGAGATAAAATTATAAAATAGCATTAAAATTAGACCTGTAATCAAACCCCAGCCCCGAATGTAACCTTACCATTGATTTGAAGAACTTCCTTTATTACCTGACAAGCTTGCTCATTTTGTACATTTATTTCGATTTTGTTGGGCTCTCAGCCATGCCTGTAATGTTGCCGAGGAGTAAAATATCTTTCATAACCAGAATCATAAATCTTTCTTATAACCATGGGACTATATCTTTATGGCCATAGATCATTTCAGTTACTGTCAACAAGTGCCGTCATATCACATTACAAATTAGAAAACTGAAAGCCAGTGTGGTTGACAACACCTATTATGTGTGGGCAAGGAAAATAATTTTCCTTTCTCATAAACCAACATTTCTGATTACAAATACTTTTTATACACATAGAAATTATTTGGATCTGTGTTTAGCCAAATTGTGAAAGTACAACTAGGTTAATGTGAGCAAATAAAACTGATATTTATGAAAAAGTACTCTTTCAAATGGAGAAGGTAGAAAAAAGACATGGAAAAGAAGGAAATTGACCCTTTTATTTTATGAGAGGTGAGAGAAGAGGATTACCTTTCTGATTTCAATCTCCCACACAAAGGTTGAGCACAGATTCAGTAATGAGACAACTCTTGAGTTTCTTCTTGGCAAGAACTGATGACTATCTAGATGTACAATGGATGCCCTTTATTGATATTTTGAATGTTTGGTCATTATTAAGTCACTCTTCCTAGGAAAAGAAAATAGAAATTTTGATTAATAGATGTTTAACTTTTTGTTGTTTTATATAGACTCTCCTCTTGCTTTCTACCTAATGTGACAGTAGTTATATTTTTAAAGCACTTTGCTTCCTTAGAATTCGTAGTATCTGCTGATACTATGTCCTAATTGTGGTGTTCTGATGAAAACTGGATACCATAAAACCACAGAAGAGAGTTGGCTGTAGCATTTCATGTATTGTGTCTGTCCCCCTAAGACATGTGTGCATGGAGGGGCTTTTACATAACAGGGGCTTCAAGGGAGGGCAGTAGAAAGAGAAAGGGAACTCAGGCGAGCTTTTGCGCCCTTGACTTTTTGTTCTTAAACACGTTTCCCAGCTTCCCCTGCTTTGCCCTGTGCTGCAGGCGTGCTGACTCTGTGGAATCATGCTATCGAGGCTCCTTTGCCCACTGGCTGCCAGCCAGCTTAAGCAACGGGAGATGCTGGAAGGAGACAGGAAGCGGAAGCAAGTGAGAAGCCAGGGTACCGCTCCTCCTCTCGCCAGCCCTGGGGGCTGCCCCAGCCGCAGCTGCTCTGCTCTGTGGCGTCAGCGTCCTCCAGCAGATCCACTGTGGTTCCCCAGCTTGCTGGGCGGCCCCTGCTCCAGGCTGTGATGCACCGCCCCTTTCCTCTCTCTCCAGCCCCAGAAGAGGTGGGGCATCCTGAGGCCGCTCGTCTCTGGGCTGCCTCGCCTTTCCCAGCTTGCTCTGCTAGTTCTTCGCACCTTCATAACTAGGGCATCTCCGTTTACTTCCCAAGTTGCTGTTACAAATACAAGGTCTACTTCCCTCTATATGCCCCCACCTCTAGTTTCTTTATTGAATCAGAAAGAGTCTGCAATCCTAGGAAAGGGAGAGGAAAAGGAAAGGACCCAAATTGATATGGATAAATAAAAGTTTTAAGGAAAAGGAGAATAAAGGTAAACCGATACTTACCAGCACTCCGCACACACATGCACACAGATATACAAACACATACAAGCATTAATTGAAAAAAATAGGCACTTAACTTTCTCTGCATAACTGGTCCTTCCTGACCTCTGCTTTCTTTCAAGTCAAAAGCTCAGAGAGATGGGTTCAGAATAGTACTGTTTCGCCATTTTTCCATCTAGGTCCCCAAGGCCCGCGAGTAGAGTTAATTCACCTCTCTGGCTACCAAAGATGAAAGGAAGAGCGGCACTGATGGTGACCCGGGCCCTGGTTGTGGTAGGGGGTTAATGAAGCCGAGGACGTGTGCGTGGAGAGCCTGAAACTCCCACTGAGAGCTAATTCTGTTTGCCCATTTCCTAGTGGTCTCTGTGGTCATTAGGCTTACTGCTGTTTGGCTCTTGATGCATTTTCTTTTTACTTTTGGCTTTTGTTATCCAGGGTTCAGAGCTGAAAGCATCTACTTCTTAAAACTACTGAGTGGTTTTCTAATGGTCACGGTATGTGGGAACTATGCACTCTGCAAAGCTAAATGTCATTTGGCACAAATTATAGTGGGTAATTTATAACCAAGCTAACTGCCCTTTCTTGATGAGCAAAGTCCATGTGTGTGTGTGCGTGTGTGTGTGTACACAGGCTATGCATGTACTGGAAGTAAGAGTCAGGTTTGCTGTTTTAAATTAGACTTTCATTCTCTATTGAAGGGCATGAATTGACCTGAAATTTATAACCATCCTTATGATACAAAATAAGCATAATTATTGTAATTCAAATTAGAAAACCAAGAACATGTTGTAATCCTAGCCACATGTTTCTATCTCTATGGTGACTGTGCTTCCCAAACCAAGACCTAGGACACATGTTATGGCAAAGAACTTCCTTTAAAAATGTTCTTAACTCTTACTTATATAATCATTCTTTTAAGGATATAAAAATTTAATCATGTTTTATGCATATTTCATAATTTTTAAAGAGAATAAAATTTGTGTAAATAAGAATTAGTCTAGAAGTCTATGACATTGACTCACACTGTGTCTTCTCTTCATTCCTCCAAGGGATGATTCTATTTGTTGGCCTTGTTCCATCTGTAGACGGACAATTGTTTGATCTGTAGCTGGTCACTGATTCATCCAGAAAACAATAAAATGCTTTGCTTTTAACACTGAGATAACAGGCATTTAAGAATCTAAATTCACATGCAATCAAACTGGAGGCTGGGCATTGGATCACTTGAAATACCCCCTTGTTCTGAACTGCAGTGGTATAATGCTCCCAAGAGCTAAGAAGAAAAATCACAGGACGTGGTCTTCCGCCTATGGAAGAGATATAAACTAGCCTTCCCCCAAACCAGATTAAAATCGGTCTAGTAAAAATAAGGCAAATCCAATCCACATGTTTTGTGCAAACAAGTTTTCCAAGTGAGTCAAGGTTTAAGGAGGCAGTTCCGGGTTAGAACATGAAGGCTGTTGAGAAGTGAGTCCCTGGCCAGGGGATGCTCAAGATGTAACCACCCAGTTGAGAACAATGTGAGCCTAAATGGGGTGTGCCTTGTAAGCTCCCTCCGTGCTTTCATCCGGAACGTTCATGTAAGAAAGAGCCTGTGAAACTAGATATCAGGGGTCAGAAAAAGACAAGCATCAAAAGCCATGAGGAGGTTTGAGGAACTCTTCCAGAAATGAAACTTGAAGGCAGTTCTCCCTGGTTCCTTAATACCAGCTAGAAAGAAAAACAGAAAATATACATCAGGAACTTTAACTTTGAGAAGTTGTGGGGCTCCTTAAACTTTCGTAGCTTCTCTGCGTCTATTACTTACTAATCTGTTTTTCTGATAATAAATAAGAGCAAACCCCTTAAAAGAAAATCCTGCTTCTTCTTGTTTGTAGGACAATAGGAAAGAGAATTTGGGAAGACTACATCTAACTTGGTTTCCCAGCTTGGGGGTGAAGAATTCTGAGGATAAGAGAGGAAAGACAGAGAGTTTGAGGAAAGGTGCTAAGGAGGGGAATTGCCGGCTGAGGATGTGGGAAGAGAAGGAGCCAAGGCATTAAACACCCAGACGTGGGCACCTTTCCTCACACAAGGGTCTCATCAGTAGCCCCCTAGAGCTCATTTTCCAAGCTCTCTGACTCCACAAATGTAACAATGCCAAATGGCCTGTATGAGAACATGTTTTCTGTTAGCAATTTGGTCATCAGGTCTTTCAGTCTCATCTTCTAATCCACTCCCCCTGCCCCATTACAATCCCACTAGAGCAGAACCTGCCCCAGCCCTTTCCTTTACAGTCTGTATTGTCTCTGACTATGGCACCCACACACTTTTCATAAATATAGTAGCAACACTTCTCACGCTGCCCTTCAGCTCAGCACCATTCCCAAAGGTAATGGACAATAGAATGGCCCCAAAGGACGAAGCAATGGGATGCAGGAAGACGGACTGGGCGGCAAGTGTTGGTACATGTTGTAAAAAGGAATTTTTCTCTCAGGACTGAAAGTAACTTCCCAAGAGTTGGAGACCCAACTCCGCTCAAATGGAGAACTCCTGCTTGGGTCTCTAATTTACATTCAAAGCCCAAGTCTCAGCTTGAAATTCTTTCATATGAGAGTACGGAGTTGTCTTCAGTACAGAGTCATTTTCAAGGATAGAAGATTTCTTCTTTTTTTATTCCCCAATTTTTTTTTTCTTTGTGAAGAAGATTAGCCCTGAACTAACATCCGTCATCAATCCTCCTCTTTTCCTGAGGAAGACTGGCCCTGGGCTAACATCCGTGCCCATATTCCTCCACTTTATACGTGGGATGCGACCACAGCATGGCTTGATAAGCAGTGCGTAGGTCCGCACCTGGGATCCGAACCTGCAAACCCCAGGCCGCCGAAGCAGAGTGGTGAACTTAACCACTATGCCACTGGGCCAGCCTCCCCAAAATTTTATTATGAATTTTTTCAAACACAACAAACAAACATTTTAGAGTGAACACCCGTATACTCACCACATGGATTACACCATTAAGGTATTACTGTTCTTACTTTGTCACATCTCTCCATCTATGCATCCTTCTAGCCACCAATAAACCTACCGCTTTATGCATTTCAAAATGCAGACATCAAAACATTTCTTCCTAAGTACTTCAGCATGTATATCATTAGTTAAAATTTAATATTTGTTTACAGATTTTAATGTAAAATTTATGTACGATAGAATGTGCAAATCTTAAGTGTATATCCGCTGAGTGTTCTTTAATCTGCTGAGTTTTCACAAATGTATACATCTGTGTGATCGTAACCGCTATTAAGATACAGTATTCTATGTTATATTAAGGTCTGCCCCACATTACTGTCATCCAGAGAGTTCTCTCATGCCTTTCCCAGTCAACTCCCACCCTCCAATCCCCCCCAGAGTCATCAAGTCTTCTGATTTTTCTCCTTAGGTGAGAGTATTTTTCGTGCTTGCCAAAGAGGCATGCAAATAATGGTTTTAGGGACATTTGGCTTCAACACAATAAAAATTTAACATTTCTGAATGACTGATTATTACAGATAAATGAGTACAAGGAGAATCATTCTACTGTGTAAGTCATCTTCACCTCCTGCCCATTCATAACAAATAGCCTGGATAAGAAATAAAGTACACATGGTCCCAGTTTGATAAATCAGCGATTTCATTTGTCTCATAATGGAGGGTCAAATAAGTTCTTCAGTTTCTGAATGTGGTCTCCGTGTGATTACTGGTCTCAGAATAGAGGGCAGATTTTGTTCTTACCAGTGAGCTCTTTTTGGCCCAGTCACTCATACTCACTTATTAATAATATTATGGAGCCCTAGAAAAAATGTAAATACAAGAACTAAGTCTTGTCCACTGCGTATAGGAAATAGTTTTTTGGCCCATTGTTTTTCAAATTAAATGGAAAGTTTCTGACCCCTGTGGCATCTTTACTGCCATGGCATGGTCTTTTCTCTGGTGTTTGTTGGTTTTGTTTTCTGACAGTTAATATCATTCTTCCTCTTTATCCTATTGAATCACTTTTCTTTTTAGTTTCTCTTTACCAAGTCCTTCCACACAACCCCCACCCCCACGTTTCCTTTCCTCACATCATTGCAGGTTTTATTCCCATCACCGAACTTCCTGCTTCTTCTTGTAAATTCCCACTCCTCCCATTCTCTCCGTCTCTCTCCAGTCACTCCCCTTCACTTATTATGCTTGTTGTTTCTCTTTCCTGCTGCTCAATGATTTTTCCTGCTGATAAGCTGTGCTCAAAGCAGTATGAGGCCTGAAAAGCTTGTGAGACAGTTCACTGGGCTCATGGCTGCTGCGTGTTCCGGAGCAGAGGAAGTAGGACTCCAGTCATGCTCATCGCAGGGCAGCTCTGTCGTGAGCTGTAAATCTTAAACATTCTATCAGCTGTTTGGTTAACGAACTTATATGCTTTCCATTTTTATTTCCTTTTCTTTTAAGTTGAAGTTTGATATTCTGGAAAATATTTTTCTGTTGGAGACATTTTCAGTGCCATCTTTTGGAAGCAGAGGCAAACCCAATGTTTATTCAGGTTACACACTAGCATCAAGTTTTTTTGTTACAATTAACACTTGGGAGGGTGGAATAATATTAATCACTGATGTTTGTCTGGCACTATTCCTTGTCAATGCATTCTCTGCATTTTCCCATTTGAGTCTAAGAGCAACCCGAGCCATTATTTTCATGATTCTCATTTTAAGTCAAAAACATCTGCAGGCATGACAGTGAGGGAGTGCCTCAGAACAACTATACTTAGTCGGTCAGTACAGAAGCTCAGCAGGGGAATACCTTGCTTGATAAGGCTAACGCCAAATTTCCCTTGCTCCTTCCCCACTGGGTTTTCCTCCCCTGGATCAGCAGTTAGAATACAAAGCTTTCTAGGAGGCTGGTATCTTTCTTAAACACTTTGCAGTGGTCAGGAAGTTGCTACTACAATAATTCATCAGACATTGTATGCTGGGACATTTAGACACATCAACGCCCATCATGAATATACAGGCATTCCACTCTTGAGCCTGAAGATGTGCTCCAAGAAAAGTTGTATGTAGATCAAATTACTGCACGTGAAATCATATTGTGAAACACACCAGGGTAATATGTTATTTAAAGAAATCCTGAAGTTTACCTTTGAGTAAAGAATTCTTTCATGATGCGAATAATCCACATTTTATTTGTAAATTTAGGACTTTAGGCATGAGTTTGTGTGAAGTGAAGGACATATCAATTTTAATGGACTTAAGTAGATGATGGTCTGAGACACACTCTTCCGCACCACCCAGGGGACCCAGCGAATGTTCAGTGAAACAGAGGGACAAATTAGTCCCTCTGGAACAATAGAACTCTGCCATTATTCTTAGTACGAGTTGATATGAGAATAGGAGATCTTTTTCCCTCTCCCATAGTGGTTTTACCTTTCCCAGTAATTGTTTCCTCAGAGTAAACTTATAGCTTTATATTTGTGAAAAGTGCATGGCTTTCTTTTCTAACAAATCACATGAGCATCAGATACCCTTGAACTAAGCATACAAGGGTACACAAGTGCTCTCCCTGCGTTTCCTGAGATGAGGTTCAAAATGTTACCTCTAGTCTCTGAATGCTCCTTAAGCAGGCTTTGCATTTCCTAATTGACGACCTTGGAATCAACTCTAAATTCCCTCATTTCTTTGCTTCCATTTCAGTTCACAGACAAACAACCACAATGTCCTTGGATTATTTACTTCCTCTCTGTTTTCATCAACTTATGCCACATTCCACTTTCATTAAAGAATTTTCTATCTAAATAGTAAACAATCACCATTCTTGCTGAGAAAGTATTTCTAAAATGCTCACCACTGAGGGAAGTACAGGGTATGGCCAAATTCTGTTACGGGGGGTTGTCCTGTCTCCAGAGTAGCTGAGTGTCCTTCACAAGGGGGCAACCTCCAGAACTTTAGAGCTACTGTTCTGGAGGAAGGGAGGAACCCACTCATTATCCATAGTTGTGCACAGAAACAACTGAGGACAGAGTAAATTTGTCTCAGCTCCCAGGATCCTTTGGAGCTATTCTCTCTAGTTCCTATGGAAAATTGGTCAAGACAGAGACCTCGAGTGTCCACATACGAGGAGATTTTGTTGACTTCATAGAGTTGTACACCAAGCCATGAGAGTTAAGTACTGCCTCAGTCCATGCCCAGGGAGGGACTTCCATGAAGATTTTATAGGTTCCCAACTTGCAGTAACTTCACAAGTTTGCTCCCAATGTCTCCCCTACCAAATGCAACCACATGGACGAAGATATGGAAATTATACTGAGAGAGACAATTAACGAACTTGGTGCTACAAATGCTGCAATTTTTACCTTTTTTCCTAGAAGGTCTCTCACCCTATCTTATTCTGTGATCTCAACCCATCTTTGGTGTTGCAGCCAGACCGTGGCCAAAATCCTTTGCTCCTCATGCCACACCTCTAAAATCCTAAATTCTAGATTTGATAGAATGCATAGGAAAAGGCAAACGGTCACCTTTCCCGTGGATACCTGTATTTGGGAGGAGTGTGGTTTGTAATTGTGTTAGAGCTCTCTAGACGTGTTTGTTTTAATAGAAAGATTGTAACTCAGTTAGTTGGGAGAGAAAAGAAAACAGGGACTGCATCATGCAGACGCTGTTCTTAAGACAGCGTCAGCTCCCAGCAGCAGGTTGCAGCTGGGGAGCGTGCAGAGCTTAAAGGTCTTCTGACTCATCTGAGCGTACTGCTTACATTCCTTTCATATTAAACTTCCATACGATTAATATTAATCCTCATATTATATCTCCACAATTTTCAGTATGGAAACTTGGAGGCTGCCACAACGTCATCTCAGGAGAATGGAGTCATAAGGAATTTTTTTCTTTATACTTCTCTATTTTTAAAAATTTTCCACAAATAGCATATGCTGCCTATATAACTATATATCCAATTAGACCTATATTTATATAAAATACTTATATTTGTATATAAATATATGTAGCATATGCTACCTAGATAATTTTTTTTTTAATTAAAAATTGTGAAAGGAAAAGCAGTAGTTCTATACTGCATATCAAGATCTAAATTTCCTCCATGTTGTATCTCGTCATTTACGCTTCTCCTCAAGTAGCATTATTGGATTTCTGCCTCAACAAAGCACTGTCTGCCCTCTGCCTGCCCCATCTTCCCCACTCCTTAATATAGAACACACTTAGTCCTAACTCCTTTAAGCCACCCTCATTTCTCAGCTGAGTCTCAAGATTCACCTTCTTCAACCAATCATTCTTTATCAGCCTCATCTCAAAATTCACTTTGCCAAACTTCTGTACTCTGCACTCACATGTCCTTGCCCATATGTTGCTTTTTAATATAAAAATTTTATTAACGTATAATGCACAAACCGACAAGTGCATAAATCCTAAGTGTACAGCTCGATGAATCTTCACAGAGTGAAATCCAGGTCAGGAAGCAGAGCACCCTCAGCAGCCCAGAGGCTCTCATCATGCTCCATCCAGTTACTCTCATCCCCCTCCACCAAGAGGAACCACTATCTTCAATTTTAACACCATAGATTATTTTCACTTGTTCAGTGTATACTCTTTTATGTCTGGCTTCTTTCACCCAACTTTATAATTTTAAGATTGCTCCATGTTGTTCCATATGGCAATACTTTGTTCATTTTCATTGCTGTATAGTATTTCATTGGACCATTATTCCTATCCATTTGAATTTTGATGGACATTTGGGGTTTATTTCCACTTTGGGGCTATTATGAATAGTGCTGACATAAGTACCCTTATACATGTCTTTTGGAGAATATAAGAACATTTTTCTCTTAGGTATTTCTGGGAGTCAAATTGCTGGATCATACTTGTACATATGCTCAGCTTTAATAGATAATTGCAAGTAATTTTCCAAACATGCTATGTTGCTTTTTAAATTCTCTCAAGCTAGAGTTCCCCGCTGGCCAGTCACGATCAGGCAGTCAATGTTGACACCTAGCCTGGTGGCCAGCCACGTCACACCTGACTCCCAGTGCTCAGCCTGTGGGTAGGTAGCCACCCACTCGTGTCTCTGTGAGTGCATGTGGGAGAGTTTCCTAAGGGTATATAACTCCCACGTCCTAAGGGCTAGCATAACTTACTTCATCTCATCAACCCCAGCTAGTGAAAAGGCAAGTCATTTTTGTCCTGATGTACTCATAACCAGCCATAAACCCACTGAGAGCAAGAATTTTACACGATTGCAGTTTTTAGAATTTTTCCTCAACTCATCCACCCCACTTTCCACCTCCCTTGAAGAATCCAGCTTTAGACGTTGATAATATGATAGTAACACCTAACTCGTAACTTCTGCCTCGGGCATCGGGGCGTCCACTACCTTCCTAGCAGCCCGTTTTCCCGTTTCCTGCCATGGAGGCAACATGTCGACTCTGTCCCTCTCTTCTTCTCTACAAGAACAGACAGCAACTGTGGATACAGATAGACTGTATTTGTTCAAATCTTTACACCCAGGGGGCTTCCTTACCTTTTTATGGGCTCATAAGTTCTATCGACACTAACAGCCATTAGATGTTTTTACAGAGGGTGCAAGTCTCTGTATTTTGTAAGTAAAAGCTAAACTGTAGCCTCCTTAAAATGCATTTTTTCTTTCCTTCATTTTAAACTTTAAACAAAGTGGAATAGAAAGTTCTGTTTGATGAAATGATACCCTAGTATGTGGTTACAGTAAATGCATGTAATGTAGAACATTTATGCTCCCCACATTCTTCACGTGCCTCACATAACGAACAGCTGACTGTTGCAATTCTCCCTGGTAACACTCACAGCCGGGTAACCACTTCCCTATGTACATCAGGGCAAGCAAGACTCAGAGGCTTTCACAGTCTATTTGGTTGAAGTAATTCTTATTTATGAAATAAATAGAAAATTTCTCTCCAAAGTCATACATTTTCTAGAAATTACGTAATATTTAAGGAATAAACTGATTTGCTATTTTAATATTTTTCATACTAGAACATATTGCAACGTGGAATTTATTCAAGTCCGAGATGAGGCAGCCTTATATAACTGAGACTTTGCTGGACGCTGGTCTTGGGACTCCGGACAAGCTCCTTAACCCCTCTGTATCTCAGTTTCCTCTCAGTGCACAAATGGGAATGGTGTTTGTCCTACTCTATTTCACAAAGTGTTAGAAGAAATACAAACAATGCTGTAATAAAAATTTTATGCACATTTATTCATATAATAAATATTTATTGAGCACCTACTATGGACTAGGTATTGTTCTAGGTACTAGGGACACTGCAGTGAACAAAAACAAACCCAAACCCTGTGTGTACAAACTTCCATTCCATAAATAAGTAAATACATACAGTGTATATTGTGTTACTGATAAGTGCTAGCATCAAAAAAAATTAAGCTGGGGAAGGGGATAGAGAAAGGAGGAGCTAGGAAGACCTCAATGAGAAGTTGACATTCAAGGAAATAAAGAAGAAGCCATGGAGATGCCTTGAGGAAGAGCATTCCAGGCAGCATTGCAGCACAAAGGCCCTGAGGTGGAATGTGCCTGGTGTGTTCTAGGAATAAGGGGCCAGCATGGGTGAGGCAGACTGTGTGAGAGGAAGAACGGTGACAAATAGCATCAGAGATGCGAGCAGGAGCAGACCACAGGGGGCCGTGTCTCCATGAGTGCGGGGCATGAGTTTCTTTGGGGTCTATCACTCAGGAGCGGGACTGCTGGTTGTAAGATCTGAGCGTCTGTAATTTCGCTAGGTATTGCCAAATTGCTCCTCCGTGTACAGTTTTACAATTTCATGAGCTTTATTTGAATTCCTGTTGTTCTGCATCCTTCCAATTCTCAATATTTTCAGACTTTTAAATCTTTGATCATCTGACAGATAGGAAACGCTAGCTATTGTAGCTTCAGTGGGTATTTCCTTAACTACCAGTGAGTTTGAAGATCTTTCCCTCTGTTTACTGGTCATTCCAGTTTTCCCCTTTTATAAATTTTGTTCATATTCTAATATTTTATTGTTTGGTTTTTTCTATTGACATGGGCTTCTTCATATGTTCTGAGGATTAACTCTTTGTCAGTTAACTACGCTGCCACCATATCCTCCATTCCTGCGGCTTCTCTGCTTGGTTCTTATGGTGTTTATTGAGGCACAGAAGATTTCAATTTCAAGGTATTCAGATTTCTTCATCTTTTCCTATATGGTTTATGCTTTTGTCTTGTTTAAGAAATTCTTTCCTATACCCAAGATATTTCCTGCCTCTAAAATTTTAGTCTATACATTTAGGACTTGTGTCTCCCTGGAATGGAGTGAAAAAAAAAAGGAATTTTTTTTTCTCTTGCCATACATGACTAACCAACTGTCCCAGTCCCACCTTCCTCTTTAGAGAAACAGCAGTTTTATAATTTATTAAATTTCCATATATGTGGGTACCTTTCTGGATTTTTTTTCTTCTTTATTTTTGGTGAGGAAGATTGGCCCTGAACTGACATCAATCCTCCTCTACTTTTTTATATATGGGACGCCACCACAGCACAGCTTCATGTGCGGTGCATAGGTCCACACCCAGGTTCCAAACCCACAAATCTCGGGCCACCAAAGCAGAGTGCACAAACTCAACCACCACACCACCTGACTGGCCCCCTTTTCTGGCCTCTTTAACCTCTCCCATTGCTCACATTTTCTTTCCCTGCCACACTACCACATTATCTCAGTTGCTGCAGCTTTTACTAGACCCTGAGACATATACGTGGGCAAGTGGACAGTTTCTCCCGCCTCATTCTTCCTCAAAATCGTCTTGGCTGCTCTTGACCTTTGCTCTTCCGTAAAAATTTTTTAAATCATTTTGTCAAGTTCCATAGGAAAGCCTCTTGGGAATTTTATTAGAATTGCATTGAATTTAGGGGTATTAATGTATTTATGACATTGAGTTACTTATTACAAATGTAGCATACCTTTTTGTTTGCTTAGGTATTTTTTTCACGTCACTCATCAACGTTTTGTAATTTTTGCCACATACTTTATGCACATCTTTGTTAGATTTATTCTTAGGAGCCATTTTTGCTGTTAATTATAAATGGTGCTTCTTTTTATATTTTTGTGTTTTTGTCACTGTTTGTTCCTGGTGAATAAGAAATGCAGTTTTTTCACCTTGATCCAGTATCCAGTAAGCCTGCTAAATTCTCTTACTAATTCTGGTAATTTTACTATAGATGCTTTTGGGTTTTCTATGTAGAAAATTGTATCACTTGAGAATAAGAACCATTTTATTTCTTCCTTTATGATTCATATACATTCTATTTCTTCATCTCATTCTAATCCATTGACTAGGGCCTCAGTACAATCTTGAAGCAGAGATGGGGGAACTTTTGTTTCATTGCTAATTTTAAAAGGAATGAATCTAACATTTCACCACTATGCACTTACTATGGGGGCTTTTTATTGATATCCTTCATAACCTTAATGAAATTCCTTTTTATTCTCAGTTCACTAAGAATTTTTATCATGAATGGATACAAAATGTTATCACATGCCTCTTCTGCTTTTATTGAGATGATCGTATGGTTTTACTTCCTAAATTTGATAGGGTAAATTTAATTGGTGAATATTTTAATTGTCATGATGCTCTTTCTAATGGATTGTAGGAACTGATTTGTTAATACTTTGTGGTCAATTTTCTTTTTAATACTGTATGTTGTCTGAGTAAAAAAACTTGTGTTTTGTAATTGGTGGGTGCAAGTCTGTGTGTGTGTGTGTGTGTGTGTGTGTGTCCAATAGATAAGGCTGTTAATCATGTTGTCAAAATTTTCTATATCTTTGCCAAATTTTTGTCTGCTTCATCTATCAACTACTGAGTACTGTATTCAGATCTCCATCAACAATTGTGGGTTTGTCCATTTCTCCTTGTAAGTATGTAAATTTTCTCTCTGAATATTTTGTTGTTACAGGTACACAAGGTAGAAAGGTTTCTTTCTAGTGAAGTAAGCCTTTTATTATGTTGCAATTCTCTTTACCTCTGATAATGTTTTTTGCCTTAAACACTATTTTATCTAATTTAGCAGCAAACCTGCTTTTTGGGTAGAATTTACCCAGTGTATTTTTTTGTATCTTTTCCTTTCAACATTCCTGTGTCCCTGTGTTTAGATGTCCCTCAAAAGCAGACTATGGATGGATTTCTTGTAATCCAATCTGGCAACCCACCTTTTCACTAGCAAATTTAGACTGTGGATTCACTGTAGTTTTCATTAAATTTGAGTTCTACCTATTATTTTATGCTAGTTTCCCTGAAATATTCTGTGCTTTTTTTCTCCTTTTTTCTTCACTATTTAAATTGAATATTTTTATTCTATTTTTCCTTCTTTTCTCTCCTTGCTTGGAATATTCACTTTAAAAGTCTAAGTTCACCAATTATTCTACACTCCTCCTGACAATAATCAAATTGATCAACCTCCTCCCTTTCACACGTTATTGATTTTCAGTATCTTACCACCATTTCTTCTTCACCACAAATTAATCATTAATATCATTTTTGTTATTGTTTTATAAAGTCAATATTTGCTTTTATTTTGACCTCATGTTTTCCAATCCCTCTGTTCATTAGTGCTCCCTGTACCTACATTTGTTCTTCTAGGTTCAATTTACTTTTCCAGAGAGTACGTTCTTTGCGAGTTCATTTAGTGATTGCCTCACAGATTTTTTTTTACCCTCAAGTGACTGTCACACCATTTTTCTTGAATGACAGCTCGACAGGTATTTTCCTAGCGCTCTGAGCTCGGTGTTTACTAGAGGACACGTTAGTAGAGGGTTCTGCTGTTGGTATAACTGCTGTTCCTTTGCAATAGTCCGTCTTGTCTCCCTGCTGCTCCTGGCACCCTCCCTTTCGTCCCTTACATCCTGCAGACGCACAGCACCGTGCCCACAGGTGGATTCGGTGCTGTGCATCTGCTTGGGGTTCGCAGTGGTTCCTGATTCTGACTGTCCAGCTTGTCTATCAGTTCTGCAAAACTGTCGGTCAGCATCTTTGGGAACGCTCGTTCTCCGCCATTCTCTTGATCTTCTCCATCCGGTACTCCAGTTAGAGACTCACTCACTCCTCTTGCCTGCAGGCAGGAATTTTCAGTCCACCCTTTCGCTGAAGTGTGATCCTTCTGTGATCCCGGAATTATGCAAGGGCCTCAGTGTCAACTCCTAATTTCGGGTGGGCCCAGGGCTCTGCCTCCGTTTCCCTGCCCACCCCCACCTTCTGCGCGCACCTGTTGGAACGTATGCGCTCGCTGACCAGCACAGGCACGTCCTCTGAGAGCGGCTGCGGCGTCCTCTGCCGCTTCCCATTCTGTTTCCGCTTCTGCCCCTGGGGTGTCCGGTACGTTCCTGTGACCTCAGGTACACATCTGAGAAGATATTTCTTGCATTTTATTGAACATATCTAAGTGCTTTGTAGTTGAAACATACACATATAAAATCTAGACTACTATATCACCAAAAACAAAACTCTAGTTTTTTAATTATAATTTTAAAACTCCTCAGCCCTTTCCGTTGTCTGGGTCACATGATTAAATAATAAAACTGTCATGACTCCAAAGCCCTTCTCAGGTATTACAAACTGTTATAGAACCCACTCTGCCCTGCTCTCAGCTAAGGATGCAATCCCAACTCCTTCCATCAACCAAAGGAGAAAGAAAAAAAGGTGAATTACCAGGAAAGGGTGACGTGTGAGCGCTGTAAGGTTACACTCGGCTCTTCTGTTGCCCAGTTGCTGACGGTCACCTGACGTTGTAAATGGCGTTCATTTTGTCAAATAATTTCACTAACATTTCTGAGCACCCAAATCTATTGTGCTCAGTTTGCTGATGAATCACCCATCTCAAAGTATGAAAGTCACCAAATTCCAGAGAAAAGACGCTGGTTACTCTAAGGAACTTAGAAAAAGTGCAATTACTTGAGCCTTCACAGTGTTGACACTCCCCTTTTATGTGCACGACTGAGCAGTCAGGCTGGAATGAGGAAACTCCACCCCAGGTTCTTGTGGAGGACGCCCCGGCGCCCACACCATTCTGGAAAACCGTCGGGGCCGTGTTCCCTTGCGTTCTCACGCAGGGCTGCAGGAATCCGCAGTGTGTGAAACCACTTGACACACTGAATAGACTGATTCCCTCTTCTACCTCCAAGGCAGCTGGAAGGGAGACCAAACCTCACCCCTTGCAGGTGATTACCTTAATAGTGGTCCTTCACCGTGAAGACAAATGAACAGCAGAATTTTCCACAGAAAATCCTGGGTTTTCCCAACAACAGTTAAAATTTTGCAAAATAGTCACCAGAACATACTGATCATTTGAGAAAGAGGTGATTAAAACAAAATATTTAAGCAACTTTTCACATGGATAATTCAAGCCAAAAAAAAAAAAAGTTTTATCCAGTCTCTAGAGTAGTGCTTCTCAAAATTTAACAAGCATAGGAATCACCCAGGGTTCTTGTCAAAAATGAACTTTCCACATTGGTAGATGGTTGGGGAGGAGGAGGCTGTGTTTCTACCTCCAACCTCATCAGTGACGCTTACTTTGAGAGACAGGACCTAAAGCGCTGAGACAAGCTCGCTTATACCTGAATAGTCCGCTCCAGGCTGTCCAGTCCCAGAGCCGCCAGCCACATGTGGTGACTGAGCACTGGAAATGTGACTAATCCAACCTGAGATGTGCTATAACTATAAAATACACACTGAATTTTGATGACTTAGGAAGAAAAAAGTATATAAAATGTCATTAATTTTTTATTTTCATTACATGTTGAAATAATATTTTGGACCTATTGGGATAACTAAAATATATTACTAAAATTAATCTCAGCTTTTATTTCTTACTTTAATATGACTACTAGAAAATTTTAAATTTCGTATGTGGCTCATATTTGTGGCTTACATTGTTTCTGTATTCATTTCCTATTGCTGCTATAACAAATTGTCACAAACTTAGTGTCTTACAATAAAACAAATTTACCATCCTACAGTTCTGGAGGTCAGACATCCTAAAAGCACAGTGCCAACAGAGATCTAAGGAAGGCTTTGTTTCCTTGCCTTTTCCAACTTCTAGAGGCTACCTGCACTCCTTGGCTAATGGCCCCTTCTTCAAAGCCAGGAGCACAGTATCTTCAAATATCTCTCTGTCTCTCCCTTCTCCCCTCCACCCCTCACACAGCTTCTGTCATCGAATTGCCTTCTCTATTCTGATTCTACCAGCTCTTATAAGGACACTGTGACAACATTGGGACCACCTAGATAATCCAGGATAACCTCCCGTCTCGAGATCCTTAACTTTATCATATCTGCAAAGTTCCTTTTGCCACATAACATATTCACAGGTTCTAGGGATTTGGAGGTGGACCTCTTAGTAGGGAGGGGACATCATTTTGTTTACCACATTTCCACTGGACAGCACTGATTTACGTAATTCATTAGTTTTGCATTAAATGATAGCCAATTGTGTGCCTTAATCACTATAAAAATGGAGTCAGGAATATAAAATAAAAGATTTTATTATTTTGGTATCACAATGCCAAACATTAGGTTAACACATCTAAATTTATTTTTAAGTAGAGTACTTCTGATTTCGGCATAAATTCAATGTCATCTAAACAGGTACTGTGGTTGTAAATGTTGGCAAAAGATCCAGATTCCTGTATTCTCCTTCTAATACAAGATATTTTCGTGGACCTCAGTTAATTCCCCCTGTTAATTGACACGTGAAGAGTAATGAATATAAAGAATTAATGAATGTAAAGGATAAAGTCTGAGTAGATGAGTTAAAATCCAGTTATAGCATAACATGTCTGAAAGACTTAGAATATCTTTGGGGACTGATTCACCTTGTAAATTATTCATGACCATATTCCACAAGCATGGGGCGGGGGGCACTGCCGTATGCAGGGCATCATGGGAGGACTTGGCTGCATCTGGCCTTGAGGAGCTCATGTCATGCAGGGAAATAGACATGAGCATCAATGGCAGACATTCCAAATAGGAAATGGAAAATATCACCTGCATGGTGGTGATCATAAGGATGTCAGAGGAAGGAAGAACCACAGCCTGGTAAGGTCCTCTTAGCTCAAAATGATCAGGGAAAATTCCTTGGAAGAAATAGAATATGACCTGTGTCTTCAAGAATAGAAATGAATCCAGTTACCCTAAGCATTGATTCCAAACAATTCCATGACTCTTCTATTCTGTTTAAGAAGCACATTTTTAATACTGGGGTTGATAACATTGAGTCCCCCCCCCTTTTTTTTTCATTTCTTAAATATTAATCTTGGAGCTTAGATCAATGGAGGAAGTGAAGGACACAGAAAGTGAGAGCAAGGGAAAAAAAGAAGAAATGGAAATTATTGCAGTTTTTCCCCCACATACAACACAAATTAACATGTGCTTAGATCTGAGGAATGGAACCAAAAACTAGCTTGTCAAAATCACAGAAACTGGCTGATTTCAGGATGTTGAAAGCACATAGTCTAACTTACTACACATTTCAAAACATTTAAGATTCTGCTATGGTCTAAATATACCACTCTTGTAACAAATTTCCATATTCATAAATTATACATAGATCCACATTATCATCCTATCTATGTATTCATCCATCCATTTATAAACAGCAACTTTGTCCTGAGGACTCTACAAGGATTCCCATTGGAGGAACCTGGGGGAACAGCCTGGAACCCCAAAGCCCTATTTTGTCATCGTTATTAGTTTAAGCATCTGTAAGTGCCAGGCATTTCCAGAACCTGCACAGACATGGGGCCTCTGGCTTTGGCTTGTACTGGAGCTCACACGACTAGACGGCAATTTGTCCCAGCTAGAGGAAGGAGCAGGGGAGGACAGTGCCTGTGCTGCGCTGTGATGGCGAGGGTTGACGAGAGAATTGGAGCTGCTTAAGACACTCCAGAATGGAATAATCACTACCATCTCTTTACAAGCTTGTTGAGACGTCTTATAAAATATTTATTGGATGAAATACAGAACGTCCCACAAATGTTATCAAATATTTTCAACAAAAAAATAATAAAATAAAGCTAGAAGAAAGATGCTCTCTTCCTTGGATATTCAATTTGGTCAAGACAGAACCTCAGCAGATTCTACCATTTGCCATTTTTCTGAGAGCCGCAGAATTTGGCCACTTTGCTGAGGAACTGAGACGGAAGCGGGAAGTGCCCAGTGATCACCACATGGCTTTATCAATGGCTCAGGGTTAGTTTGAACCTCCTACGGGATGGTTTTCTTTTTCGGAATCAAAATTGGTGGCAGAAAGAGAGTCAAAGCCAGGCTCTTTCCTAAGCAATTTCCATGATCCGTGGTGCTTCTCAGAAATGGGAACCAATTTAACATTCCTGTCATATCTTGTGTGTAGGGCGGCAGGGCATTCTGAAAACCTGTTTCTTTTTAGAACTTCAGCCTACTGCCCTGAAAGCCTGTGTAGAAGTATGCTTCACCCTCTTTACTACCTCCATTCTACAATTCCCATTAAAAGCTAAGCAATCTTGATAGCACTTTCTTGTAGATAAACATTAAAAATTATTAGGGAAGGACTTGTCTTCTGGGAGTAAGTGCAACTAAAAGTCCTGGACATTATACATAAAACAAACATAAGAAGACACAAAAAGGTGAACAAAAGAAGGCAGAATGGCTAGGGACCTCAGGGCCCACAGAACAACAGTGTTGAGTTTCTTGAGTTTTCTTTCTGCCTCATCTGTCCCAGACTTGGAGCTGCAGAAGCCGGCAACCCAGAAACGCCAATGGGTGCAGGCAAAAACAAGAGCCTCAACAAAGGCTTGCTCTCCCAGCCAAAGGGACAGCGAGAGAAACCTAGCAAGGAAGAAAACTTTCCAATGACAACCACTCTACTCCAGCCTGACACCACTGGAAAAACTGTGACCCCATGCCCACCCGCGCCGGCAAAGACTGAGGGCGGAGCCCAGACTTCCACCCTCTCAAGACTGTAAGAGGAGCCCCGTACCCTCAGCCCAACGCTGCAGAGGACGCCGGTTAAGGTGCTGGACTTCCACCCTCGAGAGGGGCGCCCAGGGCCATCCGCCCCTCCCCCCGCCCCCAGGAGAGCAGGGGACACCATGGCTGGAGGGGACTTCATTCCCACCTAGGGGATCTGGGAGATCGTTCTAAAAGTTATAAGGAAAGCGAAAGGAACTCAAATACGTAAAACAATTTGAAAAACAAAACTAAGTGGGAGGCAACAGTCTACCCAACAGTCTACCCAAGATCTATTCTCTAGCTATAGTAATCAAGACTTTGTGGTACTGGCAGAGGGATAGATACATAGATCAATGAATGTGAATCTACAGTTACCTCAAAATGAAAAATTTAACTTTTAAAAAATTATTTGTGCTACAACCAATTTATTCATATAGGGCTTATTTATTTATTCTTTTCTTTTTATGAACTTTTGTTTATATAAAAAATATTGGGGAGCTGAGTTTTCTCTTTATACAAAATCTTCACAGGTTGGAGAAATCATTATTTTATATGTGTAAATTAAAACTGAATTGTGGGTCATATTTATGTAACAGCCTTATATTTTTAAATATTTTGAGTATGATTTGTGAAGTCAAAATCCACATGCCAAGCCAAAAGTCAGTCAACTATCTAGATAGTTTTAACTAGACTAGATTATCTAGATAATTTTGCAATATGACCAAATAGGAACAATTTGTAAATTCAGAAATAAGGGTTTCATTTATAGTTGTACTCCAAAAAGTAATCATATGATAGCTTAAGTGAGGCCTGAGTCTGAATTACTGTGTCAACAAATAATAAGATGGAGATGGTCGGGGCTACACTGTAAAATATATGTATAATATATATGGCACACTCTTTGATTGTTTTGTGAGAAAAAAAGCATACTCTCAAAACTCAACAGCCATTATTCTTAACTATTGGGAATTAATTTTAATCCAAGACAGCTCACTAAATGCAAGTTAGCATTGTTTATTGGTAATTGTTCTTTTCTGACACAGGGGCCTATATTAAGTTTTAATCAGTAAGCACACTGTCCAACTAGTTAACTCAGTTTTTACTCTTAATGGAATATTTCATTGATAGGTAAACAGCTTATTTCAAAGTTGTGCGTCCTTCAACAACATTTCTACATCTGTGTGAATTTGATCCTCATTTATAGATATTACTACTATCAAACATTTGTGCAGCACTTCAGGATTTAAAAATACTTTACACAAGCCAACATTTACATTCCAACAACCCCTTAACTGAATTGTTGTGCAGATTTTCCAGGGAGTGTAAGTGACTTTCTCCAGGTCACCCGGCAGTGAAACCAGCCAGACTCTAACCCATGTGTTACAGCCCCAAGTCAAGCAACTTTTCCTAGTCACCAAACTGATTTCCTGCAGGTGAATATTTCAAATCCAGAAAGTAGATCCATTGATTGAATAACACTTTCATTAGGAATTGATACTCCTATGGCAATACCTTCGCAAAAGATGAATAATTATTGTTAAAAGCAGTGCTCCACTATTGATGAGCACAGTATCAGCTGAACATCATGGACATTTCTCTGAGACGTGGGCTTCGCTGACATCTCTGGTGTACGGTTGCTTTGACTTCACCTGGAAAAGGAGAGCTATCTCCGAACCCAAAGCACAGCCGAGCAGAGAAAATGAAGGGAAATGCATATCCGAAAATGACTTGGTAATTCTCCAGAATATGAGACGCTGCTCTATAACTTAAATCTCGCAAAGGCCTGGTATTCCTTAATCAGTCACACTCAGAAATCAGTGTCTCCGAGTCGATGAATGCTTTGGGCTGCACAGGCTTCTCCATGGCACGAGCAATAAGCGTTTGTCATAAGGAAATTATCACATTAGTTCCGTGCGTGTTTTAATCATTCCCCGGTTGTCCTCTTGCCCATTGGAGCATGTCTACGGCCTCATTACTTGCATTCTCAACATGCCAATTGCCTCTTGACTCCCCTGCCGAGCACCTCTTCTCTAAGGTGTCCCAGTAATGCATAATCGCCCATGTCCAGCCTATAGATCAAACTCCAATCTAATCTGCAAATCAAGTAAGTACAAAGTAAGTTGCACATAAGTCAGACCTTATCTTGCAGTGATTAAGTTGTCTGATTCTAGTTCTCACATTTTCCTCTTTTCCACTTAATATTCCCACTATCTCTTAACAACAAATACTTGCCAGGTCGTTTTTGATTTTCGAGCGCTACTTCAGCTTCTCTTTAAAAACAGTCACAAAACTCTTTTATTATTTAGCTGTCTAGGGGATCTGTGCCTCTTTTTCCTTAACTTCTGAGTACCATCCTGGTGAGGACAAGCCATGGCACTCCAGGTCTTTAGTCTTCACCTGTGGAGACGCAAAGAGAGCCATGTGCTGTTTTAGAAGGTAACAAGTCAAGCCAATTTTGTACGCTATGGAAAGGCTTTTAGTGCTTCTTAACATTATCTTTTAAGAGGCCCAAATCCGTGTTTGTAACAAAGTATTCCACAAATTCTTAGTCAGTGAATAGAATAAAATGGGATTCTAGCAAGGCTAAAGAACCACCATTGTGGCTGAGAAGCTAAATCAGAAACATCATCAGAAGTTTTTCTAGCCTAACTTGAGTTAGAGGCCAAACGTCATGCTCTTCACCTGGTTGGAAAGATGAGGTCGAAGCAGGGCCTTCAGGGTGGTCTGTGGATGAGTGATCCGGTCCAAGGTTCCCGAGGGCCAGGGTTCCTCAAGTGTGGTCCCGGACAGACGTTAGGAGCCCAGGAACACCATTGAACGTGTGGAAAATAGAGTACTATGCTCTAGATGAGAAGTTCTCCAAGTGTGGCCCCAGACCAGCGGCAGCAGCCTCTCCTGGGAATTTGTGAGACTGTTGGAAGCTCTACGGGTGGAGCCCCCACGACCTGTTCTCACAAGCCCTGATGCGTGCTCAGGTTTGGGGATCATGGCTCCAGAGAATGGGGTCACTTTCCTTGGGCACTCTGACCCCGTCTCCTGCCACTCCCTGCTCCGCTCGGCTCCGGCCGCACGGACCTCCTTGCAGCACCCCAGGCGTGCTCTGCCTTGGGACCCCTGCACTGGCTGTTCCCTTTGCTTCAAACACCCTTCCCTCGTAGATCTGTGCAGCCAGCTCCCTTACCTTCTTCATATCCTTACTCCAATTGTACCATCTCCGTGAGGGCTACTCCAGTCCCCCTATTTTAGATTCTATCTTGTCCCTCCCCACCCCCACCAGCACTCCTAACCCCCTTCTCCTGCTCTGTATCACTGCTTACATATTAATAATTCACTTGCATATTATGCTTCTTGCTTGTTGTCTCCCTTCACCCCCAGAACACAAGCCCCACAATGGCAGCAGTCTTTGCTTGTTCCCTGAGTGCCCAGAATAATGTTTAGCACATAGCAGGTACTCACTAATTATTAAATCAATGAATGAATACTCAGAGGAATCCATGACCCTAAAAAAGGAGAAAAACACTGTTCCAGAGGCAATTTGGTAGTCTTTTCACAGAGGAATCCTTTCTTGTAACCTACGTCCTCATCACTGTCTCCGTGCCGTCACGTGCACCTGGGTGTGTGCTATGGGGGAGGGTGGAGGTAGGGGATGTAGAAGAGGTCCAAGAATGACGGGGGCAGGAGTTAGAAACATCTGCATCAACTTCCCGTTTGATTACATTTTTGCCTTTCAGATTATGATTTGTGAGTTTTTGAAATAAATATATATTAACGCATTTAATCCTCCTAAGAGGCTTGTAATGTAGATACCTCATTTATTCTCCTTTCATAGATGAGAAACTGGGGCACAGAAAGGCCGCTCTTTTGCCCAAGTTCCCACAGAAGCTATATGGAGGAGCTAAGACTGGACCCGGCGGTCTGGCTCAACAGCGCAGCTCTTTCAGCTGGCCTGTATCAACCTAACCGCCCAGAGTTCATGACTCGCACCTATGTGTTAGTATTTAAATATTTTATTGGAATTTTTTATAGTTCTATCTTCCCTGCTAGGCTGAAAAATCTGAAAGGGGCACCATCTCTTATTCATCATCTCTACTTATCCAGTGCTCAGCATACTGTTATTGGACGGACGGATGGATGAATGGACAAGGATGTAAGTTTCAGGCCAGTTACTCCATTCAGCTCTGAAATACACTTCAAAACCTGAAACTCCAGAAATTAATTAATCAACTTTGGTTTTTCCTCAATTTAAATCTGTCAAACCTGAGGTTTTGTAATTGAAAAAATATGTAGGTGATCAGATAAGGGAAACTGAATGACAAGGACATCTGTCTCCAGGGACTTTTGGCCACAGGAATGTCTATCCCCCAACCATCACGCTTCCTTCCCCAGAAGATGCTCGCAGCATCAGCAGGCGAGCGCAGGGGGCTGGACTGGGCCTTTTCTCTCTGTGTGAGCTTGGAACAATGAGCCAGCTCAGCCTCAATAACTGGACCCTAATTTCTATAGGTAATCAGGACTCAATGATAGAAGCAAATTTAAAAAGCTATGCCCAGGGGGCCAGCCCGGTGGCATACGGCTAAGTTCATACGCTCTGCTTCAGCAGCCCGGGGTTTGCGGGTTGGGATCCCGGGTGTGGAGCTACATACCACTCATCAAGCCATGCTGTGGCAGTGTCCCACATACAAAAAGAGAGGAAGATTGACAAAGATGTTAGCTCAGCGACAATCTTCCTTAGCAAAAAGAGGAGGATTGGCAACAGATGTTAGCTCAGGGCCGATCTTCCTCACACACAAAAAAACTATGCCCAGAACTGATAGAAAGCAGAAGGAATGCAAATTGCATATGGCTGCCTGACCATCCCAGGAAATCCTTTACCCCCATTCTTCCTTCCTGCCTCTGTCTCAATGTGTCAAATGCTGTTTTCAGAAGACATTTATTAACCTTCAAACCTAAGTGCTCACCAATGGATGGCATCTCAGCAGAGACCCTGAGGATGCTGTAAGGCCCAGTCTTCTTCTCACCCAGGATGGCTCCAACTGGCTGGCCTCATCTCCCGCCTCTGCTCTTGGGTTGGCTGGAACAAGGACTGCTCCCGTTTCCACACTGGGCCCAAGGCTGGTTCTCCCTCTGCAGCCCCCACAGCTGCTGCCCTAGGCAGCATCCTTCCCAACAGATGTCAGTAACTCTTCTTGAGATAAGCAGAGTGGCACAACTAAAGGCGCCAGCGTCTAGGAAACGTACTGGGCAGCAGCTAACTTTAGGAAGGTGGTTATTTATCCTCATTAGACTTACCGCCCGCACATCAGCAGACAGAGAGCGTCTCTCCACACCTGAGGAATCTGAGCCTGCACGTGCTGATTCTAAGTTATGGCTCCTGAAGGCCAGTCCAAGGGCAAATGCCTCTCAGCTCCATCAGAACCACTTGGGAAGCTTTTCAAAAATACAGATTCCTGGGTCTGGCTCTGGAAACTCTGATTTGTGAGGTCAGAGGTGAAGCCCAGAGAGTCACCTGCACTTTTTAAGCGCTCCTCTGGGGACCTTGACAAGCAGCCGAGTTTAGGGACCACTAGCATGTCATCTTAAACTATAACAGACTTCTTAAAATGAAAGTCTCCTTATTTTTATTAAGAAATGTTACATTCTCATGTTAACACTTCAAAAATCTAGAGAAACATAAATAAGAAACGAAATATCATACAAAAATTTTATTACCCAGAGGTAATTACTGTTAAGATTTTGGAGAACATTTTTCCAAACAACTCGACATGCAAACATATATAATTTTAAATAAATGCCAGTTTTCTTAGATAAGCTTTACACATGTATAATAATCATTCTATTAACCAAAAGTATGTGTTCTAGCAACAGGCTTTGCCAAAACTTTTATAGCAGAATTAGAAATAATGTTGGAGGACACCAGGCAAAGCACACCTGTGAAAACCTGTTAGATGGCGAATCTTTACTGAGTGATAGTCTCCTTGTTCCCTGTTAGGATTTTTCTGGTAAGTGCCAGCCAATGTGTCAGCAATGAACCACAAACCTTCCAATAAGTGTCCAGGAGTCTGAGGGCAGAGGGAAGAGAGACAAGTGTTAGGGAAAATTAGGGCAGGTGAAGGAGGTATAGTTGCCGGATAAAACACAGGATTTCACATTTGAATTCCAGATAAACAAGTAATCTTTAGTGTAAGTATATTCCAATTTGTTTATCTGAAACTCAAGTTTAATCCTGTACCTTTATTTGCTAAATCTGGCAACCCTAGGCTGAGGGGACCCACGCTTTGCTAGGGCAGCGTTGGCCCAGGGTAGAGGCAGAAGGTGGGCAGATGTGTGGCCAGACTCCAGGTCCAAGAACAAGGTCATGGCAAAGGTTCACTAGCTCTGACGTGTCTCAGAGTCTAGCACAGCTTTGCCGCGTTGAGAAGTCAGACCCCAACCCACCCCCACCTCGTGCCCCTAGCTCAGGGGTGGAAGGACCACCCCTCATCTAAAGTAGTCAGCTCCTACCTGTGCTCACTCCCCCTCTTTTCACTGCGTGTGGATTCTCCCTCTCCCAGTGCACCCTCTCAGGCTGAATAATGCTTACCTCGGGAAACTTTCCTTTAGCAATGACTTTGATTATTCCTTTGGCTAGAACTAACTTTCTCAAGGAAACATAAATTTTCAGCGGGAGCTCCATTTACTGTCCTCCACATTCATCCTTGTTCCTCTCACCATTTTTATCTCTTTTTTCCTTTCCTCTGCATCCTGGGGAAGCTTCCCAAATTTGCCCAGGTCTTAATTTGATAACCTCAGTTCTGACTTGACTGTCTCCAATATGAGGTTCATCCTGCCGCTATGGTCTTAGCATCCCTGCGATCTTGACTCTCTTGCCCAATCCCTTTTCATCTTGTCCTGTTTTCTTTTTACCTCTCCTTATGGTTTCTGCTCCTGTTTCTTAGAGGCTTTATCTTTTTGTACTCTACTTAAGACCCCAAATGGTATTCTAAAACCTTCTTCTGGTTCCTAGAGCCTGACTGAACATTTGCCGATAGAAATTGAGTGTGGCCTACACTTGGCCCAACTCTCTGTCTGCTGGGGGCTGGTCAAATCTCTTTCTCACGTCTACAGCAAAAGCAGGTCGATGTGCCTAGCTGCTGTCCCTTTACCCACTATAGCAAAGCTTTCTTTTTGCATGAGTCCCACTGGCCTGAAGCAAGACCTCCTCATCTCTCTACTTCTTGCTTCTCTGACATGCTGCAGAGAAGCAATCCATGAAAGTCTACAATCTTCAATGTGCGGTGCTGCCAGAACTCTTCTTCCCCCGGCTTTACCTGTGGGAAAGGTACCTCCCAACATGCATTTCCGCTGTCTTTTCCTCATCCCTGTTCTCTGTCCTCTGTGCTACCCATAGAGGTTCTAATTTGGTAGGGTCTGGGAACCCGTGTGGAGTTACCTAGCTGTTGGTATAGACCCCTTATATCTAAAACAGAAGACCCCAAAAACAAGAGAGTTGAAGGGGCTTCCTGCCCGCTTTCAGTTGAGCAAGTTAAGAGTGAGTCCTCAGGTAAATTTCTCCGTCTCTCTCTCCAGGCCTTGTGGTTGGATTCTGGGTCTCTAACTAATCCTGCCTTTTGATAATGGTATGAGTCTTCATCTTTTGATGAGTTTCCTGTCTTCATGGGCATTTTAGGTCAGAGAAAGCTAACCAGATTCCATTTGAAAGCAGAACTCTGAAAATATTTTTAGCTTGTTTCATTTTAATGCAGCCAACTTCATATAAAGAAGTTTCACTGACTGGGGTAGCATTAATTTGACCATTTCCAGGAATCACAAAAGCATACCAAGCCTCGGTAGGTAGGTATCAGTCAGAGAAGAAGTGGAGACAAAGGTGCTTGGCTATGTTTGGGTAGACACCATAAAATCTTTAGACTAACCCTACCCTAGGCCTTGTAACATAAAACCCCAGGGTACAATAGAAAAAGATAACTGGGGGACCTCTGGGTACAGAATGTAATTATCAGTGTGAAAATATCTTGGTTTCAATGGTTTTGTGCTAGACCCAAATGACCTCAAATTATAAGGTTTTTAAAAGTTCCTCAAATAATTAATAATTCTATCCTGCACTATAAATTATAGTTTAGATAAGCTTTCTAAACTTAACACAGTTTAAGGCCCTTTCACAACTGGATTTTTCCCTTCCTTCCCCTCCTTGTCCTCAAATTCCTACCACACATCCACCACCCAGCAGTAACGCCAAACCTCTCCCTGCTGTGACGGAGTCAGGCCCCTTTCCTCCACCATGTCTTCGCACATGCTGTTCTTCCCTGTGCATGCCCTATGCGTGCACCCGGGGGACCCCTGCACAGCCTCGGGACTCGAGTTCAAGGTTTTTTCCTCTGTGGAATCTCTCTTGCTCCCCAGGCAGTTTGTGGCTCCCTCCACGTTGTTTACCTAACACTTTGTACAAGCCACCCTCCCAACAGGCATCGTGCCCAGGTGTGCCTGTGTGGTGTTCAGTGCACGCTGGACTGAATGATGGGGAAGAAACCACAGGAGGCTGGTGCTGTGCTCACTAAGTAGGAGAAATAGTCTCCACTGGCCCCTGCTCTTCCATGGTCTTGCCTGACCTTGCCTGAAACAAATGGAGGGGCTGGCCCAGGGGCACAGTGGTTAAGTTCACGCACTCTGCTTCAGTGGCCCAGGGTTCGCAGGACCGGATCCCAGGCGTGGACCTACACACCGCCCATCAAGCCACACTATGACTGTGGCCCACATACAAAATAGAGGAAGATCGGCACAGATGTTAGCTCAGGGCCAATCTTCCTCACCCTCCCCCAAAAAAAGAAATGGAGGAAACCAACTAACAGTTATTGAGCATCAGTTCTGCTGAAAGGCCTGCCCTGGAGGCAACAAGAGGTCCAAGCTCTGTCACTGTTCAGCTGTGTGCCCTGGAGGAAGATTCTCACCTTGTGTGAGCCCCAGTTTCTTCATCTATAGAGTGAAGATAATAATAGAGCTCTCCTTAGAGGATTGTCGTGAAAAGTAAAGGAGACAGTGTTTTAGAGTGCTTAGAAGAGTTCCTGGCACATAGTAAATATTCAGTAAAAATTAACCATTAATATTAATCAGTTGGAGCAGAGAGACAAGTTGAATATACCAGGGTGGGTGCCTAAGTGGAATCACAGAGAGACACTTAGCCCAACTTGGGAGTTTAAGGATGACAGGCCGGAGGAGATGACACTTGAAAGAAGCCTCCATGTGGAAGCGCCCCTTCTGGACAAGCAGGCTGCCCTCTTTATGAGGTACCTCCCCCAGCACAGCCTGCCTGGAGGACTGATGTGATTTAAGGCCCCACTCCCTAGTGGTCCACCTCTCCAGCCCAGTATATCACAGTCCCTGGGCAAGAGTAGGGATCCTGGAGGAAGCTGCCTTCATCACCAACCAGCTGTGTGAGCCTGGGAAAGCAGCTCACCCTCTCTGGGCCTCCAGGGCCTCATCTGTGATGCTCCCTTCAGAAAGAGATAGTGGACTAAGGAGAAGTCCCTAAGGAGCCGCCTCAGCATGTGAGGTGACCCAGTGCAAAGCAAAGATGAAGGAGGCTGTCCTGGACAGATGAACATCACTCTCCTCTACCTCCCTATCTGGAAGAAGAGATCTGAAGGGGAAGAACGGGACAGTGTTTGGAAATGCTATGCCTTTCTCAGCAGGAGTCACAATGGAAAAGGCAGGAGGCTGTGCTTGGGAGAATCTGCATACATAGTGTTTCTGGGGCCCCTGTGTGTTTGTTTCCGGGACGTTTCTCTCTGAAGTAACTGAGGGCAGAAGCCAGAGGGCTGCATCCAGAGCTGCTGGCTCAACCTGGCAGATGGATTCTCTCCTGACGGCCTCCGTCGCCATCGCCCCCTCTGGCTCCATCCCTCACCTGCACAGCATAGCAAACGCCAAGATGACTCACAACTCCACTCTGGAGGCGCTCAAGGAATGCCCTCCACTGAGGGCAACGCCTGGCTGCTCCCCGTGTGGGGAAAGGAACCCTGACACATCTCCAGAAAGCAACAGAAGCCCAGGATGCCGCTGCCTCTATCTCTTTGTCAAAGTGTGGGTTAGATTAATTCATTGGCTTCCTGTGTGTACAAGACTGAAGAAATGGTAACTTCGTAAAAAAGGAGAGTGGCCAAACAAAAGCTGGAGGCAGGCTTTGATGGCTGCAAAATAAATTAGGAAGAGAAAATCACCAAGTAATTTTTCCCGGATGTGTTTGCTTTGTCTTTGAACCTTTTTTTCTCGTGTTATGTCAATGGGTTAATTGCCTTCTGACACTGAGTGACAATAAGACACTTTTGCCTGCTAAGATAAAGCAAAGTTAATTGAAGGAAGTTAGTAATGAAAATATCAGACTCGGTCCATTCCAGGTAGAATATGACACTTGAAATTATAGCCAAAGTGACTCCTACACTCACATATAATGTGTCTAAAAGCTTGGCTTCCAAGAAACCAGCCGTCAGTCACCCACCAGCCGTCAGTCACCCAGAGTTCTGTGTCCATCACAAACAGGTGACAAGGGAATCTATAAACCACGAATCCTGGACATCACTGGAGTACAGAAAGCTATGGTTCTCATCTCTAGAAAATTCATTATCAACGTCTAGCACAGAGGGAAGCCAATTGTTTCTATATTTAAACATAATTTTATTTCTGAATATAAATTCAGATGGCTGAGTGCATTCATTTCTGAAATATGTTTACCCCAAATACACAAATTGTTCAGTCTGCTCAGTCCTTCAGTAATGGAAACAGTGCCTGATAAAGCACAAAGCCTGGTTGTTCACTTAATTGGCTGCTGTGTTGTTGCACCTGCAGAGATGAAAAATGGGGAGAATGTCAGGTCTCCAACCCCGCATCTACTAAGGAGCCCCA
Source organism: Ceratotherium simum simum (assembly GCF_057802395.1). Lineage (NCBI taxonomy): Eukaryota > Metazoa > Chordata > Mammalia > Perissodactyla > Rhinocerotidae > Ceratotherium > Ceratotherium simum. Next base: position 62,652,574 of record NC_141914.1, read on the forward strand.
GAGTCTAATTCTCTTAAAATGCCAAAATCTCCCAATTCTGTAGGGCTCTTTGGCCAGCATCTGTCATAAATTCAAGGGAAAGTACTACAATCACCCAGCCAGTGACAAAGAAAATGAGATTCAATTAGTCAGTGGCTGGGACATCGTCTGCTGGTGGTGAGAAGTGGACACATGCAGAGCGTCTATAAATGCTGGTCCAGGAGAGCAGTCCCTACACCGCTGACCGGGTGAGGCTCTGCTGCCAGAGACGCAGCAATTCTCCAGCCTACTGACAACTGTCCTCAAAATGGAGGGACGGGTGTCCATGGCTCTTAGATCCAGGAATTCAGGGGGGAGGGTCTATATTAACTGTCTAGTGGTGTTCTTTTCATTACTTGGTGAGTGTTATTGATGGCAAAGCCAACTATAGACTAAGCAGACAGCCCTACATGAGAGACTTCAGGGCATTCTTAACACCTGAAATCTACATGAGACTAAAGTTTTCAATTCCATAATCAGAGACAAGATTTAAAAGGGTGAAAGATTCAAAGGTGGGTGGGCTAGCGAAGGAAATGACATCTATGGAATATATACTAGGCATTCTGTGATCTATCCTACAAATATATTCTCATTTAATTGTCACAATTGTACTTCCTGGTAGGAAAGAGAAGACACATTTAAACTAGTAATAAAGAGACTAATGAAGACATTATTCACAAATATGTATAGCAAGGCTTAGGAAAACCAAAAAGTGCAGTGTCCTGAGGTTAGCAAAAGTGAGGAGTGTCCTCGTCCTAGGCCAGCAGAGGCAAGAGTGCAGAATGGTTACCAGAACCCAAGGAGAGTAGATGTACTGAGAGGGCTGCCTGGCAGGAGATACGGCCTAGTGTGGAGGTGTGCAGCCAACCAGGAGTGACCCAGAGTGGGAGCCAGGGAATAAATACTCCACCCCACTCCTCCCATCCTCCAAACTCCTGCTGGTGCTCTCCATTGGCCAAACCCAACCAAATGCAGCGGGCGGAGAGGCCTATTGATGTATCTCCTACAAGCAGGCTCCGGAAGGTGAAAAGCGGATCTGAAGGAGCACGTGGATGATACCCAGCGCTGCAGATATATAATTACCCTCGTTTCACAGAGGAAGAATCTGAGGCTCAGAGAGGGTAAGGTCCACAGTCAAACAACCAGGATTCAGACTCACGTCTGCAAGACTTCAAAGGTCTCTGTGCCGCACTGAGTAAAATGGACAAGGTCTGAGTGAAATGGAGGACAGACATAAATTCACACTAGATCTCTAAATGCCCATTGGTGGGAGGGAAGAGAAAGATAAGCAGGTTCTGAGAAACACCAGGATGGAGGGAGTGCGAGCCACAGAGGGTGAGGAAGGATATAAAAGAGGAGACCGAGGGGGCTGCCTGGTGATGTAGCAGTTAAGTTCACTCACTCCGCTTTGGCGGCCCCGGGGTTCCCGGGTTCGGTTCCTGGGTGCAGACTGACATACTGCTTGTCAAGCCATGCTGTGGCGGTGTCCCATATAAAGTAGAAGAGGATGGGCGTGGATGTTAGCTCAGGGCCAATCTTCCTCAGCAAAAAGAGGAGGAGTGGCATTGGATGTTAACTCAGGACTAATCTTCCTCACCAAAAAAAAAGAGGAGACCAGGGGCACAGGGAGGCAGACTGCCAATGCCTGGTCCTGAAGAGGGCCCCTTCCCCTCATGAGTCATGCGAGCCTGGGTCCCAAGCCACTAGACAGTGATCAGAGTTTACTGCCAGACACATGGTCAGCAGGTCCCTTAAGATGAAATTTTAGGTTTTTAAACCAAGGTTTTATTCCCCAAAAGCACTACTATTTGAAGAAAGAATACCAGAAGTCTGATGTGAAAACATAAACTGCGTTGGTCCTAACCTAAAAAGGAACACTAATGAGTATTTTTGTAATAATGTCAGTATCTGACATGAAAATGCCTGGCATTCAGTTATCCTTGGGACAAACTAAACACAACACAACACAGAATCTGGAAACCCAGTTAGTCTTCAGGGCAGAGTGGAAAGAACCCTAGGCTCATTTGAATTCGTCTTGAATTCAAGAACCCGCGCTGAAATCTCGATAAGTCACTTCCTAATTTACCTCAACAACCTCCCACCATGAGCTGTTTCCCACCTGCAAAATGGGGAAAACATTACCAGCCCAGTGCACACCATATAGATTTATTGTGGAAATCCAGTGGCTAAGGTATAGCTGTAAAGTATAAAATATGTAAAATACAAACTATCTTTATATTATGCAGACTTTATTTAAAATTAAAAAAAAAAAAATTTAGTCCCAAAACAAACAAAAACCAGAGATTGGGTTGGGAGAAGTCTCCATCATATTTTAAGAAATTTCTTGATTACTAACCCATTTCCAGCCTCACCCAATACCTATACCCCCACAACCTAGCCCGGGATTGAAAGAGAAAAATTCATCTGAAATGTAAATGTAGCTATGACTCATTTCTTGGCAGTTTTCCTGATACATCTGGGTGAAATGCAAAAATAAACTAACATCTGTCTTTGTCTTTTCTCTGCCGTGTGCCTTTCCTTGGTGGTGACTGTAGCATCTTCTTTTGAGTAGATATAGTCTGGGGACCCAAGAAAATCATTTAGATAAGCTGGGCTCCCATCTCCCTCTCCCCACTCTCCCCTCATGCCAAGACTTAGTCACAAGTGGGCCACAGCATGGTGCCATTTAACCAGCATGGCTGAGTGCCTCCTCTGTGCCACACTGCCCAGGGGCTGGGAATACCAGGTAAGTGAGGGCAGAGGGCAGTGCCTGGCTCAAGAAGCTCCCTCACAGCCCGGTGGGGAAGTTGTTCAAGTAAAGCGGCAACTGAGGTCCATTGTGATCTTTCCGTGACAGCAGTAAAAACAGGCATATGAATGAGATCTACATTTGGAGGTGTTTCAGCACCTAAACATACTTTAAAGATAAAAATTTCAAACCTCATCAGCATGTTTTGCCTACTTGTTATTGACAATCCAGATATTTCTTATCATCAGAGTATTTGGTATGACATGGATCCAGATCCAGATCATCAGAGTTTTTACATTAAAATGACTCATGAGATTATTTGAACATGATATCAACACAACCTAAGGCAGTTAATTTCCCATAGATGATGAAGAGTGACCTCAACCAGGTAAAATGATCAGATGGTGACATAAGAACCAGCTACTACTTGACGCAAGAGATGTCCCATAACATCTGGTCACAGCCACTGAGTCAATCAAAAAGCATGTTTTTTTTAACCAAAGAAAAATAATCAAGGGACAGAGGGTGAACAAAACATGTAGCCAATACAGCTGCTCCAGACTGGCAAGCAGGGCAGTCCAGACAGGTGGAGCCGAGATTAGATGAGACTAAAACCTGTAGCTCCACAGTCAGAGACAAGACTGAAAAGAGTGAAGAATGAGAAGGAAGGTAGGCTGGGAAACAAAGAACACAGGCCTTCAGGACACCTCATCCTTTTGACAAGGATTCTAATCAGATGTGTTACTAATCTGCCAAATTAAATTTCGCAGTGACACATGCACAGGCGTTAAAATGCTGGCAAAAATGAATTAAAATCCCAGTAATTAACTTATAATTTTGAACTGGTTTTGAACTCCTGAATGAACTCAGAACTGGGAAGTAATTGAGGCTTAGATCACAGGCTTTTAGAATTGGAGGAAAATGCAGAGATCTTTCTGACCAACCCCATCATCCTCTAAGATGGGAAAACTGAGTATCAAGGGGTTAAGGGACTTGGTCAGGGTCACCAGATAGTTAATGGCAGAGGCAGGTCTAGAAAACAAGTCTACACCTGATGGTTAGTATAAAAGCTTTATAAGTCAGGACATGAAATGACAGCCGACCCAATAATGCCACCAGACGGGTAGAAAAAAACAGCTATGTTCAAGTTTGGGAAAGGAGAGTTAATCAAACTGATGAATTAAAGTTAAGGCTTATTTTAATAATTAATAAGAATCCTTTAATTAATGACAACCGTTCTTGTCAACTCTGACCACATAAAGAAATTATCTTCAGGTGACTGCGTAGCTGCAGGGTCCTAGAGGGGATGCCTGGAGCAGCCTACCTCCTAAGGCATTGGAGACTCACTATCCAGGAAAAGCAACAAGGCTGATCCTGCCCCACATCCCTACCCCAGGGTTGTGGGAAACTCAAATGCAAACCCTACCACGCAGGGCTCTTCTCTGGGAAACCCAAATCTCAGGCCCAGCTTTTCATGAGGAAAACACTGAGCTGCGATGCAGCCGCCACGGTGCCAGGGCAGCGCTGGACCTGCGCCGGCTCAGACAGTGCGTTCTCGCTGCACTTCCCCAGGTGGTTCCGTCCATGAAATCCTGCAGAATCGGCAGTGTCAGGAAATGTCTTTCTGGGGGATTTGACTCACAAATATTGTAGATGGCATGGAGTCCAGTGGTCCCTCGACTTTGGGATTCTACAGACCAGTACATCGGTAAATAAATTCAAGGCACTCACTGGTAACTTTCTACTTTGCCAAGTAAGGACATTTTTTAAACATACGTTCATGTCATACAAGAAGGATCATTTTAACCCCGAGAAAGTAGAAAGGAGATGTATAATGAAAAAAATATAGTACTCTAAGTTGAACAAGTTCAACTTCATGAAAATCTATGTTGCCCTTCTTTTTAAAATTTCACACTGGACCAGTGAAAACTTTGTCATGGTTGTCTCCAACCAGTCCATTTGGAAACCATGATCTTATGCTGTTAGAAAATATCTCTAACACCACAAATATTTATTCAGAATATCTACTGACTGCTTTAAGAAGAAAAAGGTCCCAAATAAGATGAACTGAGAGATTTTACCGAAGACACTACTTAGAGAGATGTGGGCAGAGTTACAGAAACAAGGGACAATGACAAGCACTAGGGGGAAGCTGTTACCACCCACAGGCCTGAGAACCACCAGTAGTGTCCCGGGACCCAGGAGAGCTGGAGCCATAGAGGAGGGGCCAGGCAGACATTGCTGCCATGCAGTAGCAACACAGCCACTTCCAGAAAATGCTGCAAAGGTGGGGAAGGAGTTGCAAAGGTCTTTGACCTCTTCCTCCTCTTGTCCTCCAGACTCTTGCTGGGCCTTCCATTGGCCAAACCCATCTGGAAGCCAGGAGGCTAGGGAGCCCAAGTGATATGATCCCCAGGGGTCAGCCTCTTGGGCCTAAGGCAGAGAGACAAAGAAGGAAGGGAGAAGGGGGGAAAATGGAAAATAGCCAACACAAAACAAATAATTCCAGAATTATAATAGGTGATCATTCTGCTTTTGAGTTCCTTCAGTTCTGAGAAACTTAAAACTTTTTATGGGCTAAACGGCAGAAGAACAGGTGTGAGAGTGTTTTCATGTTTCCCTTTCTTAGATGACTGTTTTCATTCTAGTGCCATTTTCCTGCTGAAGATTTCAGTGTTGATGTATGAATCAAATTCTAGATACACATAAACTTCGTTCTCTAAAACTTTTTGTCCCAAATATGTTTGGGATTTAGTCATTCAGTTTCAATAATTGTTCACCCCACTTTGTCTTCTTGATTTGTTCTTAAATCATATGTAGTGATCTCAAGGAAAATTTTTATTTAAAACTGAAACTAATTTTAGCTATTTCTCAGGAGGTAGGTAACATAATTCATGTCAGTAGAAAGTTAAATCCCAAAAATGTAACAGAGACTGAAGAGAGAGGGATAAAGGAGACCCTCAACTGTCAAAGCTTCTGTCAGTTGTTGCTGATAAAAGGTGGAAGCTCTTTATTCTCGACGCACATTAATGAGGCTCTGGGTATCCAAAAGGAGACCCAAACCCACAGAGAACGGGTGCACAATTGCTCTGCATAAGACCATGAAAGAAACTGTTTCCAGAGAATATCAAGGATAAGAAAACAGAGGAAAGGCATAGAAGACCTGAGTGAAAGAGGGTCTGAGCAACATGGCAGAAAGCTGGAGGCTGTGGAGAATAGCAGCTACTGGTGGCGGGAGGGACCAAGGGCTCTGAAGAACAGGGAGGAGTGGGATCTAAGTCTAAGAGGTTTTGTATTCCATAATGGAATGCTTCCTCCATAGATTCAGATTTCAGTAAAGTCTGATATACATATTAATGTCTTCTAAGGATGGTCTGAGGGAAAACCAAAAATTGCCGAGTTCTACTTGCAGCTTAGCATGAGGCAGTTGTGGGAGGAAAGACCCCAGCAGGATTGAGAATCCAGAGCAGCAGACACCAGCTATAAGGGACCACGAGAATATGAGCCTCAGGAGTTCCCAGGACTCTTGAGGAAGCCATTGGACTGCCCTCAGAAAGTCGGGCGGGGGCTCAAGCCAATGCTATTTAAATCTCAGCAAGACAGAGTGATCATACAGGACATCTGAGTTAAACACTAAATTCCAGAAAGCCAAGAATATGGATCTGCTATTGGTCAATGAAACCTGAGTGATTCAACTTGCTACCTCTATGGAACCGAATTAAAATCTAAATTTGTGGATTAAAAGTTTTATGCTGCCTCCAGTGCTAATACTCTGCATTTTATAAGCTCATCATTTAAAATTTACATTTGCCAGAAATTAGCCCTCAAAATATATAAATGGAAATAGTCATAAGTAAAAAGAAATAGTGGCAGATATTTCACTTTCTACTAGGCCACAAAACTAGTACCACATTTGGAGTAAGGCTGCTACTGCTTCGCTGTACACAGCACACTGGTCATTCCCCTTTACTTTCCATTTCAACAGTAGTGTGTCAGATTATGGTCGAGTTTTAGAGTCTTATTAACTTACTCGAGATTTTCAAAAGGTGTTAAAATAAACCCATCTAACCTCACTATCAGCCTGTTAAATATTTTGGTATTTGTAATTGCATGTAAAATTCTTTTTAGAGCAATGAGATATGACAGAAATACTTCTACAAAGGAAGTCTGGAGACCTCAGCAAGAGTCTAGCTCTGTTTTGAAGACCTGGATGACCATGGATAAGTTTCTTGCCTTTCTGGACCTCAACTTGTCCATCAACAAATGAACAGACTGAGTGTCTAAGGCTCTGTGAACAAAAGATAGGTGGTGTTCTATATAAGTCCATGAATGACTCCAATTTTCTTTCTCTTTTACTTCTTCTTCCATGTACTTGCTCTGTCAATTTACCAGCAATGGTGGGAGAACCCAATGGTCAGCCATCGTAACCTTTGTAGCAGTTAATGTGGAATCACTGACTTGACTGTGTTTGACGTGAATCGACTTACTTTTATTTAAATGTCATCTAGCCATCATATCTAAACTAAATATGAGTCAGGCAAATACTAGGTTTTAGGGATTCAAAATTAGAATAAAATAAACCCCTGCTCTAAAGGAGCTTCCAGGCTGGAGAGAAGATGGAACCATAAATAAAGTTTTGTTCTCAAGTTATAGATAAAGCCTAAGGGAAGATAAATGTAGTGACTAAATTTTCCAGTGGAGTGAGGGCATCAGAAAAGGTTCCATAAAGGAAGGACTATTTAAAGTGGTCCTTCTACGGTATCAGACTCCCTGATTTCAAAATATACCACAAAGCTATGGTAATCAAAACAGCATGGTACTGGTACAAAAACAGACACACAGATCGATGGAACAGAATTGAGAGCCCAGAAATAAACCCACAGATCTACGGACAGCTAATTTTTGACACGGGAGCCAAGAACATACAATGGAGAAAGGAAAGTCTCTTCAATAAATGGTATTGGGAAAACTGAACAGATACACACAAAAGAGTGAAACTAGACCACTATCTTACACCATACACAAAAATAAACTGGAAATGGATTAAAGAATTAAATGTAAGACCTGAAACCATAAAACTCCTGGAAGAAAACATAGGTAGTAAACTCTTTGACATCAATCTGAGCAATATTTTTTTGATATGTCTCCTCATGCAAGGGCAACAAAATCAAAAATAAACAAATGGGACTACATCAAACTAAAAAGCTTTTGCACAGTGAAGGAAACCATCAATAACATAAAAAGGCAACCTACTGAATAGGAGAATATTTTTGCAATGATATATCCAATAAGGTGTTGGATAGAATTCATACAACTTAATACCAAAAAAATAAATAGTCTGATTAAAAAATGGGCAGAGGACCTGAATAAACATTTTCCCAAAGAAGACATACAAATGGCCAACAGGTACATGCAGAGGTGCTCAACATCATTAATCATCAGGGAAATGCAAATCAAAACCACAATGAGATATCACCTCACACCCATCAGAATGGCTATCATCAAAAAGAGAACAAACAACAAGTGTTGGCGAGGGTGTGGAGAAAAGGGAACCCTCATGCACTGTTGATGGGAATATAAATTGGTGCAGCCACTATGGAAAACAGTATGGAGATTCCTCAAAAAATTAAAAATAGAAGTACCATGTGATCCAGCTATTCCACTTCTGGGTATTTATCCGAAGAAAATGAAAACACTAATTCTAAAAGATATATGCATCCCCATATTCATCACAGCATTATTGCATTGGGATAATGCAATAACCAAGATATGAAAGCATCAGTGTCCAAGGACAGATGCATGGATAAAGAAGATGTGCTACGGTATATATACATATATATATATATATATACATACATATATAAACACATACACCCAATGCAATATTACTCAACCATAAAAAAGAATGAAATCCTCCCATTTGCAACAACATGGATGGACCTAGAGGGCATAAGTGAAATAAGCCAGAGAGAGAAAGAATACCATATGATTTTACTTATACGTGAAATCTAAAAAAAAAAAAAAAAAAAGAAAAATGAAAAAAAAAAACAGAAACAGACTCATAGATACAGAGAACAAACTGATGGTTGCAAGAGGGGAGTTGGGTGCAGGGAAGGGTAAAACAGGTGAAGGGGATTAGAGGTATAAACATCCGGTTGTAAAATATATAAGTCATGGGGGTGTAACATACAGCATAGGGAATATAGTTAACAATATTGTAACAACTTTGTATGATGACAGATAGTTACTAGTCTTTTCAGGGTGATTATTTTTTATGTAAAGAAATGTTGAATCTCTATGTTGTACCCCTGAAACTAATATAATATTGTATGTCAACTATACTTTAATAAAAATAAAAAAAATCCAGTGGTCTTTCTGCAATGAGTAGGAAGCCCCCAGTGGACAGAGGACAAGCACAGGCATGCAAAGGCCCTGGAGTAAGATGTGGGGGGCATGTCTGGAGAACATTGAGCAGTCCAGTGTTAACAAACCAGGAGGTGTGTGGAGGGGAAGGAGAGTGAGGAAAAAGCTGCAATGGTAGATAGAAGGATGGTCTTCATGTCATTGTGGCAAAGGTCGTTACCTGTTCATAAATATCCATTACCTTAATAAGAGAATTCCCATGGTTTCGCTGAGCATGTGGCCATCCAGCTACAGACTACATTTCTGTTGGCCTTTCTGGCAGCTTGATGTGGCCATGTGACTAAGTCCTAGCCAATGAGATTATAAGAAGTCATAAGTGCCACCTCCAGAATGTTCCACAAAAAAGCGTGGGTATGAGCTCCCCTGGCCCTGTCCCCTTCCCACTAGCAAGAAGATGGAAACAACAGGAGCGACCACTTAAAACCTAGAGACAGCAGAGTTGCCCTACTAGCCCCAGCCCACTGGCCTCTGAACCTTACATGAGAAAGAAACATCTATCCTATTTAAGCCACCCTACTTTTAAGTCTTTTTGTTACAGCAGCTTACCCTCTATCCTAACTAATACAGCCACACTCTGGAATTTAGAATTTGTCCAATAAATGGTGGAAAAACCAAAGAAGGCAGGGAGGGGAATGACCTGATTAACCATGCGTATGTAAAGGAAGAATTGAAGTAGAGAAGACTGGAAACAGAGAGACAAGGGATGGAGAGATCCATACTGTGAGAGGCTGCTCTATGCCAGATACGGTACTGGGCATTTTCCTAAAGATTGTCTCATTTAATCCCACAGTAACTTTCAGAGATATTATTATTTCCATTTTACAGATGAGGAATCCCAAGCTTAGACAGGTTAAGCATGGTAAGCAACAAAGTTGGAATTCACATCCAGGTGTGTCTGTCTCCAAAGCTGGTGCTCTGCTCTTGGTCCCAGCCTGCCCCTAGGCAAGAGACGACAAGGAAGTGGGCATAGGGTGGAGCTGTCCAGACTGGGATGGTGGAGTGGAGTGGATAATATGAAATGCATTTCAGAGACAGAACGGATAGGCATTGCTGACTGACTTAGAGTCTCAGGCAACAACAATTATCCATTTACTTGTTCATTTTCCAGGAATGATCCCAGATTTTGTAGATTTGATGACCTGTTTTTGTTTTGTTCTAAGTTGGATTCAGTTTTTCTTGTTGTTGTTCTTTTCAAAGCTCATTCAGTTTATTTTTGTTTCTCTCTCCAGGAGTTTGGTTTCTTGTTAGTCAGAGACACTCGCAGTGGGTGTCTCCACAGGCTTATCACCCCCATTTCCATTAGGGTGTCTCTGTCTCCTTTTCCACATCAAACACATACTATGTGGAGCTTGAAACCAAATCTATTGGCAGCCTTCTGGAAAGCTGGAGGAACGGCTTATTTTACTCCAGGCCATCATTAGCGAGGCATTTCATCCTTTGCTTGGACCAGTGGTCTGGTTTGGAATGGCATTTCAAAATCTCTATTGCTGTTCCTTGCTTGCGTGGAATATGGTTTTATTGAAATTGGTGCTCTAAATAATGCGGTAACACTGAGATATAAAATTCTAGTCACTGTTCAGCAAAGAGCATGGGGAAACACCCAGAGGAAAAATTTGGAAGTCAGCTTAGCCTTTCATGGTAGTTGTATTTGTGTTTTTGAACGTTAACCTCCATACATGATGTATCTAGCACTTCACAGGTTTCAGAAACAATTTTCTATTTCTTATGACACTTCGCCCTCTTAAGAACTCTAAGAAGTAGGCAAGGTAAGAATTATTATCTCCATTTACAGATGTAGTGAGCTCAGGGGGTTAGGTGACTTGCCCGAGCTCTCTTGGCTAAGTACAGCGTTAGAACTCAAAGAAAGTCACTTACCTCCTTGGTGTGATCTTTCCCTCCCTAACAACCTGCTGTAGACATGGAACAATATGCGGTCATATCAGAAAGCAAAAACATAAGACCTTATATTTCATGGTGGTCTCTGCCCTCATACATTTGCCCTCTTCCAAACATCCCAGGTCATTTTGCAAACAAAAGCCATTATTCCCAATGAGATGAAAGCACCTGTAATATTAGAGAAACACTCTCATGAGAACTAAAAGCACTTTACAGATAATAAGAAAGGTTGTAGAGTGTTTCCAGGGCTGGAGTTTCTCTTCCCAGAAGCTGTTTTATAGGGAAGAACCTTCAGGACTGGCTGTGGGCTGCATGGTAGAAAGCTTATATAGGCAGGGCAGAAGTGTAATTCAAATGCAAAACACTTCTCATTTTTTCTACCTCTGGGTAGACCATTTCATGAACTTCTAGAAAAATATCTCAACTCCTTCAGCATAGTCAAGATCTTGGAGCTGGGCTGACAGCCCCAGGTCTTACATGTGTCAGAGATGAGACTGCTAAGAAGTTGTGCCACACATTCAGGGCATAGTTCTACTGGCTAAGTCTCTTCAGAGCACAGATGCCATCTTTTTCATCTTTGGATTTCCAGCACCTAGGACACCAGGTGCTCTTTAAATATGCGGGGCATTATAAGTAACACAGATGGAAAATATGAGCCTCTGCCAATATTTTGCAAAATATTGGCAAAGTGGCATAGGTGAGCCCATTCTAATTTTTTACATATGAATATTTTGACCCAACAGTGCATTGAAGAGGATGCCCATCGAGATACCGGAAGAGCCTCTGCTCCTGCCTCCACGTGTGTCCCTGGGCCCCACTCTGTCATTCCCTCCACTCCTCTCGACCTGTATCTTCGACTCCCTGTATGTTTCTAAATCATTCTCTGTCTCAATAAAATTTCTCACAACTTTTCTCATGGATTAGCTAAGAAATAAACACAAATTACATATTAGTTATTTATAAAATTTATTATGAATTAATCCTGGTAGGAATGATTAATGTTACTGTTAGAATCAAAACTTTACAAGTACTAAAACTGTATTCAATAAATTTTATTAACTAAAAAATTAGTGAAAAGATAAAATATTCCTGAGAAAATTTAGTTATGAAAAAACTGACCCTAGAAAATTGCACTTTGTAGAAATAATGGCCATAAGAAAAAAACTCATTATGGCCAAAGCTATAATCATTTAAAAAACAATTTATCAATGACAAAAATGAATACTTGACATAAAATTTAAGTGAGGAGAATTGATTCTGGTGAAAACAATTTTAGTAAAATAAAAATGAAAGTGGAAAAATATGAAAAACCAATGTACTCTATAGAAAATTAATCAGGGAATTAAATTGTCTTAATGGTTTTCACTCCAGAAAATGTTTTCTTGAAACTTATTCAATGTTGATCTAAGTTCTGACTGACATATTTATATTAAAAATGTCCTTGCAGGGGCCGGCCTGGTGGTGCAGTGGTTAAGTTCACACACTCCACTTCGGCGGCCTGGGGTTCACAGATTCGGATCCCAGGCGTGGACCTACGCACTGCTCATCAAGCCATGCTGTGGCAGCGTCCCATATACAAAAAAAAAAAAAAATAGAGGAAGATGGGCACAGATGTTAGCTCAGGGCTAATCTTCCTCAGCAAAAAGAAGATTGGCAACAGATGGTAGCTCAGGGTCAATCTTCCTTACCAAAAAATAAAAATAAAAAAAGTCCTTGGAGTCAAAATATTGAGTAAAAACAACAGCCACTAAAAACCCTCTACCAGTGACATCAGATATCCAAAAGCCTGCAAATTGTTTCCTTGGCCAGGAAAATCTCTTCTCTGGACTTGAGTTTTCATCTGTTTCAGATGAAGTTGTTGGAACAGATCATTTTTCCCTTGTTTCTAAAGTGCTATAATTCTATGATTAACCAGATAATTATTAAATTCTTTAAATTTTTTAAACTAAATTCCAAGTCAGTATAAACAGAGTTCATGAAAGTAAGTCAGAAATAAACCCAGGCAAAATTCCTTTTAGGACACAAAATATGAAGACTTAGACAATTAATCATATAAACGACATAGTTAAAATGATGAAAGTACTTTGTCACTTTGATAAGTAACAAAAATTTGATTTACGTTAAAAACTGAGAAAAAAATCTCCATTTTTCATACCTGAAATTCTTCAAAATAGAGGATAACAGACACCGTTGGATCAAGAGTAAAGTTTGAGGTAAAGTCCTCAAAATCTGATTTTTTCATATTTTATACTGCTGGCCAGAGAGAGTATTTAAGTTATACTTAATATTGAACTAGACACTTCAGAGCAATCATGAGATAATAAAGCACATTCAGGCAATTTACAAACAAAATTACTAATTGGACCATCAGTGTAAAATTGAGTTAATGAAACAATAGGTTTATGAATTTGGTTTGTGCAAAACTTTTTCCCTCTAGTTTTGGCATGTGTATCATTTCACTTGAAACATTATACACTGCTAAAGATATTCCTACTTACAAGCATTTGCATTAGTTTCTATCTTCTGTTCGGTGACTGACATGACACAGTTTGACCTTCAGGTGCATCTTCACAACTCTCAGCAGAGTCTTAAGGGTAGCATTCACAAGTCGCTGCCCTGGTGCCAGGCCGGGCCGGCCCGGCAGTGTAGTGGTAACTGGCGGCATAGTGGTTAAGTGCACACATTCCACTTCAGCGGTCCCGGGTTCACAGGTTCGGATGCCGGGTGCGGACCGATGCATCACTTATCAAGCCACGCTGTGGCAGCATCTCATATAAAGTAGAGGAAGATGGGCACAGATGTTAGCCCAGGGCCAGTCTTCCTCAGCAAAAAGAGGAGGATTGGCATCGGATGTTAGCTCAGGGCCAATCTTCCTCACCAAAAAGAAAAAAAGTCACTGCACTGGACCACACTGTCTAGTTAGAGCAGCCAGGAGCCACAACTGAAGGATCATCGTCCTGGTTCAGATAACTGTAGCCAATCCTGCCATTCCCAGGCTAGCTGGAGTTGTCAGTCATCAAAAAGAAGTTAAAAACCAAATGTGGCCATTTTCACTCTTTCTCTGTGTATATAATATATTTGATTATATAAAACAACATTCAAACAAAAATTTGGATTTCATACAGAATCACTTATAAAAGATTCAGAGACTATTGGAGCTGGGTTCCTTTGCTGATTCTAATTATTTTGGCCTATTGTTATAAAAATAATAACAATAACAGTATTATCAACTGACACTGAGGCACTCACTATTCTAAGCTTATATGTATTTAATCTTTACTAAAATCCCATGGGGTAGGTGCCATTATTATACCCATTTTACAGATGAGGAAACTGGGGCTCAGAGAGGTCATATAACTTGCCTAAGGACATACAGCCAGGAAATGTCAGACCCAGGATTTGAACACAAATAGCGTGGCTTCAAAGCCTCTGCAGTGAAACTTCCCCAGCACAGGATGGGTTTTGGGAGAAGGATGATTGCACACAGAAACTTAAGTTCCTTTTCTACGGCAATTGCTTGAGAACTTTAGGTTTATGTGGAAGGCAAGTCCCCCCCAACTGTCAATCTGAAGACCGTGATTTCTTGCCCCAAATTATAATACATCCTTTTCATCATGAGGTTTTATTTTCTCATCTTAAAGTTTCCCTTTCATGTTTGACTACAATTTAATTGCTGTTTGGAGCTCAGGCCCCTTAAGAATTCTGGGTGACTGTCCTTACCTTGTTGGCTTCATTCCACTTGTGGGTCACAGCCGCCTTATCTCTTTCAACCTAAGCACATTTGCATTTTGGGAGGATCCGGGAGAGGAGTGATGGAGTAATACCAGCATCCTCAATTACGTTTCCTTCATCCCCGGCTCCCCCCAGCTCAACCTTTGGCAATTCTGACAAGGCTTTGAAAATGACTACGTTCAGAAAAGCAATTCTGTAGTTTAAACAACTGTGTTTAAGTGAAAAGGTGAAGTAGAAGCTTAAAAATAAAATAAGTTCAATTTCTAAGTTTCACTGAAAAACTATGCATTCAACCCCTAATAATAAAATGGAACAGCACTTTATCCATCTATTCATTTATTTGACAGACATTTAAGAAGAGCCTACTACCTGCCAGGTTGTGCTCGGTGCAGGGGACTACAGACTCTGCCAGACTCTGCCCTCAAGGAGCTCAGACAGACAAACAACAGGAGAATCAAAACCGTATGGGTGCCACGGTAGTAGGTTCAATGAGGGTGTGAAAGAAAGGGGAAGGGTCAATTCCCCTTGTCGATGGTCAGGAAAAGTTTCATCAAAGGCGTGATGCTTTGGCTGAGTCTCAAAAGAAGAGTTCCCAAGGCAGCACAGGAATTGGGGGAGGGGGGACATTCTAGGTGGCAGGTGGAGGGACAAAGATCTCCAGGCTTAAAACCACATGGCCTGTTCTACAAGAGTTCTACAAGGAGTTCGGAGAGCGTGCGGTGGGGCAGGGCGGAGTGTGCAGGAAGGGATGAGGCTGGAGGGTCCCCCAGCCCCCATCACAGCGGGCCTTGTAGCCCACACTAACAGTGGGCACTTTCTGAGGGCAGTGGAAAGCCATCTAGAGCTTTAAGCAAGACAGTGCCAGTATCAAATGAGCGTTTGTGAGTAATCACTCTGTCACAGCATGGACAGGAGGAGGCAGAGATGAAGATCAGGGAGGTGGCTTAGGAGGCAGTTTCACTAGTCAGAGTCAAAGATGTTGAGGGTAAACGAAGGCAACTGAGAGAGCTACAGCTGGTCTACCTGGCACCTGCATAGGGTTTAGAAGAAGGTGCCCCCTCTGGACACACTTAGGAAAAGGAACCCCTCTGTGCTGTGCAGTTCCACTGACTGGGATGTAGATGATCTCAGCGCCCTCAGCCAGTCCCTCGGTGCAGTGCACAAACTGCTCAGCACGTGCGGTGGCCCTGGCCATGGTGTGAGGACAAAGAGGAAGGAGAGGAACAGGATAGAACTGACGGAATGTGGGAGACGAGGAAAAGACGAATCCAAGATGACTCCCAGATTTCTAATTTGGGTGAATGAATGAGTGATGGTAGCATCTACTAAGAGAGGAAATTTAATAGTAAAAACAGATTTGAAAGAACAGAAAACTATGTCAAAATTAACGCCTACATGTGCTGGAGAATCAAAACATAATTGCCTATCTAGAGGGGCCTCTTGACGATCCGCAGTGCCTAACTGTCCTAGGGTAGAGCTTCCCCCGGACCTTCAACTGCTCCCACAGCTCCAGGGGGTCTTTATCTGAGGTCTGTATCCCATCCCCCCTCTATCAAAGCTGGATTTACTGCTCTTTTCCCCATTAAGTGGTGGGAACATGGAAAAGCAGAGGAGGAGTCCTCTCATAGAGCCCACTGCACATCCCCCTCTTCCTGAGAGCTGACCTGGAATATCATGGCCAGAGTCTGGTCCCAAGCCCTAGGACAAGGTAGCACTTCTGGCACTTTCTCTTGTATCCAACTGGGAGAAAGCAGGAGGCCTATTCATCTTCTGACAGAGCATAACAACCACAGCAGAAACGACCAAGGCGGTGAGGCCTGAGGTCACGGATGACTCTTTCAGGAGCTCTAGGACTAGACACAGTGCCACACAGACGGGATAGCAGCTCAAGAATCACTCATGACTAGTCTGTAGAGGACTCCAGCGAAAGGAAAAACATCTTCCGTTGGATGGTACCTCAGTCAGGATAAGCCAGGCCATGACATAGTAACAAATAACCCCAAAATCTCAATGGCTTAGAACAGCAGAGGTTTGTTCCCACTCGTGCTGCGTGTCCCTGGAAAGTTCTACTGGACATGCTGACTTAGAGCACTGGGGCTTTTTGGGTCTTACACCAACAATTAAACATCATGTGGTCCCACCCAGTCAGAGGGTCCAAAAAGTGCAGTTCCCCCGAGGCACAGAAAACAGAAAGCCAGAAACATTTGGTGAGCAGCAGTAACCCCCGTGGCTTCGGAAGAGCCCACCATTTCCCCTCACCTGTGTTATCATCCAGGATGTGAGCAGGGGAAGAAGCACTCACAATGTGGAAATGTGAAAGCAGAACAGGATGTCACAGTAAGTTGTGCATTCAGAATTAAATTAAAAGAGTAACAGTTATAGCAATGACATTTCACTGAGCTCTTCCTCTAGATTATGCACCTTGTTTTAGCTTCAAAATGACCCTGTGTAGGGATATGATAATCCCCACTTTAAAAATGGGGAAACTGAGGCTCAGAGAGGTTAAGGAACCTGACCAGCAGAGGTCTACCTGAACTTTAAGCACCAGAGATGCTTTATATGGAGATGGAATATACTATTTCCCATGTCTTCTAATTTTTACCCTTCAGTTCCATAATATCACTCAAATTCTAACTTGTAATTCTACACAAAGGCTTGAAGAAGCTGAGTGGATATGTTTGGCTTAGTTACAAATCTATTCAATTAAAGCACTTGTGAGCATGAACTGCATGAACACACAGATATGAAATGACTGTCTATTTGACACTTTCAACTGCCTGAGAAAAGTATCTGTACACATATATTTGTGAACTTGATCTGTGTGTGATTACGCTCCTGGGAAACCCTGAAAATCTAAGATGCGAATTTGTACAAACTTTTCAACTATGATGGAGAGACTCTTAAGTATGCCACATTCTTCTTGTTCTATTTTGTTTTCTTAAGTTGTTCTTGTGCCAACTTTCCACCTTTTTAGATGCCAAAATGGCAGTCCACAGTTCCTGAATATTTATTTAGCCCTGGAGCAGAAACTGTGCTATCGTATAGAGTCAGGGAAGTCTGACCCTGACAGGAAGCCCTCCAGTCCTCCAGCGCTGACCGTCACTGCCCTGACCTTCAACCCTTGTGTCATGAGTCCTCTTTAGGCGGGGAGCACAGCAGCCGCTGCAGTGGCCCGTCCAGCGCATCCCCGGAGCCGCGCTCTGGCCGCCCGTGCTCTGGTGAACCCCATCATCGCTCCCCCTTCTCCCCTTCGCGACGTTCCTTAGCAGAGTCAACAGCGCCATCTCAGCAATTCTAAAGGTGACTTCCAATAAAATATGTATGCAGATTTACTTCAGGGCTGGTAGCCTGAGCTATAAATTTATAACAGGTCAACCACGGAAAGCCCTTCAATTAAAAAAGAAGAAAGAAATAGAGAAAGTATCCATTGGCATTTATCTTTGGATAAAAAAGCCGTTTGGGCTTTTTCCTTTCTGTTTGATTTTTCCTTTTTTTTTTTTTTTTAATGTGAATTTATTTCTTCTCTCCTCTTTTTTAATGGAAAGGGGAAAAAATGCCCATGAAGAGCAACTGACTGGAGAATTTCAATAGTCTGGTTTATAAACCGCTCTTGTAATGCCTGGAAATAGAGAGAAATTCTCCGCATAGCCAAGCATCGCCTCACGCGGCCCTGTGGCTTGGGCCGCAGACGGGCATGCTGACAGCCTTCACTTCTCGGGGCAATTTGAAGCGCTGCCGTTAGTCCCCCCGCCCCTTGCTTAAGAAAACAGGGATTAGCAGAGCTTGACAGGGAAACGGCCAGCATCAGTGAGCTCTCTCCGCCCGCGTTCTTCTCTTTCTTCCAAACCTCGGCACCTATCTCTTTCTAGGAAAACGGTCTTCCATCCCCGTAAATGGGTAACCTTTGGCCTCTGCCTAACAAAGACTGCAGGTTGCTTTATACTTTTTATTTGCCAAGAATTTATTGGAGTCCATAAAACAAATTTCTGTGGCTGGGGAAATTGTACCCTTTCTGTTTGTTGTTGTTGTTGTTTTTAATCTAGGCTGCAGTCCAAAAGTTTGCAGCATGAGTGAACTGTTATGCCCTGCTTTCTAGTTCTACTTGGCCTGGAAAAACAAACAGCAGTGCTTTGTGTAACATTATATATTAGAGGTTTCTATTGTTTGGTATTTGCCTTATTGTCTTCAAAATAAAACCTTAAAAAGGGAGAATACTAAAACATTAGGTCCGTAGTGTATAAAGCAGTTCTTTGCCAAGTAGCAAACGCATCAATAAAATCAAATTTATCTTCATGATATACTGTATCTAGGTAAACGGAAGATACATTTACCCCACTTTTGGATAGGTAGACTGACCCGGTCTAGGACCACCCATTCCAAGATCAGCTGGAGGTGAACCAGCGTCTGTCACTGCTCCCCAGTTCTCTGCCTTTTTGCTCTCTCCCTGCCTTACAGGACGTTAGAGGTTAATTTAATTTTGAAACATAATATTTCAAGTGAAAGCCGTTATAGACAAAATGTGTGACCATGCCCTGTCAATTTTACAACTATGAAAATGTATCCCTGATGGCACTAACTGTTCCATATTTATCAGGGCTTTTGTTCTAGTCCAAAGTAGGAATTGAGTACCAGAGAAGAGGAGGAATGACACTTAGAACTACAATGATAGGTCATGCTTACTTCTGTGACACAGCGTGTTCCTTTTAAGATTTAATTTATCTAGAAACCATGACATGCATAAAGCCCAGTTTCTGGGGAAAGAAGTAGACAATGGCATTCATCAGAGTCCTGTGGAGGCTGGAGAGATGTACAGTGCAAGTCACATAGCAGCCATGCCCCTTCTCTCCTTTCATGCCCGGACTCTGTCAAGTAAACTGACCCTGTACTTCCTGGGGAACAACACACTTTGCCCGATGTTGTGAGGAGGGGCGGTGGAGGCCGAGCAGACACTGTTGACTGTGTCCTGCTGAGGCCTGTTCTCACGCCCGGCTGTTCCGCACGCTCGTGGGTGTGTGGTGCCCGACGGGGGGCTTGCTGGGTGTAGAAAGCAACTGGCCATGTCAGGAAAGGAACAGAACCAGGGAGGAGCAAGCCCAAAGCCTTTTCCTTTCCTTGATTGTAGCTTCAGGCTCTGTTTAACGAAAAAAATCCTTCTGGAGCTGGCCCTGTGGCATAGCGGTTAAGTGCGCACGCTCCGCTGCTGGCTGCCCGGGTTTGGTTCCCGGGCGCGCACTGATGCACTGCTTGTCAGGCCATGCTGTGGCAGCGTCCCATATAAAATGGAGGAAGATGGCATGGATGTTAGCCCAGGGCCAGTCTTCCTCAGCAAAAAGAGGAGGATTGGCAGATGTTAGCACAGGGCTGATCTTCCTCACACACACACACACAAAAATCCTTTTTATCATGGCATCCTTTAAACTATCTAAGTATGGAATTAGCCTGGCAATCAGATTATACCTCTAAGCTTGTATTTCTGCTATTTGCACAAATATGTAAAGCACTTTGTCGGGGGAAGAGGGAGAATCTCTCTCTGCCCTTTTCCTTAAGGTTCTTCTGGCTGGCCAAATAATCAACAAGACAGGTTAGCAGGAGAAAATAATACCAAGTTTAATAACATGTATATACGGAGAAACTCAGAAATGAGCAACTCGTCCCTCTGTCTAAGCTGCTTGCTTAAGTATTGCAGCTAAAGGCGAGGAGCGTGTTGGGGGTGGGTAGTGGCCTGGGACTTCAGAGGGCAGGAGGACAATTCTTTTCAGGGTCATCTATAGATAATGTGGTCAGGGAGAGACAGAGTTTTTGATAAAAGGGGCTTGGTGCCTTTCCTATTGTAACCTCTATCCTACATTATCTTTACAGCCATTATGATAGAAGATCTGTTCCAGGAAGGAGCCACCATGTCAAATTCTTTAGGCAGTTAGTGGGGGAGGTCAAATGTCCTTCAGAGAAAACAATCAAGGTAAAGAGATATATTTCAGGGTGGCCAAATCTTGATCTCCCACAACTTAAAATGTGCCACATTTTAATATGCTCTTTTAAGTGAGCAAACGCTCACCACCTTTCTGACGTCGCCACTGAGTCCCTGTTCCGCACTATGTTCGGAGGAAAGCACGGTCATGCGAGGGGATGGGGACACTAGCTGATGTGGTATCCCCTGTCATAGGCAGCTGTGCCCCACATCGTCACCTAAAACCCTGCAGCTTCATAGGATGGAGGAAGTGTCCACGGCAGATAGGAAGGTGATCAGAGGACAGGAATCAGCACGAGTGACACGTGCTCCAAAGAAGCAACAACTGTGTCAACCCCAAGCACACTATAAATACCCCAATGGAAGAGAATTTGAGAATTTCAAACAGAAATGCAAGACTGCTTCCTTTTCTGAGTACTCCACTGAAAGGACTGGGGGCTTCTGAGGGGCAGAAACATTCTTCACAGGCATGGAGGGTTCTCGGTCTTTGTAACTCCACATTCCAACAGAACTCAGATATCTCCAACTCTTTGTCTCTTTCACATCCTTCATTAGCATCTCTGGAACCCCGAGTAAAGCCAGCTTGGAGTGAAAGCATTGTGTTCCCCAGCCAGGCTGCTAATCCTTTCATTTTCTAATAAGGTAACAGCTATCTTTGCTTCTTTTTAAAAAGGCAGCTGAAGCAGAAGTGGTGTGTGTGTGTATTTTAACAAAGGCATCTGTCTCCCAGCTGCACGGCCCGCAGCACAGCCCCTGACCCTGCCGTTCATCGCAGCAGCATCCCATTTTATCACAGAAGTGAAAAAGTAAGCAGTTCCAGAGATTGGGAAGATGATCCCAAAGTAACTGAGTTTTCTCTCAGCCTTTCCAGACCCCCACTTTGCTTCAGGCTTGGGCCCCAAGCTGACGGCGCACTTCCTCAGCAGGCAGTGCGCCATCAGAGCACACGGGCAGGGGCCAGATGACCAGATGCTAATGGGGCCATGCGAGGCTCGAGCCCAACCCGCAGTGTCAACACATCTGCTAGCCTGGAACAGGCCCTCTCCAAGCTAAAGCGCTCTGCCAATTTCAAACTCACATAATTACGTAAACAACAGCTTCTGTAGGCAAAGAAAAGGTGCTCGATCTGAAAGGAAGTGCTATTTGTTTCTGATGGTTTTCCTAGAAGCTGGACATAGCTTTATTTCACAGAGTAATACATTAGGCTTATAGTATAGCTAGCATTCTCTTTATCCCAAGGTCTTAAAGACCTTTATGATTTCATTAATCCTCACAAGTGAATGCTCTAAAATATTGGCTTTTATACAAATGTCCCTGCACTTTGACTCAATAATCCCAAATATAAGAATTTTTTCAAGCGAATAATGCAAATGAAGGAAATTTTGTATATATATATGCACAAATATATTATACAGAGAGAAGTACATATATATTCAAAGATGCTCCTTGTAACGTCTTTTTAAGATTAAAAACAGCCTGAATGCCCTCTATTAGAAAAACATTGATTGGGGCCGGCCCGGTGGCGCAAGCGGTTAAGTGCGCGCGCTCCGCTGCGGCGGCCCGGGGTTCGCTGGTTCGGATCCCGGGCACGCACCGACGCACTGCTGGCAAGCCATGCTGTGGCGGCGTCCCATATAAAGTGGAGGAAGATGGGCACGGATGTTAGCCCAGGGCCGTCTTCCTCAGCAAAAAAAGAGGAGGATTGGCGGATGTTAGCACAGGGCTGATCTCCTCAAAAAAAAAAAAAAAAGAAAAGAAAAACATTGATTGAACCATAGTAAATTCTCTCAATAGGATAATGTCCAGGCATTACAAATAATACACTCGAAGCAACACACTTGAAAATGTTCATGAGGGCCGGCTCCGTGGCTTAGCGGTTAAGTGCACGCGCTCTGATGCTGGCGGCCCGGGTTCGGATCCCGGGCGCGCCCCGAGGCACCACTTCTCCGTCCAATGCGAGGCCGAGTCCCACGTACAGCAACTAGAAGGATGTGAACCTATGACATACAACTATCTACTGGGGCTTTGGGGGGAAAAAAATGAATAAATAAAATCTTTAAAAAAAAAAAATTAAAAATTAAAAAAAAAAAAAAAAGAAAATGTTCATGATATAATAGCATATTTTTTAAGAAGTAAAATTCAAGTTGTTTTTATACTATGGTTACAATTGTGTAAAAATAAAAAATGCATATGGACAAGACCTGAAAGGGAATATTAAAAAAGTGCGTATGGTGGGGGATCTTTATTCGTAGGAGTGAGAAACTTGAGAAGTATATACCTCTTTTGTTTAAGTGTTTATTTAATGTCATTATAATGCTTTTCGAATAACAAAAGAGAAAAGTAAAAACAATAGTTTTCCACTTTACATGGCAACTGCTTCCTCCCTTATCTTTAGTGAGAAATGTAAATGTTCAGGTGCACCGCTGTAGGATATTGTTAGCTTCTGGCCTATCCAAAGGTGTAAAATTCGGAAGGCTTTGGGTAAAAGAACCCTGCAGAGACAATATAATGTATCCCAGAAAACCCTGCTGGGGAAACAGCTAAGCTATGCCTTGATTTAAAAAGGATTTATTCTACCCACACCCCATGCTCTCTCTCCCACTAGGACAGACAAGTGCTAGGCCAGTAAGAAAGGCCTCCCCTACCGCACTGCCTTCCCCAAGTCTGAACCTCCTGGTTGTAGGAGGGGCAGGATGTTCCTCTGAAGCAGAAATGTGGTTTCCACGTTACTGTATAACAAGGCAATCAAAGCACAAATGGTTATGGAGCATCTCATGTGTCAAATGCTCCTTATTATTATAAGTGTGAATTTATATAGTATAAATATTACATATGGTGCTACATCCCAAGAAACTATTATAATAATGGGTAAGATTTATTGGGCCCGGTATTGTGCTTAGCATTAGAAACGCATTATCACGTCGGATCCTCACAGCAACCCTCTAAGACATCTTCCATTAATAGCCCCAAATTGCAGATTAAGAATGTGAAATTTGAAGATTAGTCAGCTGTTGAATGGAACCCAAATTAAGTAGCCTGTGACCCTGAAGCCATCCTCTAATAGATCTAAACTCCCTGCCTTTCCCGGTACTCATCCAGGCACTTTTTATGACATTAAAGCCCATGAGGCTTTCCCTAGGTAAGCCAGGAATTTCCTCTGACTTGCAGATGTACGATATGAACCGTGAACTGAGGATGCCGTAGAACAGGGTCCGGATCCTCCCAGAGTAGAGGCAATGTGTATCCAGGGTGCAGAACTCCTGCAGGACAATTAGAGAGAAACCACGCAGAGATCAAGAAGCTGACGGAGACAGAAAAATAACTGGATACAGGGTTATGCGTTTCGCCTAAAATTCATGGACCATAGACTCACCCACTTAAAAAGGGATACCTAAGGCCACGGAGACTGGAGGTGGAAGACAGATAGGCACCTGCTTACCCAGAGATTGAAAAGACAACTACAAGTAAGAGCTCAGTTTAGACCAGGGAAGCAACCTTGAGCTAAGCTAACAAGAACAACCACCATGCAGAGGTTTAGGGCCTCAAGGAAGGGCTAGAAGAGCCTCACACAAAAGGTTGTGGCCACAGCACTTGAGGGACTTGTTCAGGCTTTGGGGTTTGGAAAGCTTCCTGAGTGGCCTGAGTCTAAGACACAGCTTCCACTGCTGTGAGGTTTGCGCCTCTCAGACCCTCACGCCAGCAGGGAAGCTAGCCATGCTTGTGAACCAACACTGTATATTGAACTTTGGAATAAAAGGCAGACTGTAAGAGAGGAAGAGACAGTTAGAGAAGGCAAGAATGTGGGAACAAGGGTTTTGACAGAGAAAGTGTCCTCTCAGTGGAAAGAGTGAACCGGAAACTAAAGATGATTCAATGGCCCCTGATGCTGGACGTTTGCACTGGGTCAGAGTGGAGCAGCGGTTTGTGCAGCGGGTGTGGTGAACAGGCATGCGCCCTGGAGCCAAGAGAGACCATGCTCAGGCCCTAACTCGCCCACTGCCTAGCAGTGTGACCTTAGGAAAGTTACTTCCGATCTCGGACCCTGCGTGGCCTCATCTGTAGCATGAGAGCGATCAGACTTGCCTCCTGGTGCTGTTGGGAGGTGTGAGTGGCGTGAAGTTCGTGGAATACCTGACACATAAGCGCTCAACACATTCAGGTCTCTCTCCCTCTTTCCTTCTGAGAATCGCCCCTGTCAGCCAGGAGTCTCGTTTGGACCAGTCAGAATAGCATTATAATTCAAACACATAGTTCAAGAGCCTGAGGTAGCAGCATTCTTCAATCCTGTCTCTCAGAACATTAAAGGTGATTAAAATACTAAGCCTTCTTTTCTCTCCTCTTCACTTCCCTCCCACCTAGCGGCGTGCTGAACGTTTCCGGCCAGCTGGCTCGTGCTGGTAGCGCGCAAGCAGCCGTGGCGGGAGTATTTGCACCACGGGACAAGCACACGCTCCCGGGCAGGGCTCCTGCTTGCCTCCAGAGAGCTGTTCCTCAGCACACCACGGCTCTCTCCTTAACTTGCAGCTCTCCCCACACAGCGCCCCTAGAAGAAACTCACCCTCCGCTCACAGGCCTCACAGCTTCCCTCCCCTCCTCCTGCCTCCACACTCCATCATGTGGACCCAGTCTGTTTCCCTCAGACTAGACGACAGAAGAGAACAGGGCTTGCAGAGGCAGGCCTGTCTTTGCTGGAATAGGAGTGAGATGCTGTCAAAACCACGCCTGGGTTAATAGTACTCACCCCCAGGAGGATCTGACGTGAACACTATCATTGTTACTCTGTACCAAACTTGTAGCACCTTCTAAAACCAGAGCTGAAGGACTACCCATCTGGAGCCCAGCTCAGAGTTTTCCACTTTAAAAAAAGAAATCAAAGAAGCAACTTATTTATTTTGGGAATGAGGCCCTGCTGAGTGCATCTTGACGTTCACCACAGCAGCCTGTCCCCTTCCAATCGCTGCCCCGGATGGTACCTGGAGTCAGTCGCTCTCCCTGTGTTTCTTGGAGGACCCGGCCACACGTGTTTCCCCCAGCTTCCATCGGTCCCCCCGGGCTGCTCCAGGGTGCGCATGGCCCATCATACTGTATACCAACAAAACCAAGAGGCTAAAATTCCTCTACCAAACAAAGCTTAGCAAGCAGAACAGTTTGCTGGCGTATAGACAGTAGTTTGCCTTTTCACACTCAGGCCCAACCAACAAGACGACCCAGCTACAGGAGTCTCTCTCATGTTGGTGTTCTACAGGCTGCCACGGGGTTCTCTCCTGGGGTAGTCCCTGAGAAAGCTGGTCTCCTGGATTGTGTTCCTGCCCTCCCTTTTGTCCACATATTGAGATTGGCAAATATCCCAGGCAAGACAGCACTGGCAGTCAGCTGTCATTTGGCAGTGGGATTTTTGCAATTATTAGTGAAATTATAGACCACAGGTTTCTCAGAGCCACTTGGGAGCAAAGAATCTTCTAAGTTCTTCTAAAAGATTTATTTAAGTCTTTTTTTTTTTTTTTTTGTAAACTGCATAGAAGCAAATCTATTTAATCCACAGTGATGTCCTTAGGCAGAGGAAGGGCTGGAAAGCAACATTTCCTTGGCACTCACTGTATGCCAGGCACCGCTCCCAGCATGGTACCCCGTTTACTCCTCACGACTGACGAGGAAAACACCATTCTAAAGGACAAGACGCTCCCATGTGTCTCCTTGACTCTCACACTCCTCCACTACACTACTCTACTTCTGACACCAGATGGTAGGTTTTCCACCCATCAAGCAATTCTGTAACACCAGCTGGGTGTCTACGATTTAACTCAATTCTAACACTATCTGGAAATAGTGTCAGATCCCACAAGTTACAAGCTCAGTCCTACAACACTGTCCCCACTTCAGATGCCAATCCCAAGTCCAGGTTGTCACCTGTGCTTTTGACAGACTGGCTATGGACTGGAAGTTCCAACAAACCCCTCCTTGGGTTCGATTAATTTGCTAGAGAGGCTCACAGAACTCAGGAAAATAGTTTACTTACTAGATTACCAGTTTATTATAAAGGATATAAGTCAGGAACAGCCAGAGGGAAGAGATGCATAGAACAAAGTATGGGGAAGGGGAGTGGAGATCCATGCCCGCTCCGATCACAACACTCTTCCAGCACCTCCGTGTGTTCCTCAACCTGAGGAAACTCTCCAAAACTGTCGTTTTGGGTTTTTATGGACGCTTCATTCCATGGGCATGATTGATTAAATTGTTGGCCATTGGCAACTGAACTCAACCTCCATCCCCTCTCCCCTCCCCAAAGGTTGGGGAGTGGGGCTGAAAGTTCCAACCCCTAGTCAGCTGCTTGGTTCCCCTGATAACCAGCCTCCATCCTTAGGGGCTTTCCGAAAGTCACCTCATTAACATAAACTCTGGTGTGACTGAGAGGGGCTTGTTCTGAATAACAAAAGACAGACATTCCTTTCAGTTTTACTGCTCTTATCATTTGGGAAATTCAAGGGTTTTAGGAGCTCTGTGCCAGAACTGAGATGAAGACCAAATGTATATTTCTTGTCATAAATCACAATATCACAACTATTATAATCTCCACTTTACAAATGAAAATCAAGGCCCAAAGTCATGAAATAATCACCCAAGAGCTAACAACTGGTTAGTGGTTAAGCCAGGATTTGCATGTAGGTCCCTCTGGCACAGAAACCCATATTCTCCCCACTAAGGTGTGCTATGCTGCTTATCTGAGAGCTCATCGCCTAGTGCGATGGCCTGGCCAGGTGGAGCCTATGATGGAGAAGAAGCTGGGGGTCAAAGTCTATATGAACTAGGACTTCTGCTCCCACTACTAAGGGTACTTTGCAGCACAGCGATGCTCATCTTAAGAGCAACTTGATGAGCTGAATAAAATTGTTTTAAAAATCTGTTGGAAGGCTTCCGAGGCTGCCAGGACTTGAGAGCCAAGATCCTGAATAGAAGAGATCCATGAGGTGATCCCAATCTTGTGTGCTTTGCTATACTCCCTAGTGCATTTGCTCATTCTTAAAAGGTTTAGGACAGAAGGCAGCTGCTAAAAGGTAGATAAGCCCACAGAGCTGGAAAAAAGAATTCGGGCTGGCTAAGGCAGCCAGAACTTCAGGAACCAAGATCCAAGGAAATAGGATGATGCATAAAAGTGAGCCCAACATTCTATGCAAGTCTTCATCTCAGAGTATTTGCTAATTTTTAAGCTACACAGAACAAGAGGCTAAGAAGCCAAACAGATAGGAACTGAGAAACTGAGTGGAATTTTTGGCAGTCTCATAATGCTGGGGAGACAAAAAATGAAGTTCAAGGTTACCAAAGAGGGGGAGCCCTGTTAAACACTCTAAGCACACAGAGAGCTACACTAGAGAACTACATTCAAGAAGTGGGGGTGACCAGAAAAAGAAAAATCTCCCAAATTTTGAAACTCCAGATCAAGTGACTGGATTGTGGATATTTGCTCCTGCCCCCACCAGAGTAGAGACAGAATCTTCTCTGAGGAAAGATAACACCATCCACTGCTTCTATGATGCTGCAGTCACAATGGCTAACATTCAATCAAAAATTATCATTCATGTCAAGAACTGGGACCAAGAAAAGAAGGAAAAAAACAGACAATGGAAGCTGGTGCACTGGTGAGACAAATATCAGATTCTTCTGACACAAACTTAAAAAAAAAACATGATTATTAGTTTCAAAAAAAAAATAGATAACAAGATGTAGAATCTCACCAGAAAACTGGACTCTTTAAAAAGGAATCACATTAGAAATGGAAAAATACAAAAAGGGAAAGTAGAAGATATGTGAACCAAAAGGTGTACCTATTCATTTAAACCAAGAATTAGGAAAGGCAATGACACATGTGGACACACACCTATCAATTGGCATCTTCTATGTACAAAACAAGGACAATAAAACAGGGTCACAATTAACAAATCACATACATGACCTGATACCATGGTCATAAAGTTTGAAACATTAAAGATATCAAAGCAGCACCTGACTATTATCAGTGTTTTTTAAATTGTTTTTACCTTTAAGAAAATACTTAATTTTTCCTTTCTGGATAAGTCTTCTCTATTTGCTTATTTCAGGGATTTGCTCTTCACTCTGTCCCATTTTGTTATAAAACCTTTCAGCTTATCTTTGAGCTTCTGAATTAACACTGTATTCCCACCACATCTTATTTGTTCAGGGGTTGGGTAGTCAGCGTGAAGGATAAATCGTGCACGTTCGCAGCCCTGGCACTTACAGTCAGTAGCAGAGTGTGAGTTCCAGAAGGAAAGTGGCTTGCTGCAGGATAATACTTACTAATTGTGTGACCTTGGGCAAGTCACAAACTCCCTGAGCTCTGTATCTATAAAGTGGGGCCAACTCCCCTTCCTTAACTAGGTTGTTGTAGAGATTAAACACAACAGAGCATGTGAAAACGGTTTGTAAACCACAAAGTCTTTTCATTTGTTAGTTGTTGCTGCTTTCGTTCCCTGACCCCTGTGCAGAAGGGGGTAATTGGGCTCCATGTACGCTTGCAGGCAGATCCTGCATGCTTTTTAAACAAGTTTCCACATTTCCTTCACTCAACATTCAACATGCTTTTATTAAACATCTGTTATGTTCCAGGATTCCTGACAGTTGCTGAAAATGCAAAGATCAATAAGGCATACACTCTGACCTCAAGGACCTCACAGACCAGGAGGGAAGATAGACAAGTAAATAAATGATTGCAATACAATGTAATACATGGTAGAAGCAAAAAGGAGTTATCAACTCTTCTTTAAAAGTCAGGGAGGCCGGGTTTTGAAAGATAAGTAGGAGAGCACCAGGCAGATGGAGGGAGTTGGAGAGACCACAGGAGCCAGAGGAAATGTACTAAGACCCAGAGGCATGACAAAGCATTGCACATCATAATTTCCCTTTGATTAAAATATCAGGCTGAGACATAATCTTGGTCACTGCCCTTCAGGGGTTCAGTGTGATGCAAGTGAAAAACACAAACAAGTATTCTTAATGGTTTTTTGGAAAACATACTGTATGTTTTCCTCTATGGAATTAAAAAAAATAATAAGTATAAAAGTGAGTGGAAACAAACAAAAGAAAAATAACCCAATTTAAAAACAGGCAAAGGACTTGAATAGGTATTTCTCTGAAAAAATATACAAATGGCCAATAAGCACATGAAAAGTTGCTTAACATCATTAATCATTAGAGAAAACCATAATTAGGATACCACTTCACACACACTAGGATGACTATTATAAAAAAAATAAAAGGAAACAGGAAGGCTTGGTGAGGATGTGGAGAAACTGGAACCCTCGTGCACTGCTGGTGGGAATGTAAATTGGTGCAGCTATGGAAAACAGTTTGGTAGTTTCTCAAAAAGTTAAATGTAGGGGCCGGCCCCCTGGTCGAGTGGTTAAAGTTCCATTCACTTCAGCAGCCCAGGTTCTCAGGTTCAGATCCCGGGCACAGACCTACTCTACTCATCAGCCATGCTGTGGAGGCGTCCCACAGACAAAATAGAAGAAGATTGGCACAGATGTTAGCTCAGGCTAATCTTCCTCACCAAAAAAAAAAAAAAAAAGTTAAATGTAGAATTACCACATGACCCAACAATTCCACTTCTAGGTATAGACCCAAAAGACTTGAAACCAGGAACTCAAACAGATACTTGTAAACTAATGTTCAAAACAGCATTATTTACAATAGTCAAAAGGTAGAAATAACCCAAATATCCATCAGCAGAGGAATGTATAAACAAAATGTGGTACATACATACAATGGAATATTATTCAGCCATAAAAAGGAATGAAATTCTGAGACATGTTACAGCATGGATAAACTCAGAAAATATTATGCTAAGAGAAATAAGCCAGACACAAAAGAACAATTATTGTACAATTCCACTTAGACGAGCTATTTAGAATAGACAATTTTTTAGAGACAGAAAGTAGAATAGAGGTTACCAAGGGCTTCATGGAGTAGGGAATAGGGAGTTATTGCTTAATGGTTATAGAGTTCTATTTGGGATGATGAAAAAATTCTGGAAATAGATAGTGGTGACGGTATATAACATTGTGAATGTACTTAATGCCACCGAATTGTAACACAAACATAGTTAAAATGGTAAATTTTATGTTATGTGTATTTTACCACTATAAAAAATAATTTTTTAAAGGTTAGTGGTATGCCTGCCTCACTGTCTCTTCTTCTCTCTCTCCACTTATTTGCCTTCTCTACACTTTCCTTAATGCATATGTATTCTATAACTTTTTTTAAAAAACTTTAGATTTTACTTTTCAAAAAACGGAGGGAACAAAACCAATATGGTAAGATAAAAAAATCTGTGCTTTATCTATGTACAAAGTACCTTGAAAATGCAGAGGACGGCATCTGGATTTTACTAGGCCTGGCAACAACCTTGCAACCAGCTTGCTTGGAGGGCTCATAAAATGTGCCTGTGCATCACTCTGCTCTAGGAAACCTCTCTGGGAAGGGACGATGTCCGGGTCCCAATTCTTCTGGTCATCCTGCAGAGCCTTAGTTCTGGGCTGCTGCCCCACACAGGGCAAGACATCCACAGCCTCCAACTTCAAAGAGGCACTTCTCTCTTGGAATGCAGCTGCCCAGCTGGCCTGGCGGACTCTGCAGAGATTAGAGAGTGGTACAGAAACCCTCCAGTAGAGAGGTGGAGGAGAGATGGAAACACCAGCCAGTCTCCTCCCAGGACGCCCTCTTGCTCAGGGCTCAGCCAAACACCTTGCAGCCTCTGGCTCCCTGTGCATTCCCTTTGTCAGAGAGAAAGCACCAACAGTATTGTCTTGTTCTGTATTGTAGCCATGTCTGTCACACTTGGAACAAAAGTCTTGGAACTGGGCCCTGCCTTGGAATTGGATCATGGGGCAAGGACCTGGGGCATTGCCTAGTTTGCCCAGGGTTTTGCCCTGACCTGGTTTGACCGATGGGCCAACTGAACAGCTAGGGGAGGAGTGGGTGATGAGCTCCCCGTAAATCTGCCACCTGTGCGGAGGAGCTCACGACATTTCAGAGGAAGAAAGGTATAAACCACAAGTCAGGGAGATGTGGACCCTTAATTTGAAAGCCCCTCGACCGTTAAGGGGCAAATGGGTGAGACTTCTAAATAAGGTGCTGAGGACAAAAGTTGCCTTTTCTTCTGGGATTGTGCCCAGAAGGTTGAATCTGGATTTAGTTCAATCATCCAGTACAGCCCCAGAGACCAAGCACCAACGTGAAAACCTTCTCCTCCTGTGTCTGAGAAGACTCAGGGCCACATCCTGGAATTTCATTCTTTTGTTTCCAAACTCAGAGGTCTCATGGTTTCAGAACTGAGCTAAGAGTTGGGACACAGGAATTTCAACACTAAACTCTCATTTTCCATGTAATTTTCTCCTTTGTGATATCCAACTCTCTATTGCGGTGACAGACACACGTAAGAGGTATTTAGAAGTTTATTCTTTAGGGAAACTGAAATGGAAACTCTTTGGACTCTGGGGCCCAAGGGTGTGCGAGAGACAGCACTTCAGGGTGTGTGAGAGCCAACTGCACACACCGCTCCCTACTCTGTTCACACATTCAAGTCACACTGGCAGCTTGAAATCAGTCAAGGGATGGTATTTACATACAGAAAATTAGAAATCAGGGTGAGGTTTTTGTTTGTTTGTTTTTGGAGCCAAGTGTAAAGCTCAGACCCAAAGATACAGAGATCAAGCTAAAATGAGCATATTGATGGTAGGACCCTCAGACCAACCTCTTTCCCTTTCCCTGTCCCCAGAATGCAGCAACCAGGCACTCACCACCACCCAGGGGATGAGAAGAATATCTCCGGAAAACTAAATGGCCCCAGAGGTAGACACCTATAGTCACTATCATTTGGGGTCCCTTAACAAATAAACAAAAAAGCATTCATGGTCAATAAGTCCCATAGGACTTTCAAGTAGCTTTTTAGTTCTTTAACTATAAGCTTTCATTCAACTTTTATCAGAGATTTGTGAAAACCCCCAACATGAAAACAATAAAATCATATTTTTAAAAAATAGAGGAAACAAGTAATTAAAAAAGCAAAGAAATCTTTGGAAAGATAAGAAGCTAGAATGGCAGGTTGCTGCATTGATCTCTTACTGCATAGCAAATCACCACAAATCTAGCTGCTTAAACAACGTCTCCTTATTATCGCACAGTTTCCATGGGTCGAGAGCCCGGGCGTGGCTTAGCTGGGTTCTCTGCTCAGGGTCTCAGGAGGCCGCAGTCAAGGGTCAGCTGAGCTGTGTTCCTTTCTGAAGCGTGGGGTTCTCTTCCAAGCTCACACGGCTGCCAGCAGAATTCAGTTTCTCATGGTTGTCAGGAGACGTCAGGCCCTGTTCTCTTGCCAGCTGTCAGCTCCCAGAGGCGGCCTGCAGCTCCTGGCCAGGCAGCCCTCTCACAGGCCCTCTCGCAAATGGCAGCCTCCTTCTTCAAGGCCAGTGGGAGAATCTCTCTGCTCTGTTAAGACAGTCATATAATATAACGGAGTTCTAGCATGACATAACCTAATCCAGGGAGTGACTATCCTATTGCCTCTGCCATGTGAAAGATGACATGAGTGGAGCCATATTAAAATAGAGCCCGAGCAGCCATTTCAGAGGAATTGCCTTGTATGTCTTGTTTCCTTTATCTTCCAAACTGGACCAAACCACTAACATTCCGAGAAGTTAGTAAGGACAAGAATATCCTGTCTGTGAGAACTGAGGGAACTGGGCTTTGCTGATGACTGGATTGCTAACCAATCTATGAAGTACAAACCTAGCCTTACCTCCTCTAGCACCAATGAACTCTTCTTTAATACAACTCACCTCATCCTCCCTTTTTCCCATAAAAACCCTAGGCCCCTCTCCTGTAATTAGGACACTATTTGGGTTTCTGCCTGAATCTGTGCTTCCTGAATTGTAATTCTTTGATCCCAAATAAGCACTCTGCCTCTTAAACTGATTGCTTTGTGAAGGTTGACAGCCATATTCTACCGTCTAGAAGCAAGTCACAGGGTCTCCCTGAATTCAACAGGAGAAGATTACATTAGAGGGTGACTTATTGGGGTCAGCTTAGGGTACGTCTGCCACAGCTGCTATGGAAAAGGACAATCACAGAACAAGAAAGATCCTAAAAATTTAAAGCCAAAAATAAAAGCATTAAACA
The DNA here is from genome assembly GCF_057802395.1 of Ceratotherium simum simum. Lineage (NCBI taxonomy): Eukaryota > Metazoa > Chordata > Mammalia > Perissodactyla > Rhinocerotidae > Ceratotherium > Ceratotherium simum. Next base: position 62,686,545 of record NC_141914.1, read on the forward strand.
GAAGAGTTAGAAAGTAAAGTTGAGGAAATCTCCTAGAAAACAGAACAACAACAACAAAGAGAAATTAAAAATAGGAGACAAAGGATAACAAAAAAGTTAGAAGGCCAATTCAGGAGGCCCAACAATTGACTAATAGAATGTTCCAAAAGAGAGAACAGAAAAAATCAGAGGGAGGAAATGTATCAAAGACATAACACATGAAAATTTCCCAGGACTGGACAACACAAGTCCTCAGATTTAGGTACTGATGCCCAGCACAATGAATGGAAGCGAGAGAGAAAAAAAGAGCCCCGTCAATAAGGCACACCAGCATGAAATTCCAGAACACTAGGAGTGAAAAGAAAATCCTGACGGTTTTCAGGGAGGAAAATAGATCAGATACAGAAGATCAAAAATCAAAAAATGTCATCAGATTTCTCAATAGCAACCCTGGAAGCTAAAAGAGAATGGAGCAATGCCTTCAGAATCCTGAGGAAAGTAATCTTAACATAAAATTTCAAACCAGGCATACCAAAACTCAAGCGTGAGGGCAAGAAAAAGACATTTTTCCATATTCAAGGGCCAAAAAGTTGACTTCTCATGTATTCCTGATTAGGAAGTATATTGAGAATTCACTTTTGGCAATACACAAGAGTAAACCAGAAAAGATGAGGACACAGCACACAGGAAACAGGGATCCAAGTCAAAACGAAGTAGGGAGGTCCTGGACATTAGCAGACGGCCCCTCACAGAGAAACCGCCAAGGCTAGAACAGCAGGGAGAGGCTCATGGGAGCAAAGTTGCCATAAAAGGGGGAAGATAGAACAATTAGGTTATCAGACATGATTAAATATTCAGAAAATATTAGTGACAGTTGATTTGACAGGTCTTTTGAAAAATTTGGAGTGGGGAGCATAGTAATACACAGGGACCTAAGTGTGAGTGAGGGGAAAAAAGGCAGCTTAACTCCTGAAGAAATAAATCTGTAGTCTTAGACACTCCTTAGCTCAGGAGTAATATTTAGACACAAAAATGTAAACACGGACTATAGATTTAACCAAATATTGCGAGATGTGAAGAGGAGAGGCTATGGGGAAGTTTGGAGGATTTGATTTTCAAGGGTTTGCGGGGTAGGTTAGGCTGTTTCATAACAGAAAGTAAAGAGATGATGTTTGCAACTGGCCAAGCAAGCAACAGTATTCTTAGCGTGCTGGTTAGAAATGTGGGGAGACTGTATATTCCAAAAGAGAAAGGCAGTGCAAAGAGCTGAAGCGGGCTGCCTCGTGGAGGTGGAGATGAGGATGAGGAGGGCTGGTTTACTTTTCCTACTGCTTGGCGCAGCAAAAACAAGACAGCCAAGCAAAACTATGTAAATGTGTTACTTTGGTTTAAAAATATGTTTTAACTAGTATATCAGATTTCATCAAAATCCATAAGAATCAAAGTTTTTCCAGCCAGAATAAACAAACAGGAAACGCTGAACAGTTAGAGATTGACCTCTCAGTATAGTCGCTGGTTTAACAAAGACAAACAAACCCGATTTATCTTCCTTTTGTTACGACTTCCGCGCTGATCTGGACAGATTTCCCAAGCGCCTCTGCTCCGCCACAGCTGACTCGGTTTCTGAGTCACTCGCGTCTAGACTGCAGGGGGGCCATGCGGCGGTGGGCAGGTGGGAACTGTAGTTTCTGCTCAGAGGTTCACAGGGCGCTTCCTCCCTGGAGCCAAGTACGCATTAGATGTGAACGAGGCCCTTGATTGCTCTGCATAATCACCGCACTGGGAGCCATTCTTCTCTTCCGAGGTTGGGGTATTTTTTCCTTTTCTTTTGATTTCTTACATTTTGCAGCGACTGTCATCATTATTTTGATGCTGCGGTTAATAGCGGCTTCAAATGCAAATTTGACAACACAAGCTGAAAATTATGGGTGGGAAACAAAGGATCTAAATTTCCAAACTGTGTTTGGAGAGGTTCCACCTGATCCATAAAAGTACACATTCTAGTACTAAGCCCAGCATACAACTTTGGCTTTTGTTATCATAAGAAGAGCCAGAATTTTCTGAAGACATTCCTAAAACCTGGGATCCCAAAGGAAGTCTCAATGTTTTCCTCTTCCTCCATGTTTTCCAATTCTAACTTTGCAGGTGGTTGAGATCCAGGTGGAGACTGTTCCCAGAGGATCCGTTCTCCTCTTTGTATTTTGGGGCAAGAGGGAGAATCCCCCTTTGCCCTTTCCATTAAGGTTCTTCTGGCTGGCCAAATAATTAAGACAGGTTAGCAGGAGAAAATAATACCAAGTTTAATAACATGTATACATGGGAGAAACCAGGGACACTGAGTTTCTCAACAAAATGGCAGAGATTCTTGTCTTAAATACTATCTTCAGCTAAAGACAAAGGAGGATGTTGGGGGTGGGTGGTGTTTTGGGATTTCAGAGGGGAAGAAGACAATTTACATGAAGAGGGAAATGTAAATGTTTGTCAGACAATGCTTTGCAGGGCCACCTATAGAGAATGTGGCTGGAGAGACAGAAATTATAGTAATCAAGAGTATGTACACTTAAGTCTTCTTATTCCATCCTGATAAGAGTTTACACAGATAAGGTTGTCCCTGCCTCTTCCCACTACACAGAGGGAGACACCTTTACAAATGTAAATATTTGGTAAACAGAACTTTGTTAAGAATGGGCTTAGTGAGGACCCTGCCAGTCTGTCCATACCCAGAGTTAAAATCCTTTAGGCAGTTAGTGGGGGTAGTCAAATGTCCATCAGAGAAAATAATCAAGGTAAAGAGACATATTACAGGGTGGCCAAATCTTTTTTTTTTTTTTTTAAAGATTTATTTATTTATTTTGCCCCCACCAAAGCCCCAGTAGATAGTTGTATGTCATAGCTGCACAGCCTTCTAGTTGGTCTATGTGGGACGTGGCCTCAGCATGGCCGGAGAAGCAGTGCATCGGTGCACGCCGGGGATCCGAACCCAGGCCGCCAGCAGTGGAGCGCGCACACTTAACTGCTAAGCCACGGGGCTGGCCCTTTTTTTTTTTTTAAACAAATATTTCTTTTTTTTTTATTAAATTTTTTATTTATTTATTTATTTATTTTTCCCCCCAAAGCCCCAGTAGATAGTTGTATGTCATAGCTGCACATCCTTCTAGTTGCTGTATGTGGGACACAGCCTCAGCATGGCCGGAGAAGCGGTGCGCCAGTGCGCACCCGGAATCCGAACCCGGGCCGCCAGCAGTGGAGCGCAGGCACTTAACCGCTAAGCCACGGGGCCAGCCCTAGGGTGGCCAAATCTTGATCTCCCACAGTATCCTTCACCCAAAGGCCATAAGCCAACACGTCAGAACCGGCACTTCCCGGCCACGGCCAATCTGAGCAAGAGTGGAGCTGGGGCTCCTGGCCGGTCCCAGCTCTCCACCCTTAGCTGCCGGTTGGTGGGGAGCTGACAGGAAGGGGACCCCTGGCCAGAAGCCGAGGGAAGAGACGGGTGCTTTGGGGGCCTAGGAAGCAGCTACACCTCATCGGTCTGGGAGTTATTTAGATGTTTGCACACCAGATAGGGCTGTATCCATGCAAATGGAACATCAGCCTTGCCCACTTCTCTTCTCGTCTGTCATACTGTTACTCCTGGGCGTGCCTCTCCTCCCTACTATCTTACAAGTTTCTCGAGAGGAGCTTGGGAATCAGATCCTGCTCTGTGTGTGACAGACACAGTGCTTCCTCTAGATGAGTGGGTGAATGAATAAATGAATGACATAAAGTATTTCTTCTCCTTTCTAAGTCTGGCTTCCTTAATTTGGACTTAAAAAGTGTTCCCTACTGAAATTAAACATGTGGAAACTAGGTAGAGAAGGACTTTTCATAATCACAAATCTAGTCCTTTGGGAGCACAACGGGACTTAGAAATAAACATGCAGGAATCAGACTCTCTTTTTTTCTTGAAAAAAGTTATCATTGGCATAATGGACGTTTAGGAGAAAGACAGAAGTATATTCTTGGTTATAGTGTGTTAGTTTGTAGGTGGATATGGAGTGATGTGGGACAGGCTTCATGCTAAAAATTTTCTCTTGAAAAAAATGGAGATTTCATTGGCAGTGTTTTAATTTTGCAATAGTTTAGGTTTAAATTAATTCAAGAAAATCAAACCGTTAGCATCACACTGGCCAGTCTTTGTTTTCCCTGCTGAAGCTAATTGAAGAATAGAAAGGGAGAGAAATCCATAAATAGTAAGGAGGAAATTAGATTTTTTTAGATCAATTTTCAGAACCTTAGAAGTTATCAAGCTATAAGGATAAGGGATTGTAAAGGAACATGATTTTTATCGGGGTGATAAATTTATATCTGTTTTCCTCCCCTAATTTAAATGTAGAAGGATAGGCATCTATAATATGCTGACCCAGCATGATCAGACACATGAAATCCCAGGTTAAAACATTTATTTTTCAGCCAGAAAGAAATTGGCATAAAATAAATTTGTCAAGGGACTGCATTTTTAAAGCATGTATTAATGGCTGCCTAGGACAAAAACAGAATTCTAGTATATTAAAGCAATAATTCCTTTTGAACTATAGGTATTATAGTAAGATGATAGAAACAGACCAAAATAAACAAATTTCAAAGAAGAGGCTGAGACCAGAGTATCCTCTTGCCTCTCCAATACTTTATTAGTTGTCGTTTTAGCTACTCCTGTTCTCAAAAGATAATTACCTAGAATTCTCTCAGCTCCATCTGAAGCCCTGAGCAGAGTCAACTTATTGATAACACACTGTTGATATGAATCAAATGCAGGATGTTTCTTTCAAAGCAAGTGAATGGTTTATTTAATGCAAGAGCTGTTGATCATTTGAAGTAAATAGTAAATTACTATAACTAGTCTATATTAGACTTTGGGATATTTTTAGTTGTTCTTTATAAGATTCTGAAAATAATTTGTGTTTCTCTAATACCATGTTTCAGGAGCTACCATGTGCTAGACTATTGCTAGGCACTGAAAATTCAGAAAGAAATAAAGAAGATACTCTCTGTCATCCTGGAACTCAAGACTTAGGGTAGGGAACAGACAGTTCCACAGATAATTTCAGCAGAACCTGAGAAGTTTCATAATAGAAGCACCCCAAAAGAAAGACTCCTTTTCTCTGCCAAAGGGGTGAGGCAGCAGTAGCCAAGAGAAGGTCCCTAAGTCTGAAGGAGCTAAGTCTGAAAGGAAACAGAGACATTCCAGACGGGGGTGGGATGGAAATGCAAGAAATGCATGTGGTATTGCAAAAGCATAAACTCCCACCAGAAATCCTTAAAGGTGTTGATGCAAATAATCCATAATCAATCTATAAATCAAAATTGGGGTGAGTTTATTATGAGCCAAATTTGAGGACCATATAGCCTGGGGCCTTCCTTCCCCAAGGAAGGAAGGGCACCAAAGCAGTGGGATGTACAGAGCAGTTATATACCATCAAAGAGCATGTAGCACATATGATTGCAACGTCCCTTTTACAATAGTCACGAGATTGCCCTGTCAAATTGCCCTGTCAGCATAGCGATTGAGGGACACAGCAGGTAGCAGGTCTGCTGTCTCGAGGGGCGTGGCAGGTCTGTTGTCTCGAGTTGGGTGGTCACAGGATGAGTGCAGCAATCATTTCTCCCTAGTCCAGGGAGAAATGCTTATCCTTAAGGAAATGCCAATGTGGGGAAAATTGCATCCTCATCCTTATGCACACTTAAGGGCATTTGTTCTTGTCTTTGGGACATGGTAAAGCAGATATACAATGCGTGTTCAAAGCTGACAGGCCCTTTTAGAAAAACAAGCTCACCAATGGCTTCCTCATATGCTCCAATATATCCTATTGCTTGCCATTTATTTATCAAAGGAAATTTAATGTTTAAATTAATAGGACACAGAGAGGCAAAAAAACTCCTTCCAGAAAAGTCATACAGAGTAAAATAATTAACATTTTCCTTTTGAGAGTTATCATTGCATTACGTTCTCAGTTGCTTTCAGTAAAAAATATATGGAAAAATTCCCAAGGATTAGCCATAAAAATGCTTGGGAAAATTCCAACATTGGCCATAAGACATTTCTATAATATTTAATATTTCTGTCCCTGAGAGGATAAATAAAATTCTAAATGGCTTATACCCATAGAATAAGACCAAGATTTGCAATATTTAATATGTTTCGAAGAGTTACATGTAGTCCATTCATATATCACAGTGTAGACTCTTCAAAATTGTCTCCTCATAACCTAGTTTCCCTGTACAAACAGAGAAAAAGCATGCTCACTTGAGTCATGTGCAATTTGCATTCCTTATAAAGTGAAACATTCTGCTGTTCTCAAGTACCAAGTCCTCCCGCTGAGCCCAGCTAAGAGTTGGACTGTCCTCGCCTCCTGCATTAATGAGACACAGTCTCACATAACATAACGTTATATAACGTTCCAACCCTAACTCTGTGCACCTCAGTCTCCTTACTGTAAAATGAGAAGGTGGACCAGATGACCTCTAAGGTCTTTCAGCTCTGAAAGTCATTCTACAGGTTTTGTATTTCATGCTTGGCATCCCAAACATGGCCTCCTGATGACCTTCCCAGCACCAGGCAGTGAAACACTCCTTCAGCACGAGTCTGAGCCAAGGAGATCAAGGGTCTTGTTGACTGTAGCTGCCTCATCCATCTCACTTAAGTCATAATCACAGTATTTCTCCACCCCAAAGTGTAGACATTCGACTGAGACTTTCTTTTATAGGCTTTCACCCAGCAAGGGCAGCTCATTCAAGTACATCAGCCTAAGTCCAAGTCATAGTGCAGAAAAAATATGAAGGACCTCGTATAGTAAAAAACCAAAGCATGAAAAAGCTTTCTCCAGACAACCTCCAATGGCTCTATCACAGAAAAAAACAATCCCCTCAAGGCGGTGCCAGACCGCCATCTGATAGCTTTATAGTGTATGTACTGAGCCTGTCCCACTCGCCTCTCCTGACCGGTCTACAGCAGGGTCCTCAAAGGTTTTTGATCATATACCACCTCATTATTTAATATATAGATATATTCTTATATTTATACATTGTGTGTGCCTATTTATTTATGAATTATATTCATGTAATATTGAACTAATCAGTTATGTAGTTTATAAAATATATACAAAAGTAGAAACTTTAGAAGAAAAAGATTTTTAAAAGTGAATAGATTGAAATGGAAGTTGCAGTATTCTTCCTGAATCCTTGTGGATTATCTTGAGTGCCCCAGTTTGAGACCATTGATTTAAAGTGCTGACTCTTCTGAATGACCCAGACACTTACATCTTAAATCTATCCCTTTCTAATCTTTTCTAATTCCTAATAACTTCTTATTCAAAATCTTAAAATATTTGAAATGTTTTTAAAATACAGAGTTTTGATATTTACGCCAGGCAGTCAGTTTTGCCTTTTTCAGTGAACAAAAGAGGTGACTGAGGCTCAAGTTTACCAGGCAAGTAATAGCAGATCACATCGTTATCAGTAAGATTCTTGACCTATCCCAGCCCTCCAAAATCTCACCCTCATCGCTCATTTTTCTCTACCATTTATTGGATCTTGAATATAGTTTCCTCCTTATTAGAAAATCCTTTTTTTGCACACATATGAGGTAAGACAATAAGATATTACAGCAGTGATAGTGACTTCTGTAAGGTAATGAGAAACAAACACCCCAGGAAGTATGGACAGTTATGCATTGCTTAACGACGGGGATCCGTTCTGAGACATGCATTGTTAGGCCATTTTGTCGTTGTGTGAACATCACAGAGTGTGTTTCCACACCCCTAGATGGGAAGGCCTACTGCACACCTAGGCTGTGTGGTACTAATCTTACGGGACCACCGTCTCCTATGCGGTCATCATCATGCGGCACATGACTGTGATTCCATCTCATTTTTTCATGATCACACTTTATTTTCTTTCCTTTTTTTCTTTTGAATTGTATTACCCAGCTTAATCACTCAATTCAATCACTAGATTGAGCCACTAATCACTTTGGCTATTTCTAAAAGTCAGACCCATATAAATGGTGAGTTTAAATCTAAAGATAAAAGAGCAAAGATTTACCATCCTTGAAGCCGTTTAAAACAATGTGTCCTAGAATTCTGACAGTAAATCCAAACAGAATTGACATTATCTATAATCAGTGTATAAACAATGTATATATTGAAGGGAAGCATAGGAGCTTATGGTTTTTTTTTTTTTTTTTTTTTTTAAATTTTTTGTTTATTGCGGTAACGTTGGTTTATAACATTGTAAAAATTTCAGGTGTACATCATTGTACTTCTATTTCTGCATGGACTACATCATGTTCACCACCAAAATACTAATTACAATCCATCACCACACACATGTACCGAATTATCCCTTTCACCCTCCTCCCTCCCCCCTTCCCCTCTGGTAACCACCAATCCAATCTCTGTCCCTATGTGTTTGTTTATTGTTGTTATTATCTACTACTTAATGAAGGAAGGAGCTTATGGTTTTTAAAAATCTGTTTCATCATCAACCCTCCTCATAGACATGAGTCTCTCCACTTAGGATGGAAGGCAGTGTAGTGCGCTGGACGGAGCCTTTGGAGGATTGTAAACCAGAGTGCCAGTCTCCACCTCATCCTTAACTGGCTATGTGACCTTGAACAACTGACTTGCTTAATCTTTCAGTTTCAGTTTCCTATTCTGCAAAATAGGACACTATCTACCTCTTAACCTTGTTGCTGAGATGGAGTGTTCATAAAGCAGTTAGTACAGTGCCCAGAACATAGCAGATATCCATTAAATGGCAAATTTTTGCTATTCTTTTAAATCCTTAAAGATTATAATTTATATCTCTTTTTTTCCCATTTAGTCCCTAGCATAGTGTTTTCTCTGGAATTAATATTCAATATTTTTCCATTGACTAATATACATAATCTCCTATGCTTTGACTTTTTGTTTGTTTGTTTTGTGAGGAAGATTAGCCCTAAGCTAACATCTGTTGCCAATCTTCCTCTTTTTGCTGAGGAAGATCAGCCCTGGGCTAACTTCTGTGCCCATCTTCCTCTACTTTATACGTGGGACACCGCCACAGCATGGCTTGATACATAGGTCCGTGCCCAGGATCTGAACCTGCGAACCCTGGGCAACTGAAGCAGAGCATGTGAACTTAACCACTACGCCACTGGGCCAGCCCCATACACTTGGATTTTTTTATTTAACTTCATAGAAGTAAATGATGCTCTGATGCTTCTTATATTTTGGAGATTAAAGATAAAATAGTTTGACAACAATATAACAATAACACAAGAAGTCTGTTTGTGCAGTCCTATCTGCTTTTCTAGCATATGGAACATCGAATCCCAGGATCAGAAGTTATCTGAGCTCCAAAGTACAAATGAGAAATTGAGGTGCTCCAATCCTGATTCCACCAGGCACTGTGTGTGATAGATCTGCAAATCCTTTCTCAGGGTCAATTCCACAATGCCGGTCTCTGCATTTGGGGGGGTCAAGTCTAATCTTCTCCATTTGGTGATTTGAGTAATCTTTTGGCCTCCATCTTTGGGGATAAACCTTATCTTATTCCTGGGAGGGAAGCAGAGAACATTAGTTTTTTTATCCATACATGGCCAGATTAGATTCTGTGTGAGAGTGTGAATGTGTACATGCAAGAAAAGCAGAGAGAGTCAACTGACTCTTCTATAACTCTGCCTTAATTTATAAGAAACCTAGGTCTGAATTTTAATGTTTAGCTCCAACCTGAGAAAACAGGTTCCTCAAAAATGTCAGTCGGAGAGAAGGTACAGCCTTGCAATTGGAAATGCAGAGAGGCGGTCTCCCTGAAGCTGTTGGTCACGTCAGCAGTGAATGGCCAGGAAAACTCACACTCCAAGCCCCTGTAAGGATTGATCAGTGCTGTGAGAGATCAGCCTCCCAGCTGAGAGCTCTCTCCAACAGAAATATGTGCGAAGTTAATCAGTTCTGAAGCAGCTCTTGCCAACATTAGAGAGACAACGGTTGAATTTGCATCATCTGTTTGGAAAGTGGCGCATCGCCATGGACATTTGACTGAGAATCAGATTCTGGTGTTTTTCACTCACTATTGATGTGACTCTGAAAAAGATGGCTAAAGTACAAGCTCCAACCTTCTTGTATGTAAAATAGGGGAAAGAGTACCTACCTCACGGGTTTGTTGGGAGAACTGAGCTCGAGAACAGATGAGAAAAACACCCAGACAATACCAGCACGTGGTAGCCCTTCCATAGGTGATGTTGAATCCGCACCAAATAGTGAAACAAAGTTTCCCGTTTGGGTTTATGTTCCTGTATCTAGCTCAACCCTCCAACCTGAGATTTTGACAGAAATTGTAAGTTCTTCTCGTAGAACCATTTATCATTGATTAGACTTGTATACTTCTAGATGGTTATTCAGCGGTAATGATTTTTGCTGCCGCAAATATAGATTTGGAAGATTTACCTCTATGTGTGTTTTACTAATTATAACATCCCCCATGTTTGCATAGAGCTATGGCTTTATGGCAAAAGGCTTTTCTGTCTGTTTTCTTATATGTTCAAGTGTTAGTACAGTTATGCTCTTAAATTGTAACATCAGTTTCACAGAGATGAGTTTACATGGTTTTCTCTGGCTGGATATAAATAGGGGTTTTTATTTTCAAATCTTCATTTGAAAATGGCAACCATATCCCATAACCTATTTCAGAAATGACACCCAAACAGGGCAGTGTTTCAAAGGAAATTCAAAAAAATTCCAAGCGTAGATTACAGAACGAGTGTCTGACATTTGCCTTGGCTCCTAAGTGAGTGTAATTCACCCGAATGGGTGCTATGTGTGCAGTTCATAACACACCAGGAAGTACTCAAAGGCCCTCTCCATGGTGGAGAGCCTGCCAAGGAAGAAAAACAAATGACAGTCTCTAGGAACAGAAAAAAGAAAAAGAACAAAGCCAGCCCTGGTGGTCTAGTGGTTAAGGCACTCTCACCGCTGCTGTCCTGGTTCATTCCCGGTCAGGGAAGCACACCACCAGTCTGTTGGTGTCATACTGTGGTGGCTGCATGTTGCTGTGATGCGGAAAGCTCTGCCACTGGTATTTCAAATACCAGCAGGGTCACCCATGGTGGACAGGTTTCAGCGGAGCTGCCATACTCAGACAGACTAGGAAGAAGGACCTGGCCACCCACCTCCAAAAGAACTGGCCATGAAAACCCTCTGAATAGCAGCGGAGCATTGTGTGATACAGCACCAGAAGGCGAGAGGATGGCACAGAAAGACCAGGCAGGGTTCCGCTCTGCTGTCCACAGGGTCGCTAGGAGTCGGAATCGACTTGATGGCACTCACAACAACAAAGAATAGAAAATATTGGTGCTAAATTCTTTATGGACATTTTCTTGTGGCACAAAAGAAGTCCACATGAAAGCAGCAGGAGAAAGTGGCTGTGTGACATGTTTACATGAAATGATCTTTATCACTTATGATCTCAACTTGAGCTAGGTCTCCAAACAGAGCTCATTTTTGTAGCTTTATTGTGTAAGTAGTACAGCTGAGGGAACTGCGGGGAGGAGGTTTAGAGCCAGAGGACCTGGTTTTGAACCCTAACTCTACTGTTTACTGACTCTGTGATCAGTGATTTTTAACTCTTTTGGAGTTTCTGTTAACCCGTATGTAAAATGGCAAAACACAGTAGAAATTACCTCATGGTTTATTATGAGACTAAATGAGATAATACATAAAAATAGCCCTTCATGTACTGTAGAGTGCTAAACAAACTTCAATGTCAATGTGGTAATGTTACCATGGATAGTGATAATGGCAGTCCTGGTGCCATGTTCTAAGGAGGTATGACAGGAGCTAGTCCGAATCCCTTACCCCTAGATACACACCCACCTGGGGCTCCAGCAAACTTCTATCTACTGCTCCCTCAGGTTCAGTGCACAAGTGTAATTCCTTGTTCACACAGCATAACACCCAATGCATGAAGACTTCAACTACATCATCCTAAGCCTTCTCATCGGTGTTTAACTTTCTCCAAAATGTTTATAAATTATTCACATGATATGGTTAATTTATTTAGTCAACAAACAAACACTAGATGAGGGTTACCATGTGCAGGTATCTGTGGAAGGCATTGCCGAAACACCTACCCAGACAAGCAGAGGCTCAGAAACTCTAAGGTGTGGCTGGAAATAAAAACCAAAGGCCATATCTGAGGATGTAAAATATTGAGTTGGACACAGGGACAGAGCATTACTTTCTCATGGGTTGCAGATCGCAGAGCCAATGAGAGGGATGATCTCGGATCATCCTATAGACGTCAGCCAGCCAAGAGTACTTGGCAGATGGGAGAGACTAGGAGTATAAGAATTCAGGAACAGAAACAGGGGAGAGTGTGAGGTCTGTCACAGAGGAGGAGGAGGCCGGAGAGATGGCTGCTACTCTCAGCAGAATGACTGCTCCTGGGGGCGAGGGGGAGTGCTGTGGCAAGGGCTGGTGCTGCTTGGTTGAGCGGAGTGGAGGGATGTAAAGGTGAGTATGCCCTGAACTTGAACAAGTGGTAGTCAGGTGCAGGGTGGCCAGGGATGGGGTCTTGGTTGGTGAAATTTCTATGTGCTGAGTCTTGTAAATAACACAAAGTAAATCAAATTCAGCCCAACTGAATTCAGACTTCAAGAAGAGAAGTAAAGATTTAATGAAGCAATATCTAAGAATCAAATGATAGGGGCTGGCCCCTGGCTTGGCGGTTAAGTGCACGCGCTCTGCTGCTGGCGGCCCGGGTTCAGATCCGGGTGTGCACCGACACACCGCTTGTCCAGCCATGCTGAGGCGGTGTCCCGCATACAGTAACTAGGAGGATGTGCAACTACAACATACAACTATCTACTGGTGCTTTGGGGAGAAAAAGGGAAAAAAAGGAGGATGATTGGCAATAGATGTTAGCTCAGGGCCAGTATTCTTCAACAAAAAGAAGAGGATTGGCATGGATGTGGGCTCAGGGCTGATCTTCCTCACAAAAAAAAAAAAAAAAAGAATCAAATGACAGTACCTGCTATAGGTGTTCACGAGAAGGTTATTGTTCTGATTTCCAGAAGAATTTCTTGTTTCCCAAGAACTCTCAATAAAATAGAATTTGCTGTCTTGGCTAATTTGCCATGATCCGGAGTCTGTGCTCAGCTTTGTAATTTCTAAAACCGGACTCTATAAGCACACCAAGAGCGGCTCTGACCCTCGGGCAGACTGGAATTAGCCAGGCCCGTGAGATACAGAGTGCCGAGAGACTTATTTACCATGAGAGCTATCACTGCCACACGTCCACAATCCTCAGATGGCACACAAGCACGTTCTCTCCCTGGAGGCCCGCCTATGTGGAAGTCAATTTGTAATCAGAAGGTAGGTCGGTAAACACAGAATCGCAACACGAGGAAACAGATGATTTGAATGTTTAATGGCATCAAGCTACACGAGCTGGTTGTATACTTCAATCATAGAAATGTCCTTAACTATCTGTAAAACTCCATACATTTAGGTCCCTCTGCTCTGGACTGGGCTTCGCTGGGCACAACTGATCGTTTTCTCTCTGACTCCTTTTTCCATGTTCTGCCTCTCTCATTGATTCTTTCTTCCTTAGACTTGTTTAATGCATATTAATACATATAAATAACCCTTTATAAACTGTGAACATACCCTTCACTTTTCGCATTTAACATAGGAACATTTCTAGGTTGTCAATGTCAACCTTAAAAAGTCACACCTAGAATTAAACACGGTATTCCAGGTATGGTTTGATGTGCTCACAGAAACTACAACCTGTCCCCTCATTTTTCTCAGGCACTCTACTTCTAGTAATGTACTCTAAGATAGAATTTATTTTCTCAGCAGCAAAATTGCATTGTTGATTTATCTTGAGCTTCAAATAAACTGAAAACCTCTGGCTTTTGAGTGGTATTTTTCATTTGTTCCCATTTAATTTCATTTTGCATGCTTTGGCCCATCAGTACAGCCTACCAGACATGTTAAAACTGGTTTGTCGGGACCAGCCTGGTGGCGTAGTGGTTAAGTTCACATACTCTGCTTCAGTGGCCCTAGGTTTGCAGGTTTGGATCCTGGACGTGGACCTATGCACCGCTTATCAAGCCATGCTGTGGCAGGCACCCCACATATAAAGTAGAGGAAGATGGGCAAGGATGTTAGCCCAGGGCCAATCTTCCTTAACAAAAAGAGGAGGATTGGTAATGGATGTTAGCTCAGGGCTAATCTTCCTCACCAAAAAAAAAAAAAAAACTGGTTTGTCACTGATCAGGAACTATGTCAACACAGGGGTACACATTGTAGACTGAATTTCTACAACAAATGATTGTTCTCTCTACTTTATCCAGGCTGTCTGTAATGCTGGTGTGATACAATGGCGTCCACCACACCATTGGAACTTTGTATGAGCTGTTTCCCTTTTGCACTGGTGACCACAGAAGGATTGAAACAAGATTAGCTAAACACTCATCTCACACTGATCAGTAAACAGGGCCAGAAAGGTACTTATTTCTCCAAAAGTAAACAAGATAGAACACAATTCTGCAGATTGAATAATGACCACTAAATTCAAATTAAAAGCTAACTTCATTAGCTTACAAAATCACAAGATTATCTGTATTCCTTACCTTTTCAAGTTCAGTGTTTATCTTGTGGCACTTGAAATATAAGCATTCTGCAACATGAGGTAGTAAAAGTCAGGTTATCAATCAAACAAAAATATTGAACAACTATTGTATGCCAGGAATTTGGGGGAATAGACTGAAGCAGACAAAGATCTCGCCCCCGAGGAGCTAACATTCTAGTTGGGAAGAAGACTGTAATGAGACTATTGAACTGAATGTTGATACCCCCCTGACTGGTCCCAAAGCATGGCTAAGCCAGCAGCCCCAAAAAGTTTGAGGTAGAGAATATCCACCTTAACCAAACACATACATACAGATTGCCTTGATCTTGTTTTCTGTTTTCTGTAATAAATCTGTTACATAATAGATGTAATAAACTATTCTAACGGAGGAAAAAGGCTGAAGTAGTTGTTTCATTTTTAGAAATTCTTTTTTTTTTTTTTTGTGAGGAAGATCAGCCCTGAGCTAACATCCGATGCCAATCCTCCTCTTTTATGCTGAGGAAGACTGGCCCTGGGCTCACATCCACGCCCATCTTCCTCTACTTTATGTGGGACGCCACCACAGCATGGCCTGAAAAGCAGTGCGTCGGTGCGTGCCTGGGATCCGAACCGGGGCCGCCAGCAGCAGAGCGCAAGCACCGCTACGCCACGGGGCCGGCCTCTCATTTTGAGAAATTCTTAAGAGGACAAGACAGTTCACACAGGCCGGAGCTGCAGCAGCCCTGACTCAAGCATGAACTTGAGAAAGACCCTCACCTCCAGTCAATCTTCCCTGCGCCTCTACCCCAGCTTGGCCTCTCATCAGACTCACCTGAAACAAGGAATGCTGCCTCCTATACTTACCCACAGGATCTACACCCTAGGACCCTGGTGGGCCGAAAAGTGCCCATTGCATTGACTTTTTCAAATACAGTGGGTTGACTCTTGCCTTATATCTACACAGCCAAAAGAAACAACTCAAAAGTTCTTCCCAGAACAAAGGGATAGTCTACTTTCAACGTAAATTCCACTTCACACTCTAGAATGAAAAGACTGCTTGCAACCTCTAGAATGACCATTGTACTCTTCCAACAATTTACAGATTCTGCCTCCACCAGGCATCCCCTGTATGTTTAGGTAGCTCATTCTGGCTGCAGTGTGGAGGACAGATTGGGACAGGGTATCTTGGAGACCAAGACCAGTGAGGAAGCCATTGCCATAATCCAGCAAAAAAAATGGTATGCAGTATCCATGTCAGCAGGATTGGAGAGGAGATACGAATCTCAGGAATATTGATGAGTGTAAAGAAATAGGATTTGGTCACGTGTTGGATGTGCAGAATTAGGATAGGGATCAAAAAGTAGTGCCCAGATTTCAGGCTTGAGTAACTGGGTGGGTGGAGGTGCCATTTGCTGTGGAGAAGGGAAAGTCTAAATGAAAAGACACTGTGTTCAGTTTTGATAACGCTGTACTTAAAGATTCTGTAGAATCTCAAAATAGATTTGTCCATGTCTTAGGTTGGGTTCTTCCAGCAGATTCAGTCAAGAATTCACGTGCAAGTGATTTATAAAGGAAGTTCTCCCAGGGGAGATTAACAAGGGCGTAGGGGAAGCAGGACAGAAAAGGGGAGGGAGGCAAGCAAGGACGTGATCTCAAGCAAAAGTTCCACAGAACACAGGCTTTAGGGCAGGATCGTGATGCAGGAGACACATCTCACAGCTCCCCCACCAGGCGCAGCCATGCAATCAAGAGAGCAGTTCAGACCTCTCCTCAAGAGAGAACCTTCCACAAAGAATGTACTTAGCTGTTAGCTGTTGGTGCTTTCAGCCTCAGCTTTCCAGCTGAGAAGTGCCTCCCAGGCAGCCTCTATCCAGCAATTCAGCACAGAGGTATAAAGTCATGGGCCTCATAAGGACGTTCCGGTCAACCACGGGCCACATATATGACAGAGGTCCCATAAGATTAGTACCATTTAGCCTAGGTGTGTAGTAGGCTATATGATCTGGGTTTGTGTAAGTACTGCAGGGGAGGAAGAAAGTTTCCTCTACTCTTCTAGGTTCTCCTGGCTGGTCTAAGAATTAAATTGACATGAGACAGACTAACAGGAGAAAATCAAACAAAAGTTTAATATGGGAGAAACCCAGGAAAACTCATCAAAATGGCCAAAGCCCTCACCTTAAATAACATCCTCAGCTGAAGACAAAAGATTTTGAGGGTGGCAAGAGTCAGGGACTTCAAAAGGAAGGAGGGTAAAGCACACGTAGGTAAAAAGAAGCAAACATTTGGAAAACAAGCGTTTGGTCACACGGAAACAGAAGGGCACAGAGGGGAGCCAGCAAACAGGCTTTTCTCAGTTCTTCCGTGTGTACCACCTCGTTCACGTTATGCTACGGTGAGAGCTTGCTTCCTCAGACAGGTTTACTTATCTGAATTTTTTAGATAGTTAAGGGAGAGGTAACAAGAAAGACTTGCTGAGTCTTTTGTTTCTTAAAAATAATCAGCCTAAAATAATCCTCATGTTAAAGAGACACATTTTTAGGGTGGTGAATTTTATTCCCCTTCAGTACACTCTACAACGTTCACACAGTGACGAAATCGCCTCACAACGCATTTCTCAGAAGGTATCCCCGTCGTCAAGCAACACATGACTATAATTATAATGACTCGCCATTCGTAGGACTCCTCTACAAACAGTCTTTGCCCTGGAGCACTCCACTGGACTAGCTGAGACTTTCTCAGCCTTGCACTGTAGTCTGAGGCTCATTCTACCCAATCCTCCTTCCTCCTCTCTCTCCTTTCACAGGTGTCAGAGCTATATAATGGTCTAAAGGCTTTCCCTGCTGACTCTTGCCCTCAATGTTCTTTATCTTTCATAGGTATTACCCTCCAATAATTACTTGCACTTCTAACTCCATCTTGCCATCTACTTCCTGGCAGACCCAACACACACCACTCAGTACAAGGGAGCTGGGTTTTCATAATTTGCACCCAACAGTCACTGGTTAAGAGTTGACGATGGGACAGATTGGGGGTGGGAAGGATGCACATAAGCTCCCAGGGAGTTACACCTCTCCATGCACATAGGCAAAGCTTCTCTGGTAATCTAAGGACAGCCCTCTGAAAGAGAGCCACAAGGGCAGGCTTGGGGAGTGGGGTTGGCAGCTGGGACACACAGAAATACTAAATGGGGCCCAAGGAGGTCTGAGAGGTGTGCTACATCCAGAAGGAAGCTGGGTATCTATACAGGTCTGGAACACAGGACAGAAATCTGGGCTAGAGATTGGAAGCTATTAGTGTGTGGCTATTCGGTGCAGACTAGAAGATATAATGAATATATAGAAGATGTTAAGGGAGGAGAGAAAACATCCAAGGAAAGAACCAGAAAGTAAGTCAGCATTTAAGGGGCAGACACAGAGAAAAGAGAAGATAGTGAAAGGGAAAAAGGCAGAAAGACAGAGGAAAATCAGAAGAGGAGGATGTCTGTTAAAGCCAAGAGGAAAGAGAAACCCAGAGATAAGGGAGTGGTGGACAGTGACAAATGCTTCTGAGGTCAAGCAAGGTCACGAGTGAAATGAGTTCAATGGAGAGGATGGGGAGGCTGCAGGAGGAGAGCGTCAACCTGCCAGGAGTTGAGAGTTGGATGGGAAATGAGGTGGAGATCCCAGTGCCCAGTGCTCTTTCAGGAACCTTATCACTGAATTGAAAGAGAAAGACAGGGCTGGGGGAAAGGAGTGTAGACTCGTCTCAGGTTCTTTGTGGTTGGACGGACCTGATGTGCTTGTGGGAATTTTCAGTGACAACGGTAAACTTCACATGGAGAAGCAGCAACCCTTACAGCACTGTTCCTGCATGAGGTGCTGGCCAGCAGTGTCTGTCAGAACAAATGACTTTGCTAATTGTGTGTCTTCACAGCCATTGCACTTTGCCCTGGAAAACCATTATAGCTAATGTTCTGATGCTTTTTACTACTTCTACCCACTGGACCGCTCACAGATAATACAATTGTTCAGCATTGTCCGTTTTCCTATGTCCTGTTCAGAAGCTCAACGGCGTGTAGTTGCTGACAGAGACAAAGCTGGAAAACCACTAGAACAAAACCAGTATTTCTTCCAATTTGCTTTCTTTGGGAAGCAGGAAAGATTTTACAATTTTAAACACATTACTTTTCTGCAAGAAGCTCTCCCCCACTCCCGACAAATAAGCTTTCTTCCCCACGTGGTGACAGGGAAAGTGATTTACCCAGAGATGTGTGCCCGGAAGTAAGCTCCCGACGCAGGTAGAGGCAAACCACTTCTTCCCTGAATTCCCCCCAGACCAACTAGACAGACCTGCTGGCCGCCCAGGTCTTACCGAAGGCGGCCGCCAAGCCGGAGCTGAGGGAAGAAGCTTCAAGAGCCTCCTGGAGGGAACAAAGACGGAAGGTGGAGAACAGGCATCGTCGCATGATCCCGGCACGGTCCTCCCCACTCCCAGGCCCCAGCCTCCCTTCTCTGAGAACCGGGAGGAAAGAGTGCCGGCGCCGCCCTGGACAGGAAGTCAGAGTGAGGCCAGCCCCTCCCCCGGAAGTGTGTCCTCCTCTGACCAGGAAGTCAGAGTGAGGCCGCGGCCCATCCCCGGAAGTGTGTCCTCCCCCCGCGTTGTGACTGAGAGCGACTGTGGGCCCAGAGGACCGTGCTCAGAGCCTGTCTCTTCCAGTTGGTGTATAAAGTTTAGCAGGCTTTTTACATCTCTCCACCTCGGTTTCCCATTTCTTAAAATAAGGAGGACTATGCGGACCTCAAAAGGTGGTGGTGAGGGCTGCATGGCATACTGCCTGGAACCTGGTCAGCACAGTGCTAGACGCGTGGAACCGTCAGTCAGTGTCAGCTGGTGGTGTTATTACTGGTCCGTCTGTTATGGCGCTCATTGAACATTGTCTTTCTTATCAAGTCAGTTGAGGTCTTTTTTCCTTACGCCAGATGGTCACCGTTTACACACACACCCCCAAATCCATTCCCTGCCCTTCTCTGTGCCCTAGGAGCTGACCCCTATGGACACCTTCAGCCAGGCCCCCTAGCTCTCTGGGTTAGTCACACCAAGATTGGCATTAGCTCACAGCAGCAGATCACAGAGGGAGAAGAGAGACAGGTCCGAATATTCCACCCCCCGACCCCACCACCAACCCCCCAAGTCTGGCAGGCTGGTTCCGGCTGTGGCTGAGTCCCCTCTCGGGCAGCTCTCCTTCCACAGCCCTAGCTCTCAGGGCCGAGCAACGCTGTCCTCACTGCCTCTGCTGGATTTCCTGTAGGTGAGGCGGGGGGAGGAAAACGTTCTACCTGCTTACTTTGGATTTTCTGTCACTCAGACCTGAAACTAACCCTAATTAACAACCCCACCTCCACCTTCCCGACTTCCTGGAGGTGGAAGAGGACAGAACGCTGGAACGAGGACTCCAGGGAGGGAAGGCAGAGATGTAGACATCTGCCTTCACTACAGCAGCCACAGAACAGGGGCCTTCACTGCCGTTTGCCTCCAGGGCATTTGCCTCCATCACTTGGTACCTGCAGGTGTTCTGGCGTCTCTGTGCATTAGGAGCTCAGCAGCAGTTCCTCAGGGCTGCGCTGTGGCTTCCTGTGTCTGTCTCTCCCTGTCTCCACTCTCTACTGCTCTCTCTCACTCTCTTTCTACCACAAAAGTGCTCACAATTTTATCATGGATTAGCTAGGAGATAGATGCAAACCACCAGTCTTTTATTCAAATTCATAATAAACAATGAACGTTAATGGTTGAAAAATCAACACAAAACTGACAATGGCTCAAACTGTACATTGTAAAATTAATGTGGAATAAAAATGACAAAAGAACCAAATCTTCACCACAAAATTTAGACCTGCACAAGTAGACTCAAAAAATGAACTTTGCAGAAATAATGGCGATCAAAAAAATGACAGAAGATAGAAGCAGTACAATTTTATATAGACAGAAAACTACAATTTTATATATAAACAATATTATATAGATAGAAAACTGATGAATCAAATCGGTAAAATTTAATGGAAAATAATTGAATGCAATTCAATGCAAACAATTTCAGTAAAATAGAAATTTTAATTTAACAAAGTAGATATGATGTAACTGCGTCATATGGAATATTAAGAGATTTACATTGGCTTAATGAAGTCCATTTCAAGAATAGCTTCCTCATTGAAAATTCATCAGTGTCATAGTTCTGATCAAGATATTTATATTTAAAGTGTCGTTTGAGTCAAAACAGTAGGACCAAAGTGGCAAGGGTCCAAGCATCCCGTGTTACCTAAAGCAACCTGAGTATACAGCCTCCAGATAGTTCTGGTTACTGCCACATTTCCAGAAATCCTGTTTTCCCAAGACAGGAGTACACTCTACTTGTTTTAATAGCATGGCTATATTTTTTTTATAGAACCATGCACAAACCCTATAAAATCACAAGCCAGCATCTTGAAATTCGTAACTCGATTTTTTTTTAATTCATATTCTCAA
This sequence comes from Ceratotherium simum simum, assembly GCF_057802395.1. Classification (NCBI taxonomy): domain Eukaryota; kingdom Metazoa; phylum Chordata; class Mammalia; order Perissodactyla; family Rhinocerotidae; genus Ceratotherium; species Ceratotherium simum. Next base: position 62,707,653 of record NC_141914.1, read on the forward strand.
AAATCACTGAGCTGGAAGGGACTTTGAGAGATCATCTGGTATAAACCATCCAGGACAGATGGTGGTCCATCCCCTCTTGGTCCTCCCTAGAGCATGATAGAGATGGAAGAGGATGAATAACAAGAAATGAACACTTGGCAGGGAAAAACAAAAACTGTACATTTGAAATCAGAAAAAAAGGGAAAATTCCAAACTGCCATTCATAATGCCACTATTTAAATATTTTACTTGTGTTTATATAATAATTTTATGATTAGCCCACAAGTGTTTTCTCAGGAATAGGACATAATATCAAAAACTATAAAATTAAAGATTTGTAACAAAAATTACATATTTACAAAATTACTTTCATACAAAGTATTAGGTAATGGGAAAGGTCTTAGAGTGGGTACAAGAGCAAGTACCTGATTCACACTCAGCTGTAAATTTTCACAACCTTTGGGGAAGATAAGTGGGTAGTATTTATTAGAATTTAAGATGTGCATATTTTTTGACCCCAAAAGCCCAATTCTGAGAAAAATAAAAGTGCTAGTGCATAGAGATTTATGCACAAGGCAGTTTATTATTTATTGCTTATAATGGCAAAACGATGGAAACAATCTGCATGTTCATCACAGGAGAGTGGTTGAACAGAGTATGACCCATCCACATGATGGAAAGGGATGCCGCCATACACGAGACTATCTTAGATCTGTCTTCATTGCACTGGAAAGAGGTCAATGATATTTTGTTAGGTGTGCAAAAAAGGTATAGGAGACATGTGGTACAATCCCTTTTACATAAACCAACCAATAAAGCTAAGTTTGAGAGACAGTATAGCTTAGTAATTAAGACTATCTGAGTTTAAATGTTACATCTGCCACACACTAGCTGTGTGACTTTTGGAAAATTACTTAACCTCTCTGTGCCTCAGCCTCCTAATCTATGAAATGAGACTAATACTTGTACTTATAGGGTTATATGTAGAGCATAATATAGTCCAGTTCTTTAAAAATACCACACATATCCTAAGCACTATAAATGTGTTATTTCCTATTATTTTTATTATATTTCATGTTTACATTTATATAAACAAAGGAGAAAATATGGAATTTATAACCTAAATATTTAGCGTCAATTATATGAAAAGAGTGGAATTAGGGGGGAAGCAGACTATGAATTTCATATAGATACTTTGCTTTTGTTTGAACTCTTGCAACGAAGGTGTTACTTTTGCAATTCAGAGGACTGATTCTTTTTAAAAGAAACAGTAGAGAGAACTTTTTAGTAAAGGATAAGTCTAGACACATCAGCACATTTGAATCTCCTGTAAGTGAACAAGATATACAAGCTCCTGGAAGACTTTTATAACAAAGACCATGGCCATCACTTTTCCCATGTCCAAGAGCACGACATCCTAAGCAGGTTCACTACCATTATCACTAACAGACAGATGGCCCCTGACTTACGATGGCTCGACTTACAATTTTTCAACTGGTGTAAGAGCAAATACAAATTCAGTAGAAACTGTACTTCAAATTTTGAATTTTAATCTTTCCCAAGCTAATGATATGCGGTACATATCCTCTCTCGCGATGCTGGACAGCAGTAGCAGCCGCAGCTTGTAGTCAGCCCGCCATCTCGACGGTGAACAACCCATACGATCACAACCATTCTGTAACCTAGCAACCACAGTTTCTCACTTTCGGTTCAGTATTCAATCAATTACATGAGATATTCAACACTTTATTATAAAATAGGCTCTGTGTTGGATGATTTTGCCCACCTGGGGGCTCAGTGTTCTGAGCATGTTTGAGACCATCTAGGCTAAGCTTGATGTTTGGTAGGTTAGGGGTATTAAATGCGTTTTTCACTTACATGGGTTTATCGGGACGTAACCCCACAGTAAGTCAAGGAAGATCTGTGGTCATTTGGTTATCGCCTCAACCACTGTAAAATGTGGTTTTGTTTCTGTAAATGCACCAAGAGTTTAACAATTTCCATTAGCATCTCTGTAAAGAGCAGTTGAGAGATAAAAGGCAAATTGCATAATTATGAAAGCATTAGACATAATTTTTGTTATCATTTTCTATTACTTTTTAGTAAGCAAACTTTTATCTTACTAAAGTAAGTTTGAAAGTGTAAAGTATTTAATTGTTAAACTACTCAGAATATTACCAGCAGATTGCAAAAGCAGACATGTTACAACTGAACTTGAAGAGACTAAGCAGAACGGCTTTTGCTACTTCCTTGTACAGTTGGCCTCTATTTCCTTCATCTAAGCAGTTTGTTCATGATTCAGGCTACCATCTTCATTAGGATCCATTAGAATCCTCAAGATGTTTATGGAGCATTATTGGAGGAAAAAATTTATTTCAATTTATCATTTTTTGCTAAGGCAATTATAGGTAGTCTTTACCACATTTAATGTGGTGATAGCCCTGTTAATAAGTACATACACTTAAAAGAAAATAAAACCAACAAAGTCACTACTAATTTTCAGGTTTTGAAAATTAGCTTTACCTAAGCCCCTGGTCAGCTGCTCTGTGTTTTCACTGGGTGTCTGCCCCGCCTGCTGCTGAGCCGGGGTGATCCCTGGCCCAGTGGCGTTTGCATCCTAATGAGGGAGAAACGAGGAAGCAGATATGTACAGAGACCATTGCAGCCTATGATAAGTGTCATGAGGGCCATCCTATGGGTGACATGAAGGAAAGTGACACAGGGATGGGAGGGTGGAGGAGTGTGCAATGATGGTCGCCAGGAGAACTTTCCAAGGAAATGATGCCTGAGCCGAAATCTGAAGGGCAGGGGTGAGGCGGCCACACAGAAGGAGGGGACGTCCAGAGTCACGGTGAAAACAAGGGGAGGTGCTCTTTAAAGTTAACTGTTGAGGTTAGCTTCTCGTGATCACTAATTCTCACCTCTATAAAAGGAGCCAGTTAAAAAGTCTAATCTCAAGTTTTGCTCAAGAAGTCTAAAATACATTCTCACATGTTCTTGGGAAATTGTTCTTAATGCTTGGTGTCAGTCACTATTTCCTGCTTTTATCTTTCTTAAATTACAGAATTTTGTTTTTTAGATTGCTAACGTAAATAATTAGGAAGACATTCGCATGCAATTGTATAAAGATGTCAGAGATACTCTCCACTCCAGCTGCCAAGACACCTCCTGAGTTAGGGATTTAACCATAGCAGTCAATCCTCTGCCGTTTACTCTGGCACCACGTTCTGAGCCCACTGCGGCCTCTGCGCACTCTCTCCCAGCTGCCAGCTCCCTTTCCCAGTTCTCTGTCAGATTTGTCCTCGCTTTTCACTGGGCGTTTGACTCTGCAGACCTACTGAACTTCCTGGCTCACCCTGACCCTCAGTTTCCTCATCTGTAAAATTAGGTGTTTGGCCCAGATCATCTCTAAAGACTCTTTCAGTTCTAACAATTTATGGTCTACGATTCACTATCTACAAACCCTGCCTGGACGACCAGTCATGCTGCCACCTCCTTCCTCTCTGAGTGCGTAGACCCATGTGTGTGCCGTAGTCTGCAGAGACGGGTCTGTGTGGAGCGGGGAAATGGAAGCAGGTGGAAGGAGGGCTGAGTGCATGTGGCTTCAGGAAGGTAAGAAGAGGAGGTGAGGGCCCATGTGGAGTTGGGGTGCAGGCATGGATGGAGCTAGGATACACTTTCAATTTCAATAACTACCTCCTTGAAAAATGAAGCTATTTTACAACATGCTCTCTGACTTTAAGAAAATTCCTCGTAAATCATGCCAAGATGATCTGTGCACATTCAGAGTGACACGTCAATTTGTCACCAATCTGTGACAGTGAGCAATGCTGACCAGAAGTAGGCCCAGCCATGCCCCTGCCCTTCGTGTCCTCTTGGTGTCTGTGCCCACGAACTGCCTCCTTTCCTGAACAGGCGGACTGTGCTGCCCATCACTGTAGCCCCTGTTCAGGGCACTGCCATATGGTCGTCAAAGGATGGGTCTGGGTTTGAATCCTGACTCTACCGCTTATTTTCTGTGTGACCTTGAGCAAATCATTTCAATTCTATGAACCTCAGCTGCCTCATCTATGAGGTAGGAATAATAATTATATCTACTTCATAGCTTTTATGAAAATTCAATGTAAAACATCTAGTGTAAAACTTTTCATTAGAGACCTGTTCAGGTCTCAAATATAAGGTATTGTCTCCACTTTATAGATGCAGAGACTGAAGCTCAGAGAAGTGTGTCAACTTCCCTGGGCACGCTGCTTCTGAGTGTCAGGGGGAGGATCCCAAGCTGGGTCTGCTGGCTCCCCTCCACACAGCCCAGTTGGCAATGTGTTCCCACGTGTTCACCTGCCTCCTTCCAGCGATGTGTAGGCACCTTTGAGACACACGGCCTACCCTGTCGTGCTCACAGTGTGTGGGTGGGGACAGGGCCTTCCTTGAGCACACTGCCAATCTCCAATGTACACATCAAATAAACGACTAGACACGGAACGGGTTTCTCTGTATTACCACACGTGTCTTATAAGCCTACACATGTTGAAAGTGCAGAAACATTACATCAATTATTTTGGCTAAAATAAGCTTCAAGGAGATTAAGAATCACCAAGAAAGAGATGCAAGTGACCATCCTCAAACAGAGGTGGTACTGATAAAGGACTCGGGACATGGATCAGCCACCTCTACAGAAACCCCAGCTCCACCTGGACGCCCGAGTCGGCCGCGATGCACACGGAAGGCTCTCTCCTGACCTGTGCACAGCAGGCCCGTGGCATTCATTTTCGTTAGCGTTTATGTAATTAGCCCACAGATATTATTAGGTGGCAATAATGTACAGTACGTCTCGCTCCGTGTGACTACAACCAAATCTGTCAGAGTCTAAACTGACCAATAAATCCATGTCGAGTGGAGAGAATAATTTAAGTGGTAATAAAAGGCAACTGGTTTAGATTTTGATTTTATTGGCACAAGTTTCCTGCTGCCTGAATGTCATTTAACTCTTCAGGAAACAGTGCTGAGGGTCCTAAACCTTCCAGTCATAAGTGCAACAGTGGGGATTAAAAGAGATATTAGCCTTCTGAAGACAAGCTAATTGTAAGATCTGATTTTAAATTAATAAGTGCCATCAATGGGGGAGAAGCAACTGCAAGGATCTGAGGGGCACTTGGAGGTGCATTTTGTGGATGCAGTTACCATGGTGATGGGTTTGTTCTCCAGGAGACAGAAGCTGGAACCCAGGAGAGACGCGTGGAATCGGGACGTCATTGTCCCAGGAAGCCCTTCACCCTGACCTGCAGCCATGAAGCTTTCAGGGTCCTATCAAAGGCCATTTTGCTTCCAGCATTGTCCCGGGAGAAGCAGCGGCTTGTGGACAATGCCACCAAATTCTGGCAAATGCTCCAAAAGAGATGCTTGGCCCGCTTCCTCCCACAATTACTCACCTAGAAGGGGCAGCAAATTGCCTATCAATGTGGACAGGAGGTGAACGCCCTGACGTCATAATGGGCATGGTGTGAATTGTTTCATAAAACTCTGCAGCTCCTAATAGTGACAATTCTCTCTGATTCAGAGAAAAAACATGGTGTCTGGCTTTTTCACAGTCCCCCTTCTATGACTGTGATATCCAGATGACAACATCATGGATTCACTTCCAAATCAGAGGCTGAGAAACACAGTTAGTCTCAAGTCAGTGAGAGATGTGAAAAATGTCAGATATTAAAAATAACTGTTGAAAATCCCTTAAATGGCAAATCAAGTACAGTGCACCCAGTTTTATATATTCTGCTCAGATATTCCTATGTATGTTAAAGTTTAAGATTGCCTGAGATAGATTAAAGGAAAGAATGATGCCCTGTCTTCACTTGCTTCCACAACATCCCACTGCTAACGGCCCTGCTAGCTTCTTCTCATCTTCCCGATCTTTCTAAGTTGGACTGCCCCCGGTTAAGTCCTTGAGCCTCTGTTGTAATCTGTCCACACTCGCTCCCTTGGAGATCTAATCCAGTCTCACAGCTTTAAACCCATCCACACGCTGACCACTTCCCAATAGGCATCTTTAGCTCTCCGAACATCCTGCCCAAACCGCAGATTCACGTATCCACCTGCTAACTCAACACCTCCACGGGATGTTACCTGGCCTATCAACCAAGCTCAAAACCAAATTCCTAGTTTTTCCCCTACAAACTCGTTCTAGCTATAATCTTCTCCGTCTCACTAAATAATTCCATTTTAGTTGCATGAGCCAAACACCATGTCGTTCCTCGTTGGCCTTTTGTGCTATCTCATGCCTTTGGGGTCGGTTTAGGACCCCATTCGCTGCAGTGATCCAGTTGATCATAGGAAAGGGCTCCATGAGGACAAAGACTGTGCCTGCCCTAGGCCTGGCACAGAAGGGGCTCGTAGGAAGCTCCCCAGAGAAGAGAGGTTGCTGGTGAGTGAGTGAGTGAAAGCGTCCTTGGGATGAGACTGGGCCCTCAGCATATCTAAATGGGGCATCTTTTTTGATGGTTACAAGATGCCACCAAGTGGATGAGCCATGGCCCCGCACGGCGCTGCTCCAAGCACCGTCACACGTGCGGCTCCACCTCAAAGCGCCACCGTGGCCTCGAGGCATTGTTGGCAGCAGCCCCCTGGGGGCACAACATTCATCCCCTCCTCACCGAACACTCAGTACTTCTAAACTTGTGCTAAGAAGACTCGGGCCGGCCCGGTGGCTTAGCAGTTAAGTGCGCGCGCTCCGCTGCTGGTGGCCTGGGGTTCGGATCCCGGGTGTGCACAGACGCACCGCTTCTCCGGCCACGCTGAGGCCGCGTCCCACATACAGCAACTAGAAGGATGTGCAACTATGACATACAACTATCTACCGGGGCCTTGGGGAAAAAAGGAGGAGGATTGGCAATAGATGTTAGCTCAGAGCCAGTCTTCCTCAGCAAAAAGAGGAGGATTAGCACGGATGTTAGCTCAGGCTGATCTCCCTCACAAAAAAAAAAAAAAGGAAAGAAGACTGAAAATAGTGAACTAAAAATATAAAAATGATATCCTTGTTAATGAATCATAATGCCTTTTTGTGGTGCTTCTCGATTTTAAAAAGTCTGAGAGGGCTAGATGAAGGAAAGTCATGACATATTAATGATTTCAAATGTGTGCTAGAATTGGCAGAACAGAAAGTGGCATGAATAATTCAAATATGACACCAATTTTGTTTCCCTTCTTGCAAAAGTTTGAAGCATGGAAAGCATGCGAGGGGGGTTTCTGGAAAGATAGAATCATCTATTGTGTTGTCCAGCAATTGCCTTGAACTTGGAGGGTTAACGCAAGTTCAAGCAACATAGGACACCATCTAGTCATTTTGAGGGGATTATATCGAAATCTTTTTGACACCACATTTCGTTCCCTCTGACTCTGGCAGCTGCTGGAGAGTTAAGACTGAATGTTTGATGCCCAGTGAATTAAATCTATTTTTGAACTCAAATTCCAAATCCTGGAGGAATGGTCACTGAGAATGAAAGGAAAGCAGGAAACAGCTGTGGGGCCACAGTGAGTGCACTCTCTCCTTATCTCCACCACGCAAAGGAGGATAGGAATCGGATATGACGGCCTGAAAGGAAGCTAGGAGCACGGATGATGACTGCGAGTAGGCCAGGAATAAAAGCCGACACAGCTACCTTTTTGCTTTAATAACTTTTCTACGTTGTCTTTTTCCTTTTGAAAACATAGCTCTAGTGTGCTGAAGAAGAGCAGTCTATTTTAGCTGCGCATAGATAGTCATGACTTCACATGTATGAGCAAGATTGAATTACTATTAAATCTATATACTGTATATACACATACACACACATATAATATATACATGTACACATATAATGAATATATTTTAGCAGGGCAGGAAAAAATATTTTAAATAAAAACTGCTATGAGTATGCTCAAGGTTCAAATTAATGAAGAATGAGGATTTAAATGATTAGGGAAACACTAAACCTCAGGAAGACCATGAAGATAAATTTTTCTTTCAGAGGTTCAGTAGAGAAGATAAATCAATAGGTACTTGAGTCAATCCATAAATTATCTGCTGCAGGTTGTCTTTCAGAAGTTGGACCAAAGGGATTGGAACCAAGGAAAGAGTAGAGAAATCAGCCCACAGGATCAGGCAGCAGTCTGCAGCTGGGGAAAGGGCAATCCATCCATCCAACCACCCACCAACCCATCCAGCCATTCACTCATCCATCCATCCACTCATTCACGCATCTACCCATTCACTCATCCACCCACCTACCCATCCATCAACCCATCCATCCACCTACCCACCCATCCATCCACCCATCCACCCATCCGTTCACTCATTCACCCATCCACCCATTCACTCATCCACCTACCCACCCACCCATCCATCCACCCATCCACCCATCCATTCACTCATTCACCCATCCACCCATTCACTCATCCACCTACCCATTCATCCATCCATTCATATACTGAGTGTATACTAATGTCAGGTACTGTGCGAGGTGCTGTGGATATGAAATAAAACCCAGAGCCTCTCACTTCACTGAGCTCTCAGCCCAGTGGGTGAGAGAAGCAAGGAAACCCAGAATCTGGTTGCCATCTGCTGAGCTACAACGAGGCAGGAGTAGGAGGCTCTGGGTATATAGAGAGGGGGCAACTATTATTCATGAAAAAGCCATCTGAGGGGCTGGCCCAGTGACATAGTGGTTGAGTTCACGTGCTCCGCTTAGGTGGCCCCGGGTTCCCGGGTTCGGATCCCAGGCACGGACCTACACACTGCCATCAAGCCGTGCTGTGACAGGCATCCCACATATAAAGTAGAGGAAGATGGACACGGATGTTAGCCCAGGGCCAATCTTCCTCCACAAAAAAACGAGAATTGGCAACAGATGTTAGCTCAGGGCTAATCTTCCTCACACACACACAAAAAAAGTCATCTGAGATTTTGGACTTTCAAGACTCAGAATGCAACTCCTTTCTGTAAGGATTAAACTACATGAAAGCTGAATTTCCTATTTTATTTCCTTATTTATATCACATAACTTATATAATCATTTCTATGTGTTTTAGAGTCACTTTCCATGTAGGTATCTCTCCATATATTAAGAACTGACATAACTATTTTTCAAGCTAATGCCCAGCTATATGTAAACTATAGGAAGAAATTTTGTTAAGTATCTTATATATTGTCTAAAAATACTAGACTGTGCCCGTAATCAAATAATATTTGCAGACTTTTTAATTAAACACCTACTATGTGCCAAGCCTGTACTAGGAAGTTTCAGATGATCATATTGCAAACATCCTGTGAAGAAAATATTGTGATCCATATTTTACTCTATATATGTATATATGATTGTGAGCTATGAGATAAGATGTTACAGTGCGCTTTCAAAGGAAGACCAAGACTTGAGCTCAGAGCTTCTGATTTCAAGTCCAACTTTTTATCATCATCATCATCATCATCATCATCACTGTCATCATCATCTCACCATAACCATGTATGTCATAATGTATATTACAGATATATATTTTAGTCACTAATAATTTGCAATGAAATAATACCCATGGCGAGTATTGTCTAGAAAGACATTCAAGATTGTCTAATTCAGGGTGGCCTGCAAGTAAAATGTGTCCTTTTCTGGCCAGCATAGTGTTTTCTTTAGTTGAATTTGAATTTGAATGTTTCTCTTGAGTGTGTGTGGGGGCAGGGGGGAGATCTCCAGTCTGCAGTTGTGCAGGGCACCCAGCTGGCGCCCGGATGCTTTGAGTTAATGACCACTGAATCCTCGTGTAAGCCTTTTCTTCTACAAATGAGGAAAATGATGCCCAAGGAAGTTAATTCACTTCCCCAAGTCACAGTGCTCAGTGGCCTTTGCTGGAGGACTCAGCGTCTAGATATGGAGACAATCTAAATCACGTGAACATCAGCCACCATCACAACAAGGCAGCCCTGTTGGGTTCTGAACCAGAGCACATCAGAATCACCTGAGCAGCTTTTATTTGTTTTCTGATTTAAAAAAATGAAAAGGACACTCCGTTTCTTTTTGTTGGGAAAAAAGTAATATATACACTTGTTTTAGAAGAATCAAACCATTCAAAGGGGTATATAATCAAAATCCTAGTCTTCTACCTGCAAGGCCAAAACTCTTAATAATTGCATTCCTCTGAAAACTTTCCACACATGAGGAAGTAAATATATGTACAGGTCTTCCCTCTTCTTTAAATACAAATATCACCCACAATGTGTTTCTTCTTTCACTTAATGCATCTCATGAATAGTTACAAGGTTCCTTGGCTGTACACATGGATCTACCTTACTCTTAATGGCTGCATAGTATTTCATTGATTGGAATTTCCCTAATACATTTAATCAATCTCCAATTGATGGACATTTAGGTTATTGCCAGTATTTTGTTATTACAAATAGCTTTGTAACATATTGTTGCCTATATATGTAAATATACTGATGGGATGAAATTTTACAATTTCTGAATCAAAGGAAATATGACTTAAAAAAAATTTGACAGGGCCGGCCCCGTGGCTTAGTGGTTAAGTACACGCGCTCCACTACTGGCGGCCCGGGTTCAGATCCCGGGTGCTCACCGACGCACCGCTTCTCCGGCCATGCTGAGGCCACGTCCCACATACAGCAATTAGAAGGATGTGCAACTATGACATACAACTATCTACTGGGGCTTTGGGGGAAAAAAAGGAGGAGGATTGGCAATAGATGTTAGCTCAGAGCCGGTCTTCCTCAGCAAAAAGAGGAGGATTAGCACAGATGTTAGCTCAGGGCTGATCTTCCTCACAAAAAAAAAAAAAAATTTGACAGGGATTTCTAAATTGCCTAATATTGTTGTGCTGGAACCAGCTTGTACGAGCTCGAACAACCAATTGTTAAATATTCAAGAATCTTGTAAGCCAGTTATTGGACTGCTTATAGTTTGAAATCAGCCATGGTGAGAGTATTTATACTATGAAAATATGGGCTTTTAATTTAAAAAAAAAATTTTTTTTTTTTTTGGCAAACCAGCTTACCAACACACCACTGCCCATAAAGATAATTAACACTCATTTGGGGAGGTTCTTCAAGTGTGGGGCCCATCCCAGGCTGACAGAATCAGAGCATCTAGGGCTGGGAATCTGGAGAATCTGGACTTGTGGAGAATCTCTTGTGGGAGTTCAGTGTATCCCAACTGGAACGAACGGTGAGGGAACGTAAGTGGTGTTCAGGGAAGGAGGAGATGGGGCTAACCTGAGGGTATTTTCTGGAGAAGATACTAAATTGGAACTTGAGGACTGTTAGGGAGTTAGATACATAATGGATCCTGGAGAGGTGTGGGAGATATTTTCCTCAACTGTGTGAAAAATAGACTCCTGAGAAGCAGAGGGCACAGGAGGAGGATTCCTCTCCCTCAGCCGCCCTCACAGCCACCTGTCTTCGACTCCCTGTCAGAGCTCACCTCCGAACTTCACCTTGAACCTCTTCCCACCTGTTCTACCAACACACACACTCACATACACACCCCAAGGGTAAGGCAAGCTTTTCCCTCTCTCCCCACCTTCACAGTCCTATCTCAGATCCAATTGAGTTAAATTTAAGTGAATGATCTCAAGGGCATTAATATATACTCACACCAAGAGGGGCCATCTCTCTGGATTGGGTCCTGAGCTCACATGTCCCTAGAGACCTAGAGTTCTTAGAGGTCAGATAGGGTCCTTCTGACCACAAGCATCACAATGACAAAGTCCCACTCCCACTCCCCACCTTCCAACAGATCCAGAGAGGTCTCATCTGAGTGGCTATGGTAACCTTTCCTACCCAACACACATACCCCACAACATTACTCCAATGTGGTTTTAGCTCGAGGTGGACAAGAGACCAGCTGATGCTAGATCTAGATAAAAGCAACCCAATTCAATGAAAAGTGAAAATTTCATTGTCTAGGTCATTCTACTATTTTCCTTTTTGTTAAATGACTATTTGGTTAAACAGATTAAGATAACCAAAGAAGCAGTTTAGAATGGTAGTTTAGCACATAGATTCTAGAGAGGAACTGTCTGAGTTCATATCTCAGCTCTACCACGTACTAGCTGCTTGACCTTGGGTGTGTTGCTACTGGAGGTGTGTTCCTCAATTTCTTCACATGTAAAATGGGAATAATAATAGTATAGTAACAGTGCCTATCTCACAGTGTTTTGTGAAGCTTAAATAAGGTAATATATGAGTGTACATGTGTCACACATACACACATATAGCACTTAGAACAATGACTGACACATTAATACTGCGACACACAATAGCTATTCTGATGGTTTGGGCAAAGTCTCTCAAATATTAATTCTCCACTTCAGATTGTTTCTCTGCAGGTGGACAAACCCTGGGATGAGAAAATTAAAGCCAGTTTCATTGCAACAAGAAGGATATATATGATAGGTGAGAGAGAGGGAGAAAGAGAGAGGGAGAGGGAATAGATAGAACGCTTTGATCACATTTTTCCACATTGCTCACAAAAAGAACCCAAAATTATTCATTTCAACAAGCTACAGCGAGGGGCCGGCCCCGCGGCATAGCGGTTAAGTGCGCACGCTCCGCTGCTGGCAGTCCGGGTTAGGATCCCAGGCGCGCACTGACGCACTGCTTACCAGGCCATGCTGTGGCGGCGTGCCACATAAAGTGGAGGAAGATCAGCATGGATGTTAGCTCAGGGCCAGTCTTCCACAGCAAAAAGAGGAGGATTGGCAGATGTTAGCTCAGGGCTGATCTTCCTCAAGAAAAAACAAGCTACAGTGGGATATAAGGTGCAAAAATAATTGCTTTAGACTTCAATTTTGACAGATCTTATAAGAGTTTTCCTTGCTTTCAAAATCACTAACTCACAGTGAAAAAACAAAGTTTAAATTGGGCAGTATCTTCTTTTCCATCATTTGAGGTTTACTTGCTTCTCTCTTTTTATTTGGCCCTTATGATGGGATTTAATGGAAGCAGTGGGAGCCAAGAAAGGTCCTGAGGCACTGAGTGCCCGGGAAAAGCCGCGCAGGGACCGCAGGAGAAAGGGCCTGCATTCGTCTCTACCCAGCTCGGCACAGCGCCCTCTCCCAGGGGCCAAGTCACCACCAGAGAAACAAGTCTCTGGCTGGTGTGGGCAGAGGGCGAGGAGACCTAGAACCTATTCTATATTTACTTATACTGACATATACTTGCTCAATGTCGTGACTGTGATTCCATTACTAATAATATAGCAACTAATAATATAGCAAATAGTTCCTTATTTGTTCCTTGCAAATTACGGATTAAAAAAAAAAAAAGGGTTATAATGACATAACGTAAAAGGTATTAAGACATCCCAAGCGTTGAAACAAAACTACAGCCATAGTTTATTTTTGTATTTGCTTCAATGTAGAAAATAAAACCTTATTTAATGAAAAACTACAAGTTACAAAAGTGTATATATTAACATTAACAAATTCAGTACAAGTTCCCTAACTTATGTTTGCTGGAGGAAACCTAATGCCAATTAGTGAAAATTGAATTACACCCTTTTCTCAAGAAGTGTGTTTTGTGATGTGGGAAGATGTTGCAGGCAAAAGGAAAGGCGCGTCCAGAGAACTATAGGGTAGAAGCAGCACAAGGTATTTATTAGAGGAACATAAGAAGTTCTGGATGGTGGAAGAGAGTGTAAACACGGCAAGAGGCAAAAATAAGGCTTGCAATGGCTCATTTTATGTGTCAACTTCACTGGCCTAAGAGATGCCCAGAGAGCTGGCAAAACATGATTTCTGGGTGTGTCTGCGAGGGTGTTTCTGGAAGAGATTAGCATTTGAATCAGCAGACTGAGTAAAAAGATCTTCTCACCAATGTGGGCGGGCATCTTCCAATTTGTTGAGGCCTTGAATAGAACAAAAAGGCGAAGGAAGGATGGACAAATTCTTTCTTTTTGGGCTGGGACATTTATCTTCTGCCTTTGGAAATGGAGCTCCTCATTCTCTGGCCTTCAGGCTCTGGGACTCACATCAGCAGCCACCCCACCCCGCACCCCTGCACAACCCCGTTCTGAATTGCATCACCAGCTTTCCTGGCTCTCTGGCTTGCAGACAGCAGGTTATGGGACTTCTCGGCCTTCATGACCATGTGAGTCAATTCCTATAATAAATCTCCTCTTATATATATCTGTGTATATCCTATTGGTTCTGTTTCTCGGGAGAACACCGACTAATAAAGGCTGTAGAGGACACCTGAGTGAGGATCAGCAGCAGCTGTGTGTACAAGTGGTGCTCAAAGTGTGGCCTGGAATTAGCATCACCTGGGAACTTGTTACAACTGCACATTCTCTGCCCCTTCTCAGACCTACTGTGTCAAAAAACTCTGGGGGATGGAATCAGCAATCTGTGTTTTAACAAGCCCTCCAGGTGATTCTAGTGCTTTGATTCTAATGGTTTGAGAGCTGGGAGTGTAGACCAGGTGAAAGGTTTAGCCTGCATTTTGGAATCAGCTGGAAAGCTTTAAATACAGATGTCTGACCCACCCCAAGCCAATTAAAGCTGGGAGTCAGGCTCCGGTATTGTATTTTCTGAAAGCTCACCAGGTAATTCTAACATGGGACCAGGGTTGAGAATCACTGGTTTAGAGTAACGTTTTGTAATCTGTAACATGCTAATCACAGGGAAAGTTTTACTCTCAGAGGAAATTCATTGATAATCAACTCTCTTCTAGTTTAAGCCTTGGTGACACTGACCTGTAATTAACATCAACTATTTTCTAATGGCCAATGCTAAATTGCCCATGCCCTTGGCAACCACGTTTCCATGACTATTAATAACAGAAAGTCCTCTTTGCATAGATAACATGAGTTAAACTTTTGTTTAGCGCAGACAAAATCATCAAGTAAACAGAGAAGTGGGTCCAAAGTAACAAGATTTCTATAATTGAATTTACAAATCTATTAATTGGGGGGGTGAATGGGGGAGGCAGGGAGGTGAATGGAAAGGAAGGGAGACAAACAAGCATCTATGAGGAAAAATAAAACTTTTGTACTTTGCGTTATGAATTAAGAAATAAAGTAGCCATAGTCCCTTTGGTCTGACAGGCAGCTATTTCTTAAATTTCAAATATCATCCTCCCTTGTCACAAATCCTTGGACACTTGTTAGTTGCGCAATCTTTAATAATGATAACGACATTTATTGAGCACTGACAGCGGGATCACATCTTGGGGGAGGTGGTTTAGGTTTCCTAAAGACAGAATATATGTTGAAAATCAAACAGTCAAAATTACCTTTGAACATCCATTAATGGCTGAGCTACGAGAGGCACAAGTCCCCAGGAGATCGCTGACCGTGTCTCCGCTCTCCGCCTGGGAGCTCCCAGGGAGGCATCTC
Organism: Ceratotherium simum simum; assembly: GCF_057802395.1. NCBI lineage: Eukaryota > Metazoa > Chordata > Mammalia > Perissodactyla > Rhinocerotidae > Ceratotherium > Ceratotherium simum. The sequence goes on from NC_141914.1 coordinate 62,723,003, forward strand.
TCTCTGTCGCCTGTGGACTAGATGCTGGCTTCCAGTGCCCCCTGCGCTTTGCATTCGTGTTTACATAATTCTCTCTTTAAATCTCCATCACGATCCCATGATGCAGATATTATTATCTCTATTTTCCTATTTTCAGATGAAAAAACTGAGATTTGGAGAAGTTAAGTAAATTGCCCAAGGTAGTGTATTCAAGCCCAGATTAGGACCCAGTGTGCGCTTGCGACCACAGGACTCAGACGCACTGTTTCTCTAAACCAGAGCCAATTTTAAAATTGTTTTCCTTTAATGGGGTCTTTTTACCTTCATTTCATTTCCACTAACAACAAACCTCTTCTGAGCAATCAATTATGATCCCAGCAGGATTGTTGAGGCCAGTGCTATGGGATCAAGGCAGAACTTGGTCCCTTCCCTCCCATCCTTTCTCAGTAGCAGCTCTCAGAAGAGCCTGTGTTCCCATTTCATATTGGCCAAAAACATATATTTATATTTCATATACATATAAGTAGTTAAACATATACATGTAAGTAGTTATATGTATATTTAAAAAGAGACCACAAGTGTTGGAGAGGATGTGGAGAAAGAGAACCCTGGTGCACTGTTGGTGGGAACGTACACTGGTGTAGCCACTATGGAAAATAACATGGAGGTTCCTCAAAACGTTAACAATAGAACTCCCATATGATCCACTATTCCACTTCTGGGTATACATCCAGAGGCAATGAAAACAGGATGTCCAAGAGATACCTACACTCCCATGTTTGTTGCAGCATTACTGATAAGAGCCAAGATATGGAAACAATGTGTGTCCATCAATGGAAGAATGGATACAGATGTGGAATATATACACAATGGAATATTATTCAGCCGTGAGAAAGAAGGAAATCCTGCCATTTGCAACAACATGGATGGATCTTGAGGGCATTATGCTAACTGAAATGTCAGACAGAGAATGACAAATACTGCATGGTGTCAGTTATCTGTGGAATCTAAAAAAAAAAGTCAAACTCAGAAACACAGAGTAGAAAAGTGGTTGCCAGATGCTGGGAGTGGGGAATAGGGAGAGGTTGGTAAAAGGATACAAACGTTCAGCTGTAAGATGAATAAGGTCTGAGGTTCTAATGTAAAACCTGGTGACTATAGTTGATAACACTGTGTTTTATAATTGGAATTTGCTAAAAGAGCAGAAGTTAAATGTTCTCACCAAAAAAATTTAATAAACAAATATGTGAGGTGATGGATGTATTAATTAACTAGATGAGGGGAATCCTTTCACAATGTATATGTATATCAAACCATCACGATGTACATTTAAAATATCTTACGATTTTATATGTCAATTATACCTCAATAAAGCTGAAAAAGGGAAAATAAATAAAAAGAGGCCACACATTCAACACCCTTATAAAATCCCCTCTGCTCCTTGCCTGGTTGTCTCCAGGGGGTGCCCAGGATGAAAGGACTCTCCTTGCCACTGACAGGCCACACACACAAGCGCCCCAAGTGAGGCTCTGGGGAAAGCAGGGGGGAAGGCCCATAGTTTGAAAAGTTATCACGTCCCTTCTCAGCATCCCCAGGCTCGGCCGGGACTTTCTTTCCTTTCTAGTGAGAAAACAGACTCTGAAGGGGCAGGCGTTTCCAATTAGTACCCAAAATAAAGCCAGAAGAAACTCGAGGGAGGATCTGAGATGACCGACTGCCTGCTCAGGTTCGCATCTCTCTCTGCCCCTTCTCCTCCTCCCCCTGCCTCCGTGCTACTGCGCAGAGGGCGGGGAGCTCTCATCACCCACGTCTCCTGGGACTTTAATCCAGAGCAGGGAGGAAGAGCTGTGCCTGGGAAGGGAAACAGCTCCCTGCTCACAGCCACCTCCTCTTCAAACAACTCCAGTCCCAGGCAGTAGTTGGCTGATGGAAAGCAGCGAGTGGCATGAGCCGGGTTAAACTCAGAGCTGCTGCTCACAGATGTGCAGGGCGCACACCGAGCCGCTCCATGGCCTGCACCATGGGTGGCTCCCCTGGAGGTGTGCCGTGCGTAACCTGCACCCCGGTATGTGACAGCCCTACCGACTACTCCTGAGGCTTTGCCAAGCCAAGTAGTAAGGCTTACTACTGTACACCCATTTTGTACATAATTTTCTATAACGATATTATCAAGGCTTCTTTTAAGTAATTCAAACACTCAAGACAATTAGGAGTCTTTCTTTCTGAAAGAATAGAATGCGTATTTGTTTATTTCCTTCCTTGTTACAAATTTGAGGTGGTTCATAGTTATAAATGTACACACTTTCACATAAATAGAAGTGCAAGATCGAAGAAGCGGTGAAAAAGAGAAAGGAATTGTGCCAACAAGAGAATGAACACACTTACTATAAACGTGTTACATTTAACTTTAACTGTGAGCCTCCTAGACACCAAGGCAAAATAGAGAAATATAATTATATCGTTTTTAGCTGATGCTTAAAAATATACCAACACTATAGGAGAAAAACCTCTTTTCCTGAATCTCAATCCTTAAAGAAATGTATCATGATGAAGCTAATGCACGCTCCTGTCCTGGCCAGGCAGCAGTGGCCAGTCTGGGTGGGGGGAGAACGTGGACAGCTACCTACAACCTAACCTGCAAGATTCAGTGGTCAAGGCTGCAGGCACAGAAGCCAACTGGCCAGGTTCACACCCCAGCCGACCTTGGGCCAGCTGCTTTCCTTGTCTGCACAGTGGGGTGACCTGTTGACCCCCCATGCTCTGGCTGTGACGTGTGGAGTCATGGCGACAGCGGTTGAGCACAGCGTCTGGCTCACGGCGCACCCTCAGTGAACATCGGTTCTCGTTACTGAAACCCAGAAGGGAACCGGAACCTGTGGCTGGGATCAAACGCCAGAGTTACACACTGAGATGGTCAAAGAAGGATGGTGAGGAGGCGGGTCAGGGAAGTTGCAGCGAGGAGCCTTCTAGAAAAATCCTGAGAGATGTCTAGCCTTTGTGCCCTCGACCCTTCGCAAGGCCCAGGTTCCACCCCTCAGGCCAGCCTTTGCTTTTCTTTAAAGCGTCACTCTCTGCACCCAATGGGTGACATTGTGAAGAAATAGCTTTTAGGTTGACAGTAGTTTCGCTGCAAATGTAGAAAGACCTATATATGTGGTGAGTCCTTGAGCTGCCCTTACAGGGATGCTCACGGCCTCCAGTGTTCTGTCCAGGCTGGAGCCTCAAGCCACAGACCCCTGGGGAGGGACGGCGGGGCGGCGGGGAGGGGGGCGCAGGGTGAGGGGGGCTGGGACAGGGAGTGGCAGGGGATGCAAGTAATGAGTCAGTTGGCCTCAGGGAGGAAGGAGTGTTTGAAATGCTGAGTCTCAGAGGCAGACACAAAGCCACAACTGATGTGGGGCCGCTGAGTCTCGAGTTGAAAAAGAATTTTCAGACAGGAGCCACTCGTTCCTTCGTGCACCTTTATTTTGTGTTCAGCCTGGAGCGGGACCCATGGGCAGTAAGGAGCTGCTGCCTGGAAGTGTTTCAGCGTGGGGACAGGGCCCATACGGGCAGTAGAGAGCTGCTCCACGGAAGAGCCTCTGCGGGACCATTATATACAAGTGTAGCTATTTTCACTATTCTATAGAAATGTCAAAGGAAAAAGTATTAGGTGGTCTGGTTAGCCTCAAAGATTAGGGCATGGGGCGGATGAATGAGATGTCCTTACATTCCAAGGTAAAGTTTGCCTCAAGGAACACGTGGGCAGGAGAGTAAAGTCGTTGATTACCTCCTGAGGTAAACTTCTTTGCTCCTAGCCAGAGGTGACTGAGTAATGTAAGACCAAATGAAGTCTCATGGAAAGAATTGGAAATTGTAAAACTCGTCATAAACAAGGTTTCGACCACATCACAACGACCTTCAAAATGAAGGGTCTGTGATGGGGTCTGACTAGAAGAAAAGAGGTGGGGAAGTTGGACGACTCCCGTAAGGCAGTCCTCTTCCAGCTTTTCAGACCATGACCTATAGTGGTGGGAAATATATTTTCCGTCACATCCCAGTCCACACATACACAAAAACTAAACAGAAGTTTCACAAAACAGTTCCTACTCTTACCATGTATGCTGCACTCTGATATTATCACTTCCATTTTATTTCTTTCTTTCAAATATTGTTTTATTTCACAGTTTCAAAAACATTGCTTTAAGGAAAAAGAGAAGGGCTCATTTGGGGGGACCTTGAGTGTGAGACAGTAAGAGAAAGAACAGACACTTAGTAAGGGCCTCGCTGCAGAGTGGCTGCCACTGTCAGGCTGCAGGGGTTACACTAATGACACCCCACTAGACTGGACCTTCTCTGAATCCCTCATGCCTGACACACGGTAGGCATTCAAAAAAGTTATTTTATTTGACTGTCTTAACTAAACTGAAATTAGCTGCCTCAAGGATGCAGCCTTCTGATGACCTAGCTTGCGAGGTCGCAGGATCTGGGACACCTGGAGGAGGGGATGGTGGCGCGTCCCATTGTCCACCTCAAATGTGGCCTTTCTCTTCTGGGCTTGCTCAAGGGCCTCGATAACAGAGACCCAGGTTTCCCCTGACAACCCCTCTGGTAGGAACTGGAGCGCCGGCCTTCTCTGAAGACATGCTCTCCAGGGCCGTCAGAGCCCAGCAGTTCCCATCAGCTGGGAAGAGCAGAGCAGCTATTTTAAACAGTTCAGGCTACTGAATGAATTTTCTAGAAACACTTTCCCCTTGACTCCTTCTCCTTTTCCTCTTTCTGCAGTCAAGAACTTCTTTCTTCCTTTCCCTTCCTTTGTGCCGTTAGACTTTTCAAATAAGAAAGTCACGGTGCTTTTTACAAGCAAGCAAGTACTGCAGCTGTTCCAGAATGCTAATGCTTACCTAAGAGAAGACACCGGGGAGACAGCAGGTTCGACGCAGCTTCTGCAATGTCCATCCAGGCAATGCAGCCCTGTCCTCCCCTCAGGCCTCTCCTCAGGCTCCCTCAGGCTCCCGCCTGGCAGAGGGCCAGGCGGCCTGCACTCCGGCTCCTCCCCTGGGGCCAGCAACTTCACCTCCCGACACCTAACTTCTTTGGGAAAACCAGGATAATAATAAACATCTTGCGGTGTCCTTGTAAAGGTAAGAAACAGTGCATGTAAACAGGAGAGTGCAGGCCACAGGGAGACCCTGGACAGCAGCTGGAGGAGAGGCGGAGCGGTGGTTTTGCATGGTTTTTGTCTTCATCACACTTACCGTAAATTTCTTCTTAGATGGAGCAAAAGGAAGCCAGGCCCTTTTTGACCACAACCAAGTAGGAAATGGACCATCACTGTCACACCATCATGAAGTACTTGTAGCCAGCCTTCTGCTCACATCGAGATGTAGAGCATCAGACCCAGTGCCCAGCCAACAGGAAGGTCCTTCAGATGGGTCGCTCGGGTGTGAGCTGGCAGCATTCTGGGGAAGGAAGGGAGATGAGTGGGTAACAGGAAGCAGGGACTGGCTGGCCTTGTTGGTGTAGATTTTATGCTCACGCACAGACCTTTTCTGTCCCGCTGGATTAGGAGCCCGCTCACCCCACCTCAGGCCAGAGACTGCTTCATCTGTCCTCACGTTCCCTGCAGCTCCTCGCCTTGCTCTGTGCCCTGCACACGGCAGATGCCTAGAAAGCTTCGTCAGGTGGGTAACGCAAGGATGAGACCATCCCAGGACCCTGCGTCGGACACCCAGGCTGTGTTTTAGTGCATTGTTGGTGACTGAGGGTAAAAAGCAAGTGCTGAGGCCCCTTTCAGAGGTAACTCCCTGCATTCTGAGCCCTGGGAGCAAGCAGTGGTGAATCTTTCCAAGTCAGAGTTGGTAAGAGGCCCGTGGGAGGAGGGTGGTGTCTGAGCTGTCGTAAGTGAAGCTGTGAGGGTCAGTGTCTGTTGAGGCCACCAGCTCCTTGGTCAGGGCTTTCTAGGGAAGAGGGAGTTAGCGGGCCACAAGTTCTGGACAACTAAAGAAACATTCAGCTTGTGGGAGGATGTCAACCAAAACTGCAAAACGGTCTGCGGAAGGGAAAGTTTGTATCTGGAAAAGGAGCTTTCTGATCCACCTGCGGGCAAAGTCTTGGTGATGTAGATGCATCTGTCTGCTGTTTGGCTAGATTAGAATATTCAAAGTATTAAAATTATTAGGTCGGCTTAAGTTAAGCAGAACAAACAAAGCCATGACAAGGAGAAGCTCAAATGGCTTCTTCTCACTAATTTTCAACATCATCAAACTTAGATCCCAGAGCCTGAGTGGTTGTTTTCTTCTTTCAACTAATCCCATGTAAAGAGCACCTTCATCGCTCTTTTACAAAACATACCGAAGTTTAGTTGTTTAATTCTCTGAACTAAAGAGAGACCAACCAGAGCGAGGTAAACGCTTTCTTCTGCTGTCCAGAAGTCAGTCGGAGGGCTGATGAAAACTCATCATGGATTATATTTTTCTGTTCTAAAACACCCTTTTTTTTTGCACAATTTAATGTTTCTTAAATCAGTATAGGTTGGATACTTTTATATGTACAACTAACATGTTTATTTTTCTCAGAAAAAAAGAAGCTGCCATTAAGGCAATGGAGTGTCATATTTGATGCTATCTTAGAATTAAAGACAAGGATACATCACTGTTTTCCTCCAAACACTTTCAGCGCAATGTCTCGTGCACAGCCCTTGAGTTACTGCTGAGCCCCCTCCCAAACAGCCCCATCCTCCCGAGGGCCCTAGAGGAATGCAGAGCTGGCATATCACAAAGATGTATCAGGACAGCCATATCATGTGCAGACCCAAGTGCAAAATGAAAATGTGGGGACCCTTGTTTAAAAATTATTAAGAATTTCAACAGAGTGACAGCAGAGCGTTAAAGCAAGTGTGAGCCTTCAGAACAAGGGGCTGTGCAGCTTCGCAGGTCCCACGTCCACAGAGCTGGTCCGCTGCTGCCAGAGGAGCCAGCTGTGCTGAGCTTCAGACAGTGTACAGGTCCCCACGCTCTCACAGCCCTCCCTGGCTGACACTTCAAGCTTTCCTCAGTCTCATTCCCATAGCTCCCTCCCGCCACACATTCTTATTAATACCTTCCCACAGCTGCCTGTGAGTTCCACGCATGCCCCGTTCACCCCCTCTGTCTCGAGGAAGGGTGGTGAGAATCTTAGCGCAGCCTCAGGAGACCTGCCAGCCTGGCTCTGGGTAGCAGAGCCCTGCTCTGAGCCCTGGCCAGCTTGGACTTCTCCTCATTGGTTCTTTTGTTTCCTTTTTTCCTCCTTCTTACCTGTCCAGGCATCTTCTGCTTTAGAGTTAGCATCCCTGCCCTGCTCTCCCAGGCTCTTCTTTCTCCCCGTCTCATGTTCATATCATTTTATTCCATAAACCAACCCTCAACGGTACACTCAATAAAGATTTTCAGCATGAGTAGTAATTGATCTGTAAGTCAGAATTCTTCTCCACGTGAACCATAATACAGTTCAGTGTATTATCAAGATATGAGACCAACTTCTGAGCCAACTGTCATTTATCTGGAGCACGGTGCTGATGCCTCTGCTTTCTCCTGCTGGCACTGGACTTAATTTCTCCCCCTGAAATGATTAGTTAGGTCATTTGGCTGAACTCAAACTAATGAGTGCATAATCACAGTTTTTTCTGGGACTGTGACTTTGATTTAGAAAACACGAAAACACTTTCAAAACCGATGACTTTTTAGGAGAGAGAGCGTTAAGGAACCAAGAGTCTGAGAAATGCAAGAAGCCAGTTTCGAACTGATTCCATTTTCCCAGCAGGCTCCACGCACTCCCATGGAGTGCAATGTGCAGTTCCACACCAGGAGAGTGCTTGGTACCAAAAAGGATGTGCAATCCTATCAACTAGTTGGTTGACTCCATGAAAATTGTCCAAAACAGTCCTTTCTTGATAGCTCAAGCTTGACCAGGTACCTTCCACAGTTGGGGATAATTGGAACTGCAGATGTCACTAAAATCTAATATCTCATAGGAATTTCAAAGCTGAACTTTGAAAAATTATTAGCTATTGCAGAATTCTCTCATGCTGCTGCAATGGCAAAATTTCCTTTCCTGAATCTATTTTATTATATGCTGAGTCTGCACACAAATCATTCCTCACAAGGTTGTGGAGATGAGCAAATGAGCAAATGTGTCTGAAGTGCCTGGCACACTTCTTGGGACAGAACAAGCCCTCAACACGTGTTAGCTGCTGTTATTATTATTGCATGCTGTTTTATTTTGAAAGGATATTAATTGCTGTGACAAGCAGGTACATCGAATCATTCTGCTGCCATGCAGGCTGTCTCTTCACATGAGTGCTGGTGCTCACAGGTTCATTTAGTTTCTAGCTAAGGAAAGAGTCAGTTTTGAAGACAGGCAGATGTGGATTCAAAGCCCAGGTCAGCCATTTACTCTGTGCACAGTGGTTCTTTGAGAGGGCAATATTCCCCCCAGGGACACTTGACAATGTCTGGAGACGTTTTTGGCTGTCACAGCCCAGGGAGGTGCTCCTGGCATTTAGTAGATAGAGGCCAGGGATACTTTTCGACAACCTGGGTGCACAGGACAGCCCCTCACGTCCCAAATTCCGTCAGCGCCCAGGCTGAGCGACTGCTCTGTGAGGGAGCTTGGAGGGTTAGTGAACCCCACTGGGCCTCAACCTCCTCATCTTTAGAGAGAAGAAGAAATAACACCCTGCTTGCAAGGTTGTTCTAAATCATAGAAATAAATGTCAATGAACGGTGCATAGTACGCTCCCTGGCACACAGCCGCCCTGGCGTGGACACCGGTGACGAGAGAAGTGGTGGTGGGGAGGACTGTGGTGTCTCGTGTGGCGTGCGGAGAGTTGTTCTCCATTAACATCTGGGGGAGGAGAGAGGGAGACTCCACACCAGTCAGGCTTGTTTGTTACCAGGATAAGAAAAAAGTGACAAAAACCTGCCCTTCTCCTTTTGTTTCTCACTTGAGCTGTTTAGACGTTGTCTAGAACGACTCCTCTTGGCTCACTGTTTCCATCCCTTCTCAAACACACAAAAATCCAAATTGTCCGGTGGTGTAGACGTGAAACAATTTTCTGTTCTGCTGTTTACTCAGTTCTCATTGACACTCTGTCTCTCTGCCTGAGTTAACGTTAATACCCTTAGAGAGAAACAATCTGTCTGAGGGTGTGTATTTTGGCATCGATAAGGTACGAAGTCTCCATGGGCCGTGGGTGCTGAGCCCTGCAAGGGCGGTCTGCGTGGTCCTGCCCGGGCTTCCGTCCACACTTCAAAACTGAAAGCACTGTATTCTCTACCTTCCCAACTAACAGATGTCCCTAGGACTCCTTGATACTGCTATAGACTATTTCCTAACTTGAGTATGCAGATATCATAATTGCTTCTATTTTATTGATGAAATTTATCAGAAGGGTAAAGCTAAGGCTGATTTGGCCATTATTCCCTAATTCCGGATCTCCTGTTAGTGATGTCAGGGAACTGGAGGGTTCCTACAGGGAAGACCTTCAGAAAGTTCTCACGTGGGCAACTATATAGGCCACGAGGACAGGGCTTTCCTCTGGGAGGCAAATGAACCCTACCGCAAATCCTTCCAGATCCCCTAAAGAGAACAGGTTTATCTTCAGAAGTGCATAAGCCAGCTTGCCCTTTATCAGAAGGGAGAGCTGAGGAGAAAGTTACTCACTGTCTAACATGCTGTTTCCCACCAGGAATGGCTTAAGGTAAAAGAAGCCATGCGCAGGCCTCACTCAGCGTTCATTCAGTGAAGAAATATCTACCCAATGCCAAGCACATTCGGGGCACTGTGCTGGCCAAAGGGTACAATAACCAACAAGCCAACAACGAACAAGTCCCTGCCGTCAGGACGTGCACAGTGAGCTGCTCACTCCTCCAGAAGCTCCTCCTGCCCTGGTGCCTGGGGTTATGAAATTATTGCAAGTCCTTTCCAAGGAGCTGATCCAACCTTACCTGAAATATCCTTTTTACATATTTTGATCAAAACGCTTCCTTTGTCTTTCAAAGTCTCTTCCAAAGCTAACACCTCTGCAAAACCCGCCCCAGGTCACGAGCGTCCTCAGTGCTCCCTGAAACTTTCACTCTCTTCATCAGCCTCTTGCCATCCCCTGCATATATATACAAAATGTAACCTATAAATTGATGCACAATTGGGCCTCTTGATGTCACGAACTAAGCACAAGGCATAACCACAGACCCCTAATAAACTGGGCTGGAAGGGTGTGGGAAGGGGCACTGAACTAAGCCACCCACTGGTGGGACAGGGCCTGGGGATTGGCCTGGTTACAGAAGCTGCCCCTGAGAGGGCCAGGGCAGCCCAAGCGGATGCCCACAGGCCTAATTCTCCGTGTTTACTCCTGGCATACCCTCAGGTGAACTAGACACCACAACTGGGAAGCCAGGCGGTCTCTGAAAGTCGAGGTCAGACTCGTAGCAGTCGTCTTTGGAGGAGACTGTCCAAGCGGAGCGGGACGTTGATCCACCATCCTTGGGTATGGGTCAGCATTCAAACTTCCAGAAACAGCTGGGGAAAGCTACCTGTAGAAAAATAGATTTGAATCAAGAGCAGGAGAAAGAGGGAGGAGTGATGTATTTAAGCAAGGCCACTGATCAGTGAATAAAAACCTGGAAAAATGTCCAATCTCAAAGGCTGGGTAGGTTCCAATTAGGATATGACTCCAGGGTGTCTGGCCCCACCAGCGCATGCCCAAGTCTCATTGGCAACCATAAATCATGAGGTAGGGGCAGGGATCAGAGAGAGACAATGAAGAGCCCCACAGGGGTAGCAGGGTCTGCAGAGCTCAAGTCTGGAAGTGACTTTTTCCCAGCCACAGCAGTAGAGAAGAGGAGGACACCAGTGATGCATACCCTATATCAGACCAGAAGGGCTCAGATCAGAGCCCCAGCCACAGACACGGGTTTGTGCTGTGGGAGGTCTGTGCTTTAGGGGGCTTAACAAGGGCAGAAGTCGAGCCAGAGAGAACAGTAGAGAGGCAGCTGATTTGTATGTCTGTAGATGTGCAGAGGCAGAAATGTTGAAGTTGCTGGTTTGACATGCTCATATATCTCCTGTGCAAGACTGAAAGACTGTTCAGATTATAGGGTACAGCTTCTCCATGCTCTGCAAAGTCCCACGTTTGTTATGGCTGATGATAATGGTGAGGAGGAAAATGGCATATATTAAATTACACAGTCCCTGTAGGTTAAGGAACAGCATAGCTACAGACAGATGCCAATGCTTTCCTGAATGACTCATATATACAACTGTAGCAAAATATGACGCCCCGCCAGGCATGATGAGTACGTTAGCTTGAGTGCATGTCAAATTGCGGTCTTTGTTTCTCACACCAAAAATAGTTACCCTGAGTAGAAGGGACACTATGCGCATCACTATGACATCTTTGAGGACAGTCTCACCAAAGGCCAGGGAGACGCCCTCGGGCCTTGTGTGGACTTGGTCTACACCACAGGTTTGGACAGGACTGTGTGTTTGGGCAGCTCTGGTGAGGGCAGTTCAGGGACACTGACAGCCCTAAACAACTTCATTTGTTAGTTAGTGCCAGTTTTACTTTCACAAAAATCCTCCTCAGCGCACCTGAGAGAAAGCGGAAATTAAAACCTCTGCAGTGGCCGGCCCCGTGGCTTAGCGGTTAAGTGCGCGCGCTCCGCTACTGGCGGCCCGGGTTCAGATCCCGGGCGTGCACCCACACACCGCTTGTCTGGCCATGCTGAGGCCGCGTCCCACATACAGCAGCTAGAAGGATGTGCAACTATGACATACAACCATCTACTGGGGCTTTGGGGAGAAAAAGGGAAAAAAACGGAGGAGGATTGGCAATAGATGTTAGCTCAGGGCTGGTCTTCCTCAGCAAAAAGAGGAGGATTGGCATGGATGTTACCTCAGGGCTGATCTTCCTCACAAAAAAATAAATAAATAAATAAATAAATACATAAATAACATAAATAAATTAAAAAAAAAAAAAACCTCTACAAAGAGAAATGATGCCTGCCCACTCCCGCCCATAACAGAAAGCTTGGAGCCAGGTCTGGGCTCAGAAGTGTGTGTTAACATTTACATATGGAATCTAAGTGCTTCTGCGGATGTGGAGGGGATACCAGGCTCTAGAAGGTTTTACCCTTTACAGTTCTTCCTCTCAAAAATAATCTTCCTAAGGAAACAGATGGTAGATCCCCCTATCTACATCAAAGTTCGAGAGCAGGCAATTACTCAGATTATGCTGAAGATAAACAGCGTTATTCTGTTCAGTTCTCCAAATAATCTTCTATTTAAATCATAGCTAATTACTACTTAGCAAATTAAACTCATTGAGTACTTCAGAAATGTCTGCCTCACTGTCAGAATGAATGGTTGAAGGATCCCCGTTGTGAGGAGCTTTCTTTTCTTATTACATAGAACATCATCTAGTTGGCCTGAGTCCGTGACAAAGAATTTTTTTTCAGATCCTCTAAAATAAACAAACAATACAAATCATTTTTGAAACTTCACGTCTTCAAGTAGACATTCCTTTAGCACATGGAGTTTCTTGGGTAAAGCAGAAAGGCCTTGCCAGTATCTCTAGCTGTGGTCAGACCCTCAAAAACCATGTGTCAGGAGGTTAGGAGTGGAGAAGTGGGATGCTTAGGGGAAGGTGTGGCCCCCAGCTGGAGTAAACTAGGATGGGGCAGCACTGTCCAAAGAGCTGCCACCTGGGTTGTGTGTTGCAATCTTCACCATCATTCAGCCACCCAGCCTCCAGGCAACCCCAGGGGAGTCTTTTAACTCAAGATTTTAGAGAGTCAAGAATAAGGATTCCTTGAGAGGAACTAAATCCACATTATGGAATGAAGTCGATTTACTAAACAATTACTAAGCGTAAAGCAAACACACTCTAGAGGCAGGACTGCAGTGGGGCTGTGCCTACCAACAGCATTGCCCTTTGACATGCAGAAGGCCCACATGCTTTAGAGGGTCTCTCTCTGGCCATCCTCTAGCCACTTTCCCAGCCACATTCCCCACTTCCCATAGCAAGGAGTTCAAAGGACCAAGGAGTACTGTCCACCTGGACCCCAAGCCCTTCCCTCTAGGTGATGATCCACGACCCTAGAATTTCCTGCTCAAATTATCCCAAGCCTACATCCTTGACCCACACAGGCCTCCACCCCACGTCCTTTCTCCCAAGAGCGGACTGTGCCACCAGTGTGTGTGCTCAGAGGCCCAAGGAGTGGCGGGTGCAAGGGGCTGTTCACACGGGATATAGACAGAATTTGGACAGCATTCTCACCCAACCCAAGTCTGCATTCCCACAAATGGTCCTAGTCTCCTCTTCACCCACAATTTTGTTACAAAGTCCCTTTTCCTCATTGATAATTTAATCCAAGTGAAAGAAAAGCAGTCTGCAGACATTAATTCATACTACAGTATGAATGATTGTCTCCTTACCATTTCAAGTACAACTGACTATTTCAAAAAACTCTAGTTGAACAAAGTGAGTGATTTCAGCTGCCAGCTGTTGTAGACATATTTTAGGAACAAGGGAGGTAAGAATTTTTGCTTTTTTATTGGTAAAAATTTTTATCAACAAAAATTTATCTACATTGATAAAATATTTTTGATTTAATAATTTATCTATTTATAATTAAGACCAATGTAAAACAAAGTTAAATGCTCCATATAACAAATATCCCAATAAAAGAAAATAAAGTAATTAAACTTAATTGGTTACTTATTGGATCAATGACACTGGCTGGCAAAGCAGAGGAGACACATGCTTTTTCAATAGTGACCATTGCCCAGAGGATTCTGTTGACCAACTACTTCCTCTAACTGCCAACTTAATTCTCACAGAATACGACTCTAGAATTTAGTAAATAAGTTTGAATCATGACTGTCTCTGCTCTTCAAGTCTGCATGAAGGTGATTTCAACCCAAGAGAGTAAGTTACTTTTAAATTTAGGGAGGACTTGTTGGCCACCATGTTATAAGGGGAGAAATCCCTCACATGGTTTTATGAAGTCTATAACACCTTGTCAAACACAGGAAGAAAACTGATTTTATTCTTCCAGCTGCAATCAGGAAAGCACCCCAGATGGGCAAGCCAGAGCCTCGTGTGTCGCGGTTTCGCCATGGACGCGCAGAGGGAGGAGTAGACAAGCCGCAGGGCCTTCTCGTCTAGCCGGGAGCCTCGGGTGTGGGGGAGACGGTCAGGCAGGAGCAGGGCGTGTTTCCCTCCGTGTCTGGCTAGTTTTGAGGGGATAGACAGTTCAGCCAATCAGTTATGAGACAAAGATGGGCGTTTGGAGGGTCTGCCCCCGTCAGAGGCGCACAGGGGGTCGTCCATGTGCCTTATCCGAGTCCTCTGAGGAAGGGTGGCTCTTTGCACTAAGCCGTTTCCCGGAACACAAAAGGGGAGGAGACTTGCTAACCGCCACTGCCTTCCAGGAGTGCGGGGCTCAGGGGTCGTTCAGCCTTGTGCACCCATGTGTGCGAGGGCGCGGCTCCTTCCCGCGCCGCCGTGCGCCTCCCAGGGCTCCTGAGAGCCGCGCGCCTCCGCCGCTCACCGCTCCGCTCCCTCTCCAGGGCCTTAGCGCTTGCTGGCCCCTCTGCCCGAGTGCCTGGAGGGCTCCCCCAGATCCGCGAGCCGCCTCCTCCAGAGTTGCGTGAATGCCGCCTCTCCCTGCTGTGCCCCGCTTGCCCTTAGCGCTCCCCGTGGCGGGCGCACCACCTCCACGTCTGCCTCCCTGACGCGCGTCTTCCAGCAGAGTCAGCTCCAGCACAGGGATGGCTCCCCGTGTCTCCCCAGCGCCTGGCACATAGTAGGCATGCAATAAATGCTTTTGAATAAATATGTTAAAAGAGCGTATGCTTCGCCTCATCACCTATTATTAAGTTATTTATTATAGTGATTAATATTTTAGGGGGTTTACACAGAATAGCACTAATAGCACGACCTGGGAGGAATAGTATTCCTGGTTCTCTTCTGAATGCTTGGTCTAAAAGTAAGTATTTTTAAACTTTATTTTTATTTCGTATTATTATGACTAAAGATCCCGAAGCTGGTATATAGCTACGGATGTTTCAAATGTCGACTTTCAGAATTTTGGCCCTGTAATTCACTAGTCTGGTTTATCTGAAAGAAGCCAGCAAAGTACTGTCCATCAGAAAATGGACGCTGTCCCTCAGCATCCCCTGGTCTGCAGGAACCACGTTTTCACCGTATGCACAGGTGGTCTGGGCACACGAGTGTTAATCTCCTCTCTGCAACAAGTGAAGGTTGCACAATTTAATCAGAAATTGCTTCTTCTTTTTTTTTTTTTTTTGTTAGGAAGATCAGCCCTGAGCTAACATCCATGCCAATCCTCCTCTTTTTGCTGAGGAAGACTGGCCCTGGGCTAACATCCGTGCCTGTCTTCCTCCACTTTATATGGGACGCTGCCACAGCGTGGCCTGACAAGCGGTGTATCAGTGCACGCCTGGGATCCGAACTCTAGCAACCAGCAGCAGAGCGTGCGCACTTAACCACTATGCCACAGGGTGGGCCCCCACACTCTCTTCTAAAATAGCTCTATTATCCTTATGAAAAGAACGTTCTTAAATTCCCAACTTTATCCAACCAACTTCCTCTACTTGCAAAAACTACAAAGAACTTAAAAGAGGAAAAATATTACTCTATCAGTTCTCTTTATCCCTTCTGGAGTTCAGAACACTTTTTTCTTACCTCACTATAGATGGTGAGTGTGAATTTCACACTCACGTAACTCAGACATGACTTCTCAGCAATGCTGAGCTCATTTGTTCAGACCAAATCTCTCACTGATGGTCATTAAAAATACTGAATAAAATATGCTTCCATCTTTATTAGAAACATCAATAAGCTGAAACATAGTAAGGCATTACCAGGCCAAAACCTAGAATAAATGAGAATACACAAAAAGTGCTAGAAGCTTCTTCTGTTCCAAGGATGTTACCGAACACAAACACAGGTTTGTTTACCTGTCACACAAGAGGGGCCAAAAGTAAAACACTGGCGCGCCAGGCTTATGGCAAAGAAAGGGGCTTCTATTATGGAAAGGCAGCCAGACAAGGAGATGGGAGGTAAAACTCAGATCCACCTCCGTGAAGGGAAAAAGGTAGGGGCTTTTATTTGGGGTTTTAGCTAGGGGAGGGGGAGCATGTGGCCTTGCTGGTTGGCCTTGTGTGGCAGCTGGTAGGGAGGGGGATTCGAGGTAAGGGAATCCACAGATGCGTGTGCTCAGTTGTCCGCCTCCGTGGTGGAGGGTGGATCTGGCACCAGGAAGGGGAGGAGCTGGGGTCTGGGGAGCTTCAGTTTCTTGATCTTCTCTGGACGTCAGTTTCCCTGTAACAAACTTCGAGGACCCATAATTAG
Source organism: Ceratotherium simum simum (assembly GCF_057802395.1). Taxonomy (NCBI): domain Eukaryota; kingdom Metazoa; phylum Chordata; class Mammalia; order Perissodactyla; family Rhinocerotidae; genus Ceratotherium; species Ceratotherium simum. The sequence continues at coordinate 62,739,378 of NC_141914.1, forward strand.
CCAAAACTTGAGTGTGAGCCCAGCATGAGGCCACCCCGGCTTTAACAATTTGTAATTTCTATTTGCCTTGTGAAGCTCAGGGACACAAAGGTTAAAGAAACCAATATTTACATATGAATGTAACTAAAGAAGCAGGGAAAGGGGATGGTGCTTTTGGTTTTAACCTCATATACGCTGGGTTTAATGTAGGGGAACTGAGATCAGGGCTCATATCAAGGCATTTGCCTGTTTGGACTGTAAAACTGAACTGTGGCTTCAGTGGATTCCCAGGGTGAGATGGAAGTCAGATCCCCAGGCCCACCAGTACAGTGGATAGTACAGTACAGGGAGAACCCCACATGAAAGTGGATCACAAAGGGCTATAGCAGAGGTCTGTCTATCCCCACCCACCCACCTTAGAGAGCCACAGAAAGAGTTGCTTTAGCCCAGGACAGAGCAGGGCAGGAGGAAAAGAGAAAGGAAACCCAGCCCTGAGTGGCTGTAGTCATAGAAGCGTTTGAAGCCCAAACATGCAGCCCCAATTTGTATCACTGCTGAAAATGTAGTTTAGAGTGGCACCAGACTGACAAGGTACCCACGCCCCCGAAAGGAGCACATGCAAACCTTCCCCAGAGGAAGGTAACTTTGTCTTATTAGGCCTGTGAGAATCCTCTCGTATACTTTCTCAGGTGGTGTCAGCAGCACAGAATCCTAGGTAACCAGCCACACAAAGATACAAGGTGCCATGAGCAAGACTCAACAGGAATAACAGAGGGCCGAATCAGACGTGGGAAACTGCAGCTACTGGGATTGCCATATTCAGATTATTAAAAGAAAACGTTTGTTATACTTAAGGAAATTTTTAAAGCCTGAAAATATCTGAAAGGAGCAAGAATTTATAAAAATTGTCAGAGCACTTTTTTAAAAGAACCAAATAGAATCTCCAGAAACTAAAAATACAATAATCAATATAAAAAGATAAATGTCTTCATTTCTAGAATTGAACTTAGCTCCTGAGCCCTTATTTCTGCTGATGGGAATTTCAAATGTATTGATTACACCTCCAGGTTACACTCAGTCTCTTTTGGGTAAATACTCAGTAATCAGTACTCAGTAACTCAGAACTCATGTAAGTTCCAGGGCTTTGCACACTCTTGGAGGGCGGTGTGGTCTGTGAGGTCTTCTGTCCTGTTCTGGGTACGAGCCCTGCTTTCTCCCCTTGGGAGGCGTTCATTGGCCTGTCTCCTCACGCACCCACTATGGAAGCCCCCACACTCACTCTTGAGCTCTGGTCACTCAAGTAACTCTTGTTCGTTCCAACTGTAAGGCTTCCTTAGGTCCACCAACCTGCACCCAGTGCTAGCCTGTGTCTCTAGGAAACATGGGAAACTCTCGGCTGCTGGGCCGCCCTCTGGGACACCTCAAGTCCTCTCTGCCTAAAACCTCACCTGGTCAGCTACCCATAAACTTCAGGTCCATAAACTTCAGGTCCATAAACTTCAGGTCCATAAACTTCTCTGGGTATTCGTCCTTCATCACCCCACTCGCCTCCCTACCCAGACTCCAGCAAATCGGGGAAAGGAGCCCCTTTTCTCCTCTCCCTCTCTGCCAAGCTTCTCATCCATCCCAGAAATGCTTCTGCCTCCTCTCACGTTGCAGGAAAATACTCTGTCCTTATTGAAGACTTCTTCCTGTTTTATGTTTATTGCATCAACTCTATGCTCTGAGACCTCCATGCCTTGTCTTGATATTCAAGCTTTTGAAATTAAAAAAACAAATAATAACAATAAACATTTTTCTCTTATCAAGAACCTTTGTCTCAGAGTTGAAAGCTCTGGCTTTGAAGATTCTCTTTGAAAACTTAAAGCTGAGAGTCAGACTGTTCTCACCAGCCTCTTCGTGTTCTCCCTTCTCTGAGATGTGTATTTCTCTCAGGTAAAGAAGGAAAAATAGATCCTGTAATATTTCAAAATATTATTCTGCTGCATCAACAACCTTTGTTATGAGGTCTCTACAAAAAGAAAACATATTGAACAATGAACTTGCTATCACAAAATTATCCTGTGGCAAAAATTCGTGGTCCACAGAGATGTGTTATACAAGGATTTGATCAGCCCACAGGTTTCAAGAGCAGGCCACTGGCAAATTGTATTAATTCACCATGCAGTTCTCACAACACAGGCCAAAAATAATGTTATTGAGATAATTAAGATTTGGACAAAGACTCATCTTTACTTTGGCTGAAAGCTATGAAGATAGAATCAATTTTCTTTCAATCTTGAAATTAAGAGTGCTATACTGTTACCGTGATTGTATCACCCTGAAATGTCAATAGAGAGAGGCTTTCTTCTAATGAGAATTCATGCCACGAGTTGATAGTTCAAAAACGACTCTAGTCGTCACCTAAAAATATTACAATATTTAACAATATTAAAAATAGTTCGGGTTTCAATGACGCAGAAACTGTTTTCACACAAAAGAATGCAAATTCTAAGATCTTTCTTTCCTTTGAGGATAAAAATATATATAAAGAGAGAGTAGATGAAATCTGCCAACTTTGCATTTGGAAAGAAATTCAGAAATGATTTTCTTGCCAGCGATCCTGGGTAAAGACCAAGCAGATAAAGTTATCAGAAGGTATTAATTGGGTTCCAATCCATACATAATTGAGCTGCTGCTTTGGTATGCTGGCTATCAATGTTTTAGATGAGAGACTATAGTGCCTCTTTCAGCTGGAATTGAAATGTTCCCAAAGACCAATTGGAAAATGCGTTGACTACACTGAGGTATCTGTGATTTTGTTTGCATATCCCAAATTGTGACTATAGATAGAGCCCACATCAGTCCCATGGAATCAGCATCTATTGTATACATCTGCATTTAAAGCAAACAACAAATTCCAGAGACTTAGGTATGCAGAAAAATTCACATAGAGCTGAAATTTACAAAAACAAAACTATAGAACCTTCCCATTTTTTAAGCTTTGAGTTAACAAGTTATAGAGGTTGTTTCCAAAAAGTGAATGCCTCCCTTATTAAGTCACGTACAGAATGTTAGAGCTCAGGGTACGTGTGTGGTGAAGATCAGTGCTATGGTTTCCACAGCAACTAGAGCTCTGGCTAGCTTGAATCCTCACTTTGTGCTTTGTTCAGCCTGTGCTAGTAAATTCGGGCCCATGGTGAGTCAAGCAGGTGAATATAGGTGCTCACGCACACCCGGCTGTGCATAGGGTATTTTCCATAAAAACTCGGTTTTCCTTTTCATCATGTCATGATATTCTTAACCTGTAAGTTTGTAATCAACAAAGACTTTTGCAAGGCTTTCAATTCCCAGGCATTGTACTAAAATATTTTTGTAAAGAGAATTATGACCAACTGCATGTTTAAAAAGTTAAATGATCACCCAATTTGGAATAACCCAAATCTCCTAAGTTTACAGCTAAGCAACAGCCCTATCACTGATTCAAGAGAGAAAAGTCTTCTTTTGAGCCACTGCTAATTCCAGAAAGTAGGCTGATAGAATAAGGGGATATTTCAGCTCAATTTGCGTTGAAACCAATTATCTGGGGTTCATACAGCAGCACTTCAGTCCCTTTCAACTGAGCTTCTCAATTGCTTTGTGATTCTAGATAGATTGGTTGAGTGGGTTAAATGTATCTATCACACCAGGTCCCAATGCTTGACTGATTGCTATGTAGTGCAATTAACAGGCCATCGAGTTATTCAGAAGGTCTATCTCCGCCATGAAAGATAAGCTCCAGCCCAACTACTCTAGAGCTTTTTGCTCCACTAATTTCCATGGCAAGATTTTCTCCTAAATGAAATCACTGTTTGCATCTCTGGTGTTCATTTATCAGTACATCCAACAAATATTTGTAGAGTGCCTACCATATGCAAGGGGGTATGCTGGGCACCGGAGGCCCTATGCTGACCCTATAACTAAACACCTTGAATGGAGTCTAAGAAGAAGCCACAGCATAGTGAACAGTGTTAGAGGAAGATTTCCACTCATGGGCCATTCTCAGCTACCAAACCCTTGTAATGGCTTTAGAATGGCTGCTACCATGTTTTACAATTCCATTACAGTTTTTTACCTTACATTCCAAGATCCTGCCTCACTACTGACCATTCATTCCTCCAAGGTCGGCATTCCTCCCTATTCACCTTGACGGTGCCTGTTACCAAATAGATTGCTGCTTGATGCCCACTCTCATTTCAACCTTACCTCCTAGCTTCTTACTCCTAGAACCACCCAGCTGCTCCATCCCACACTTACTTTCATTTTTTTCTGCCTTCATCTCTCTTCTCACTGAGGATTTTGAAGTGTTCGGGAGACAGGGAGAACCAAGGCACCATGTGGCTTTGTCCCTGAATAGCTCAGGGCTTAGGGCTTAGTGGGGTTCCAGGAATCAGTATTGGACTCAGATTTGAGCCACCTTGGCTACATTCTGGTTGAATAAACTGTGTGTTACTGGGATGAGGATTTAGCCACTGTTTGTCCCGTTGCTTCTGTTGGAAAATATCTCTGTGTTCCACACAACCCTTCACCTTCCTCACACACCGGCCTGAACACTCAGGGAAGAAACCAGCGTCTGTACATTCAGCTGAACCAGAGTCTTAGGAATGACATACCCTCTCTGCTCACTAGCCCTTCCTTATCCTCTCCATCACCCAGCCCTGTGGGATCGTCTTTACTGCTATTGCCTTATTTAGGTTCTTATCACTTTGGGCCTGAATTATTGCTCTACACTCCGCCCCCCTGCCCCCACTGGTTAGTCAAATCTACCACCAGCCATCACCACACAACACACTGCTGTCCCCACTTCCACACATCAAATTCATCCCTCCGTATTCAGTCATGGCAGTGTTCCCAAAACATATGTCACTTCCTTGCCTGAATCCCCAAAGCTTTCAGAATAACATTCAAACTCTTTGGTTTATGACATACGGTTCATGATCAGGTCCTGCCTACATTTCAGCTCCCTTTTCTCGAAACCTACCACCCACCCACGCACTCTTCATTCTCCCATAGAGGGCAGTGTGTAGCTGTAACTTCTGCCACTGATTCACACCTCCATTATTCACATGTGCTGTTTCCTCTACCCGGAATGCCCTTCAAGTTGTAGAGGAGGAAAACACAGATTTCCCTCTATCCTTCTAACTTTTCAGCTGGGCCTCTGTAACAAAAGACAGATTAACAAGAGAAAAACAAACAGAAGTTTATTAATATGTCTACCTCATGTACGCATAGCAGATACCCAGGGAAAAATGAGTAACTCTCAAAGAGGCAGCTTCAAATTCAGGCTTAAACACCATCTTAAGCTGAAAAAAATAAATAAATAAAGAGGAGGGGAGGCCAGTCATGAGGAGATGACCATGAGAAGTAGGGTTTGTTATGCACACTTAAATTCTCTTAAATCTCCATTGATAAGAGTTTCTGATGATTTACAGTCATCCTTCTCTTTCTTGGAGAGACAGAGGCCCTTACAAATGGAGATTTCCTTTATAAATACAAATTTCCCTTACAAAAGGGTAACTTCCACTCTGTTTTCAAAGCTTCTCCTGTGTTTGCTGTTTCTCACAATAATCCTTATGCCAAAGAGGCATTTTTTGGGGTAGTATATTTTGCCACCCTTCACCACGAATAGTCAAATTAACTCTATTGATCTTAATGGCCCTTCAAACTCGGTTTACCGTGTGTTACACACTGTGCTAAGAGCAATGTATGTGTTCCTTGAACCCCAACTTCAATTTAGATGTGCCTCATTTGGGTTCCTTAGCATGCTGTGAATACCTCTATTAGAGCATCTATCATAGATAACACTTGTTTTGTAAGTCTCATTCATTTATTCAACCAATATTTACTTACTGTATGTCACCAACAGTGGGCAACATAGACAAGTCTTCTCCTCGCCAGTTTTACAGTCTATAAGAAAGACAACTGAGAAATAACCATAAAGAGAGTAGCATAGCAGGGGAAGTAGAAAGTGCTGCAGGTTATGGGGCTCTTAACACCACCCAGGAGGTCAGGAAATGCTCCCAGGGAGCCGGCCTTCAGTTGAGGCTGAGGCATGTTCCAGGAGAAGAGAGTAGCCCACTGAAGGCCAAAATGACAGCGCACACATGTGGGGCCTCTCTGAACAGGTAAACGAAAGACATTCATTGGCAGGGGGCTGGCAAGCCACCAAGATGGAGAGGTGATAGAGGCTTTGGCTCATGGAGGGCTGTGGAAGCCTTGTTTAAGAACTTAAATTGTTATCGCCAACATAACGTGAAGTCCACTGGACAGTTATAAAAAGGGAATGACAAGATCAGATTTGCCTTTTAGAATGATCACTGTGGTGCTCATGAGAATGGAGTGAGTGGGAGGCCAGATTCAGGGACACTAGTCAGGACACGATTGCTGATCCAAGGGAGAGACGAGAGTGGACCAGACCAGAGGATGCTAGTAGGAATGGAGAAACATGGACACATTTGCAAGCTGCTTAGGAAGCAGAATTGACAGATTTGGTTGACTTATTAGAAAAAAGACAGGATGGAGAGGGAGTCAGGGATAAACCCACATTTCTGGATTTAGATGATTATGGGTGCCATTCCTGTAATTGGGAATGTTTGGATGGAGAGGCAGTTTTAAGAGAAAGAGGATAGGCTCAGTTTAGGACATGATGATTTTGAGGTGTCTTTAAAACAAACAAGTAGAGTTGTCCAATAGATATTTGAATATGCATGGATCTAGCGTCCAGAGGAGAAGATGGAGACAGGTCTGGAAATAGAGATTTGAAAGTCATTAGTGTATAGGTGGTAATTAAGACCAAGAGGATGGATATGATCCTATTAGACTGTAAGTCTAATAAGGCAAGAGTCATACCTTATTTACCTCTGTATCCCCAGGATCTAATGCTGTGCCTGGATCAGAATAGGTGCTTTGATAATTTTATTGAGTGAATGAATGAGTGAATAACAGTGTGAAATACAACTGAGTTTAACTGAAAAAACTGCCTGAATATGAAATATTGAAAGAGAAAAATTATTATGGTATTGATATGCACCAAACAAATTTTTAGAAAAGCAGTACTGGAATAGATCATCTAAAAAAAAACGTTGGGTAGAATAATACCTACTCTGAAGACAAATGAAATGTATTTCCTTTGTACAAATTAAGGCACAGTTACAGTCAAAAAATTACCAAAGCAGATTGCAAAGGCTATTTTATTATCATCATTTATACAGTGTCTGTGACGGTGCAATTAAAATTTGATAATCATATTTGTCTATGCATAATAATTAGCAAGAGAGAGAGATAAAAGGCATAGATAAAGAGAAACGAAAAACAAGCAGCCTTGGAACCACACATTGGGATCCACACAAGTCTCTGTTCACAATGGCCGTCGTGGGGGCTTGCTTTCCATTTTCCACTTGCTCCCCTCACAGAACTTAAATGTGAGGGTACAACAAAACTCCTCCTGTGTATTATCATGGTAATTTTGTAATTATTTCCAAAGGGAACTCTTTGAACTCTTTTTGTTCTTTTATTGAACATAACACTTACGTGTAGGAACACATTCTCTGGAACCAAAGAGTATCTGCCTGCACGGGTAATGGATACAGCTCCACTGCTGAAAGAGTATGTCCCCACGGCTTTTCAAGCATGTCTCTCTTTTTCTTTTGATTCTTTCATTTCATTGGAAAGCCTAGGAGGTAAAACTCAAGAGATTTTTTCAATTTTTGCATCATAATTCCAGTCATTAATACAAGGCCAAAAGATGTATCTCAAATGAGTCATTATCGAGTGCGTAGTGGGGGAGACATCCTCGTCAAAGTCAGACCCTGTTCATGTTGCAGTGCCCCTGCTCATAGGTGGAGGAGCTTCGAGAAGATCGCTCAACCTGGCTGGGCCTCACCCTTCTCATCCGTAAAGTGAGGGACTAGGTGTGGTGACTCCTAAGACCCCTTATAGCTCTATACATTGATTATTCCACCCTCAGGAACATTTTATTACTTTCAACTATGTAGGTTTTATTAAACTTGACTTTGCCTCATTATTTTATGATATCTGTTCTCCATTAAATACCATTTTATACACTAACTGTGTCTTCCTGCCCAGGGAAACTAAAAGGCTCAGGACACAGCGTGAATGTGGGCGTTGGCAACGCTGACGAGAAGGCGTCCGTCCTCTGGGCATCCACACGGGCAGGCATAGCCCAGGCGGGTGAGCTAGTTCAGTTCGTCTTCACAACAACCCTATACAGGAAATATCAATATCCCCACTGATAGAAGAGGAAACTGGCACTTGCATTCATTGGTAACCTGACAACTAGACAGTGCTGTCGCTTGATTCCAGCCCCGGGTCTGCCTGTATCCAGAGCCTGTGCTCTTAACCACTGTGTTATATCTGGATTCCGGCTAGGTCCCACAGGCAGTTGGAGTGAACTCGGTAGAAGCAGGTAGCACTTGGGGAGGAGATTTGAATAGAGCCGTCAGGGGGTGTTTATCCACAAGAATGCAGACTTGAGAGGTGAGCAAGGGAGAGCCAAAATTGGGCTAGATGGCTGCTCAGATTGTGGTTGTAAGGTTGTACAAAGTATCACATCCAAGGGGAGAGGCAGGATGGACACAGGGAAATGAACAGTGACATTGGTAGCCTATAGAATCTTAGAAGAATTCTCTTCCAGTCTTCATCACTAAGGCCGGGTACAACAGGATTATGTGAAAATTTTTCTTCAAACAGGACTTAGTGGTGACATGAGGAAACAAAGCGAAAATATCTATAAGACAATGAAAACGGACCCCAGGAAACAAGTGGCAAGTAGTTTGTGTTGGAGCTTCTCTCAGTGTCTCAGGAGGGGCATGTTAGAGAGGGTTTCCAAACTGGTCAAAGAAAGAAGGAGAGTTGGAAAAGATGTGCTAGGCAGAGATCTCATGTGCCGGATACTCACAACTAGAAGATACAAGAAGTGTCATTGGTGCTGGTGTTCTGGAATGCCAGTCCATCTCGTTTCATGTGGGGAAGACCTCAGAGGCAACCATGCCCACTGTTTAAAAAGTTGTCAATCAAATAAAAGGTGATATTGAACCTCAAAAGTAAATGGATTGTTTTAATCAGAAAGATGCAGTTGGCTCCTATAAAGTATTCTGGCTTATAAAATAAATCTGAATCTAAATCTAAATTCTCAAAAATGAATCTGAATCCAATCAAAACTCTGTATTAATTACCAGCTTACAGTAAAGAGAGAGGATAAAGAAACAAGTTAAACGGTATCACAAGAAAGTAATCAGCCAAATCCTTATATGGAATATTTTATAGGACAAGTGATCCAGGTTCTCCAACCACAAATGACCCAGTTTCTCCACAAATTAATGGCATGAAATAAGGGGAGATGGATTATAGAATAAAAGATACTTAATAGGTATTAATTTAAAAAGAAGTAATCAATGTAATACTACTTCTAGTCATTTCAAGTAAATAATTGAACAAGAGAGTACAGGTGTGTGTGTGGGTGTCCACTGCTCTACTGTTTGTAATGGTGGAACTACTATGCATCCATTGAAAAAGATGCAGTGTTGAGACAGAAAAGTAAATTAAGAAGGAGAAAAAAGCAGGTTATAGGCTGTATGTATAGTATGATATGATATGATAATCAGAAAACCTAGATTTTAACATAAGACTACTTTCCACTTAAAAGACTTCTGCACCCAATTCCAGTTTGGGGGGGAAGCGGTAGGGGGATATTCCCCCACCAACAACAATTCTCTGACACTAGCTGGGTGTCCTGTAATTCAACTCAATTCTGACACTATTTACCCAGAGATAGCATCAGATTCCACAGGTTACAGGCTCAGTCCTACAAGACTGCCCCCACTTCAGATGCCAATTGCAAGTCCAGGTTGTCACCTGTGCCTCTGATCCAATGGCTATAAATCAGAGGTTCCTATGATCCCCACCTTGGGTTTGATTAATTTGCTAGAGCAGCTCACAGAACTCAGAGAACAGTTTACTTACTGGATTACCAATTCATTATAAAAGGATATAACTCAGGAACAGCCAGATGGAAGAGAGGCATAGAGCAAGGCACGGGGAAGGGCACAGAGCTTCCATGCCTTCTCCGGCCACCACTCTCCCAACACCTCCACATGTTCACCCACCCAGAAGCTCTACAAACTCCCTCTTTTTGGGTTTTTATGGAGGCTTCATCATGTAGGCATGATTGATTAAAACATTGGCCATTGGCGATTGAACTCAATCTCCAGTACCTCGCCCCTCCTTGGATGCTGTGGGTTCCAATCCTCTAATGACGAGGTTGCCTCCACTGGCAACCAGTCCCCATCTTTAGATACTTCCAAAAGTCACCTCATTAACATAACAAAAGACGCCTTTATAGCTCTCATCACTTAGGAAACTCCTAGGGTTTTAGGAGCTCTATGCCAGAAACAGGTCAAAGACCAAATATGTATTTCTTATTATAAATCACCATGTCACACTACTATTGAGCCTTGAGAGAACTAACCTCTCTGAGAGTCAGTTTCCTCACCTTAAAATAAGAATGACTATAGTTCCTATCTCATAGAGATGCTATGAGAATTAAATACAATAACATTAAGCACATGGCCTGGCAGAGTAAACTCTCCATATATCCTTCTAGAAGATACACCAGAATTCCTAGAGTGGTCATGGCTATCTAAAGAGGAAATTATGGATTTTTTTCCCTTTTCTATTTTAAATAGACTTTCATTGTCATTCAACTCTAAAATTTTTGTCATTTTCATTGTGAGAGTGTGTGTATCTTTGTTTTTAAAGATTAATAAACTTTATTTTTTAGAGCAGTTTTGTTACCACACAAATGGGGTTCTCCTACCTGACATGCATAAAAAAGCCAATTAATTATGGCATCAGCTTTTGGGAAAAGAAGTCAGCTTTATTCTGCAAGATCAATCTGCAGGGAGATGGGGCGTGTGCCCTCAGATCTGTCTCCCCGATCCAGGGCTTGGGGCATGATTTATGGGATGAAAGGCAGGGTGGTCTGAATTGTGGGAATAGATGATTGGAGGTGAGAAGAAGTGAGGTAATCGATGATCTGTGCAAGTGTGGTCAGACTTCATGCCTCTTCATAGGACACGTTCACAAAATGGTGGCTGTTATGTGATGATCTGAGGGTGGAGTTTTCAGCTCCTTGATGTCAAAAAGATCACTTATGGGGCATTTGTGCAGGTCCAGTTGATGGGTTGGTGGTCTCAACCAGCCTGTACTGGACAAGGGGTCTCAGTTCCTGAAAAACCACTCTTAATCACTCTGTTGATAAGATAGGGTCAGTTGAACTGGTCCTGGAGGGCCTGAGGTTACGGTTTTAGGTTCACAGCAAAACTGAATGGAGAATGCAGAGTTCCCATAGACCCCCTGACCCCATGCACATGAACGTCCTTCACTATAAACGATATATCCTTTTTGAACCATGAATTAGTTAGGTCTGATTTTTAATTTTCAAATAAAAGGGAATTTTTAACTGATAATTTGATATTTTTTTTTTAATAATTTTATTTATTTATCTTTTTCCCCCAAAGCCCCAGTAGATAGTTGTATGTCATAGTTGCACATCCTTCTAGTTGCTGTATGTGGGACGCGGCCTCAGCATGGCCGGAGAAGCGGTGCGTCGGTGCGCGCCCAGGATCCGAACCCGGGCCGCCAGCAGCAGAGCGCGCGCACTTAACCGCTAAGCCATGGGGCCGGCCCTGATAATTTGATATTTAATTGCACTGTCATCAGAGAAAATGGTTTGTATTATCTTGATTCTATAAGAATTTATATTTAAACTTCCATTTTCTTATGTAACCTAATATATGGTAAATATTTGAAAAGAAAGTATATTATTTTTATGCAGAGTTCTATATATTTTTTATATGATCTACTATTTTTTTAATATATTTTTCAAAATCTCTGATTACGATTGTGGATTTGTCCATTTTTCCTGTGTTTTCAAGGTTATGTAGTGGCCTTCTTAATCCTTATTGATCTGTCTTGCCTTCTGTTTGGTTTTCTTACATAAGCTATTTACATAAGGTAGCATGGGGCAGGAGTAACAGGGAGATTGGGAAGATTCAGCCGTGTGGCAGTCAGAACGGTGTGGTGGCACCAGCATGCTCTTAGGATGAAGACTGATCTTGACTAAGCCCAGACTCTAAAGCTTATCACGTCTAAGCCTCAATTTACTCCTCTGTAAAATACAGCTGGTGACAACAACAGTACCTACCCTAACCCAGCCCACACCTTGAGATGCCTTGGGGTATGGGTCAGGGAATTGCAGAATCCTGGCAAATTTCCTTTCCCTAATTGGGAAGTAAATCAGTGTTGACTTTGAGTAATACATGGGCTTGAGAGAGTTTACCTACTTACAGCAATGAAAAGGAAATTATAAAAAGTATTTTCCTTGCTAAACTGAAATACCCGTGATAATTGTAATGCAATTGGTCAGTGTCCCTGAATCCTTGGTTCATCACCTCAGTTTTCAGAGGCACTAGAGGAGCTGGGGATAAAGGAGAAATCCTCTGAGTTCCTCATTTCATGATGTGCTCCAGAGGCAAAAGGAAAGCTCTCCTCAGTTCTCACTTTGTGAGTGATCAAAGTAATTTGTTAATTCAGTCATAATATTTCTAAAATCTCAAGAAATTAATAATAGTTAAACTAATAATGGGACTTCACTTGATACTTATTCCTTTCACTTTCTTTTTTGTGTGTGAGGAAGATGAGCCCTGAGCTAACATCTGCTAATTCTCCTCTTTTTGCTGAGGAAGACTGGCCCTGGGCTAACATCTGTGCCCACCTTCCTCCACTTTATATGGGACACTGCCACAGCATGGCTTGACAAGCGGTGTGTTCCTGCGCGCCCGGATTGGAACCCAGGGTGCCACAGCGCAGCAGAGCGTGCGCACTTAACCGCTCTTCACCACTGGGCTGGGCCCCCTTTCACTTTGTTATATAAATTATTTAAGGTCCTCTGTCCTTCCCTTTCTCCATCAAAGTACAGAAAGCCAAAACTAATCATCTCCCAACCAAATACGTCCAAAGAAGTGAGCTTCAGAGTCTACAGATGGCTGGGGCCGGCCCCGTGGCTTAGCGGTTAAGTGCGCGTGCTCCACTACTGGCAGCCCAGGTTCGGATCCTGGGCGTGCACTGACGCACCGCTTCTCCGGCCATGCTGAGGCCGCGTTCCACATACAGCAACTAGAGGGATGTGCAACTATGACATACAACTATCTACTGGGGCTTTGGGGGGGAAAAAAAAGGAGGAGGATTGGCAATAGATGTTAGCTCAGAGCCGGTCTTCCTCAGCAAAAAGAGGAGGATTAGCATGGATGTTAGCTCAGGGCTGATCTTCCTCACAAAAAAAATAAATAAATAAAAGAGTCTACAGATGGCTGTAAGGAGTGCTCTGCCTGGAGTGAACACAGTTTACAATAGTCATGAATGTTTAACTTTCCAAAGTGTCCATAAGACTTAGTAGGTTTGTCTGGCTCTAAAAAAACACCCTTCTCTGGCCCTCAATTTATCCAGTTTATAACAAATATTTGTGCTGCTACTACGTGCCAGGCACTGTTCTAGGCTTTGGGGAAACTAAAATTGGTAAGACGTGGTCCATGGTGAAGGGAAGCCCAGTCAGTTTAATGAACAAGTAGAGCAATGAATTAACAGCAGTCTATACCAGAGGTTGAAAACAGGTGGCCTGCAGACATTTGGACCACGTGGCATTTTTATTTTTAATCCAGAGAGTTCAGATAGAAATATGAGTTTTGGGTCCTCTAGAAGAGCCAGCAAATACAGAAAGTAGAGCATTTTGGAGTCACTTTCCAGTATGGCTGCAGTCAACCAGAATTTAAAAGACCTGCTCTCTTTACAAAGGACACGTACTCCTAAGGTGACCGTAGTCTGCACCCAGCCTGCCTCCCGCGCATGGCTTATCTGCCTGGCTGCCATAGGAGCGGAAGCCTGTGACGCTTGTCCTGTACCAAATAATCACAAATGAGGTGGTTTTCTGAGAAACCAATGAGAACTTTCACAGCACTTACAAGCTGTCTTGATACTTCTTTGTATCTAAGGACAAGATTCTAAATAAAATGATTTTAATAAATACAAAAACCCACGCAGCATCATTAATAAGGCTGCAGGAGACTCTAGGGCAGCAAGGAATGATCTTGAGGTTTCTTTGTTTAAGATTAAAACGTACTAAACATAAACTACCCACAGTCGATTGGACCAGCTTACTCGACAGAAGAGCAATTCCTGAGTTGGTGTTTGCTCACAAGCGCAACCAACACGTTTACACTGTTTTTGAAATCTTTTCAACAAATAACCTATAAGTGTTGTACATGGGTAAGGAAAAAAATATTTGCTGTTAAGCAGAGAACATCTGTAAAGTAATTGCCTATACAGTCATACCCTAACTTCAAATGCATGGTACAGAGCTCTCTATATCTGAAAAAGTCATCTACCAAGAGAAAGAAGCTAAGCTGAATTCTGGAAGGAACAAAAGTGCACTCTGAAAATAAATTGTCCAGATTCCTCCTAGCAGGTGAATTTAGAACCCGATGTTAGTTTCTGATTGAAATTTTCAGAAAATAAGTACAGCATTTGAAACTGAAAATGCAGGGGCCAGCCTGGTGGCGTGGTGGTTGAGTTCGCACACTCCGCTTCAGCAGCCCAGGGTTTGTGAGTTCGGATCCCAGGTTCGGACCTACACACCGCTCATCAAGCCATGCTGTGGTGGGGTCCCACATACAAAATAGAGGAAGATTGGCACAGATGTTAGCTCAGGGCCAATCTTCTTCACCAAAAAACAAAAAAGAAAGACAGAAACTGAAAATGCAATTGCACTCCTGCACTTAATTTTCTAAAGTTTAACTACACACTTTATACATTTCAAAACTTTAAAAATATGTTTTCCAGTTCAATGAAAAGATTATTTGCAAAACCAAAGTATAGCAAGAGATTGTGATAACCTTTTGAAACAAGTGCATATGATCTCTGACTTATGATGGTTTGATTTAATGATTTTTCCACTTTACCGCTAGCGATATGCAGTGCGATACTCTCTCATGACGCTGGGCGGCAGCAGCGAGACGCAGCTCCCAGTCAGACCCGCGATCACGGGGGTCCACAACTGATATACTTCCAACAATTCTGCACCCACATAATCATTCTGTTTTCACTTTCAGTACAGTATTCAATCAGTTTCATGAGACAGTCAAAACTTTATTATAAAATAGGCTCTGTGTTAGATGACTTTGCCCACCTGTCGGCTAATGGAAATGTTCTGAGCATACGGTAGGCGAGGCTGAGCTGTGGTGTTTGGTAGGTTATGTGTATTAAATGCATTTTCGACTTATGATATTTTCAACTTACGATGGGTTTATTGGGATGTAACCCGTTGTAAGTCGAAGAAGATCTATAGCCTTATCTGTTAAAGACAATCGATAGAATTTTTCTCACATTTCCCTTTATGGAAGTGGCAATTCTTCCTTCAACAACTGCCAGTGTAACTGGCAGAGCACACGCATTCACTCTTATCTGCTTGCTGTTCTCTGAGTACTGAAGTGTAGAGGAGGAGGCCGTTGTTTGGGACCTGGAGCTGAATTCACGGCTCTGATCTGATTTCAGCCAAGTGACTAGAATCTAGTGTAGTGCCTTTCTGCTTGGACTAGAACAGGGAGGGAGGGTCAGCCATAAAGAATCCAATGACTCAAGAACTTGAGCTACAGTAGCAAGTGGAGTTCCAGGGTGCTTATAGGCTGAATGAATAAAACCTTTATTCCTTTAACCATTTGCATTGAAGAAAATTGGTTTTCAAAATTTTCTTCCATAAATGTTCTCTTTACAAAATCATTCCCCACTTACTAACCTAAGAACGCATAGCAGAGGGAAAAGTTAAAGCTTGACAGTAAGTGATATTTGCCAACAGCCTGGGATGAATTACCCCCACGCGTTGTAGCTGGCCTACCATAGAGATATGGGTAAACTATGTCGCGAAAAACTGCAAGACTGAACTGGATGTCTCACAGCAGGACCTACCACAATATTTTACAAAAATTGGATCCCCAAGCAACTTCACTACTAGAGCCAACCCCTGACACTTCTCTGCTTTCCAGCGCCCTGAAACATTTCTGAGGCATCGGTGTCTCTCAGTATAATACAGTACATCCACACCAGCACGCGTCTGAATGGCATCCACTTACACAGGCAAGCTTCTGTTCTAGGGAAGAGAGGAACATGGGAATTCAGAGAACTTGAGTTCTTTCCTGTGTATTGAACTGTGTTTGGACAAAAGCCATTCTCCTTGGCCTAAATCCCTGCCATCTGTCATCCTCCAAACACACTCTGGCTGCTCTCGCCTCTGTGTTTTGCATGTTCTAGAGTCCATCCCACATTTCCTCACTTCTTAAGCTCCCACTCATTCCCACAGGCAAAGCCCAAGCCTTACCTTCTCTGGGAAGTCCTCCCTGACTCCCTCCCTCACGGCCCTCTTTGTCTGCATCAAATAACCTAAAATACACTTTAAAGTTACCGTCGTCGCCTCTCTCTCTCTGTCCTCTACACAGTGAGTGCACGTGCCATGTCTTTCCCATGTTTGGTGCCAAAAGTTGAGCCTGGGCTCAGAAAACATGTCAAAGGAATAACAGAATGAATGAATATCTCCAGACTAAAATCCCGCTGGAGCATGGCTCATTACAATAGAGATTCTCTTGTTTATTACAAACCAGTGTATTGATTCCTGGGATTCCAGGCGCCTCTTCTTTAAAAGAGGAAAATGGAAAAGGAAACTTCCCGGCACTACCAGTAACTTCAGAAGTATTTCTTGAAAGGATTAACATTTTTTTAACAAAAGGCTACTTTTCATATTAGGCAATTTTATTGGAAATTAAAATGGTAATTTCCTTTACAGAAAATAAGCTCTTTCTTTAACACTTTTTAGTGTTAAGACTTCCATTTAAAAGTATTTGGATCCTGTTCTCGAGGCCGAAAGAATCAATGGCATGAGAACAGATGGGGCTTAGCAGCAATATAATTGTAGCAAGATAATATCTCTAAAAATTAATTTTGTGCTTCTCTTTTCCCAACTTCCTTTTATGTGACCCTATAGTCTCGAGGAGAGTAGGATGATTAGACTGAGAATAAAAGAGAAAAATGGTACACGTTCAGCTGTGTGACTCTGAAGCAGACTTCTGAGAATCAAAGGGACATCTTGAGGGAGCCCAGAGATCATGCCAGAAATAGAAAGAGACTAGACAAAGGGCCAAGCCAGCAGGCCCCACCCCTCCAAGGGGGACTAGCAGATGTGGAGAGGGAGCAGCACCTGGGGTCAGGGAAGGGAAGAAAAAGGACCTGACCTGAGGTACCTGTGGTGTACCACAAGGAAGAGGCATAATGGAGGTGAGGGTGGTCAACAGCAGAAGACTGCCAAGCAGCACTGGAGTTCAGTGCCAGGGGAGCCGAGATCGCTGATCGCCACTCAGAAGAGCATGTGAGAGGGTTAGGCAGAGAAGCTGCTCTGCTATTGCTTCTATCAACAGGTGTCCTTGTGCCACCTTGGTGTGTCCAGCCCAAGAATATTCACTTGTCCCCCAGGATTTTTTTGAATTCTACCCCTACTGCCCATGTGAATAACCCCATTTCTCAATTATCCAGGATATCTGTTCCTTAAATAGAGTGAATGAGAACCTTGGTTTCCAATGAGGCAAGAGGGTAGAGTAGCATGAAAGAGAGAGGCCAGCATAGGTCCTAGGGAGACAACGGATAGTGACCAAGTAATTACCTCCATTATATATATTCTAAATGGAAGTTGGGATTTTCTTCAAACTCTATATGAATCAGAAGTGAGATTAGGTTAGCATAATCTTAGCCTACGATCTAATAAATCTGGTCAGAACATATCTAAAGTTCAGATCTTTATCCTGAGTACCGAACATGAGGAGCATACATTCAGAAGAAAGTGTTTGTCAGATCAAAGAACTGTGTTAGATCAAGGAATTCAGTCTCAATTATTATTGGATTCTTTCACCCTCCTTAATCTTCAGTCCATCACAGTCATTACTGATTAATTCATTGTCCAAGATAGCTTCACCCCTTGAAAGGAGGCAACTCACTGGCCAAGGTCTCTGTCCATTTCCTTATCTGGAGCACTCTCTCCTCTCTGGTGATGGAGGTTCTCCTTCCTCTTCTTCTTCTTCTCCTTCCCCTTCTCCTTCTCCTTTTTCTCTTCTTCCTCCTCCTCTTCCTTTTCTTCCTCCCCCCACCATGAGGCATGGTGGAGGGGGTGTGCACATGGGGATAAATACTCTTACATCACTCTTCTCCCACCTCCTCCATCTTCTGCCAGTGCCTCCCATGGCTGACCCCACTTGGAAGCCAGAGAACAAGGGAGCCTGGGGATGCGGTCCTCCAAGGCCTGCCTTCTCAGGTACAAAGTGAGAAGAGGGCAGATAATGGATTCAAGTGGGGGGACGTGGTGGTAAATGCAGCGTAGTAGCCTGTAATGAACACTTATGCCGTCAGAAGATATTAGCTATTCTTGAAACGAAGAAAGAGTAGAAATGGAGAAAAGATGAGTGGTTGCCAGGGGTTAAAGAGGGGGTGGAGTTGGGAGGGAGGGAGTGTGGCTATAAAGGGGCAATAGGAGGGACTTTTGTGATGATGGAGATGTTCTGTATCTTGACTGTCTAAGTGTCAATATCCTAGATGTGATGTTGTACCAGAGTTTTATAAGATATTACCATTGAGGGAAACTGTGTGAAAGGTACAAAGCTCTCTCGTATTATTCTTACAACAGTGTGTGAATTATAATTATCTCAAAATAAAATGTTTAATTAAAAAAGAAAAACAGGTTAGCTTAAGATCAGATGCTGGATATTTCCTGCCCTATATCATCAAAAGAGGTGAAATTATTTGCTTTTCAAAAAGATTGAGTCCTCTATTTGGTTTACACAGAAATCTGTAGCTCCTGGAATTCTTAGTAATAATCCCTGAACAAATTGGTGTTTTGCTAAAAGTTCCTCATGCTTCAACTTGACCACATCTTTGGAATGTTTGTTAGATTGAAAAATCCCAAGCACATCTATGAACAGCTTAGGTCTGTTAAGACATTGGCAGAAACACATGAAGTAAGACAGAAGCACATCAAGTCAGATAGAACTGAGAAACAGGTGTCTATTAGGCATAAAAAAAAGGAATAGAGCAGGAGAAGTGAAAGCAGTTTATTTAAGTATTTATTTATTCTCCATCATATTACAAGAAGAATTTTAAATGGGTTTCAAACATAACAAGATAGGACTTTTTTTAATATGTGAAGAAATCTGGGTGAAGAGAAAACCAGACTTGTAACAATGGGACACCTTCAGGAGTTAGGTTAGTGCACAACGTACAAGCATGAGGTCACGTGCACTACGAGGGGTCAACCTCTCTGAGGCCTTCGGCCCTGCCTTTCTAACAGCCAATGCAAAAGCAAAATGTGATCTATTACATGATTATAAGATAAAATTTGACTCGAAAGAAATATCTTTGCTGTGTCCTCATAGAGGTAACATAGTTACTCAACAACATCCTTAGGGTTAATAAAACAGTTAGTTTCATAGTTCAGTAAAAACAGTTCTATCAGGGACCTAAATAATGCAGTTCAGGTGTACAGCTTTCTGGTTTTGATTGGAGGTATTTTGGAGTATATTCAAAATGGAAGAAGTATATCCTTCAAAAAATTAAAAACTGGGGCCAGCCCCGTGGCCAAGTGGTTAAAAGTTCGGCACACTCTGCTTCAGTAGCCCTGGTTTGCAGGTTTGGACCATAGGCATGGACCTACACCACTCATCAGCCGTGCTGTGGCAGCAGCCCACATACAAACTAGAGGAAGATTGGCACAGATGTTAGCTCAGGGCAAACTTCCTCAGCAAAAACAAAATCAAAAAATGTTTTTCAACCAAGCTTTATGTAAGTGTTTGTGAGGTGGAAAACTCAAATCCCTACTGGGTCAAGGAAGGTAAAGTAACTAAGAAAAGTGGGATGTCTGTTAAAAACAAACATACAGGTTCTTCTCCAGTGCACATGGAACATTCTCAAAGATAGACCATACGTTGGGAAACATGGCAAGCCTCAATAAATTTAAGAAGATTGAAATCATATCAAGCATCTTTCCCAGCCATAATGCTACGAAACTAGAAATCAACTACAAGAAAAAAGCTAGGAAAGTAACAAACACATGGAGACTAAACAACATGCTACTGCACAACCAATGGATCATTGAAGAAATTAAAGAAGAAATCAAAAAATATCTAGAGACAAATGAAAATGAAAATACACCATACCAGCTCATATGGGATGCAGCAAAAGTGGTCCTGAGAGGGAAATTCATAGCAATACAGGCTCACATTAACAAACAAGAAAAGTCTCAAATAAGCAATCTTAAACTACACCTAACAAAACTAGAAAAAGAAGAACAAACAAAGCCCAAAGTCAGCAGAAGGAGGGAAATAATAAAAATTAGAGCAGAAATAAATGAAATTAAAACCAAAAAAACAATAGGAAGGATCAATGACACTAATTGCTGGTTCTTTGAGAAGATAAACAAAATTGACAAACCCTTAGCCAGACTCACTAAGAGAAAAAGATAGAAGGCTCAAATAAATAAAATTAGAAATGAAAGAGAAATTACAATCGATACCACAGAAATACAAAATATTATAAGCAAATACTATGAAAAACTATATGCCAACAAATCGAACAATCTAGAAGAAATGGATAAATTCTTAGACTCATACAACCTCTCAAAACTGAACCAAGAAGAAATGGAGAATCTGAATAGACCAATCACAAGTAAAGAGGTTGAAACAGTAATCAAAAACATCCAAAAAAATAAAAGTCCAGGACCAGATGGCTTCTCTGGAAAATTCTACCAAACATTCAAAGACTATTTAGTACCTATCCTTCTCAAC
Source organism: Ceratotherium simum simum (assembly GCF_057802395.1). Lineage (NCBI taxonomy): Eukaryota > Metazoa > Chordata > Mammalia > Perissodactyla > Rhinocerotidae > Ceratotherium > Ceratotherium simum. Next base: position 62,760,317 of record NC_141914.1, read on the forward strand.
TATTCCAAAATATTGAAGAAGATGGAACACTTCCTAACACATTTTACAAGGCCAACATCACCCTGATCCCAAAGCCAGACAAGGACAACACAAAGAAGGAAAATTACAGGCCAATATCACTGATGAACATAGATGCAAAAATCCTCAACAAAATAGTCGCAAAGCAAATAGATCAAAAGGATCATACCCCGTGATCAAGTGGGATTTATACCAGGGATGCAAGGAAGATTCAATATTTGCAAATCAATCAGTGTGATACACCACATTAAGAAAATGAGGAATAAAAACCACATGATCATCTCAATAGATGCAGAGAAGGCATTTGACAAGATCCAACATCCATTTATGCCAAAAACTCTCAATAAAACGAGTATAGAAGGAAAGTACCTCGATTTAATAAAGGCCATATAAGACAAATCCACAGCCAACATCATACTCAATGGGGAAAAATGGAAAGCTATCCCTCTGAGAACAGGTGCAAGACAAGGGTGCCCACTCTTGCCACTCTTATTCAACATAATACTGGAGGTTTTGACCAAAGCAATTAGGCAAGAAAAAGAAATAAAAGGGATCCAAATTGGCAAGGAAAAAGTGAAACTCTCGCTGTTTGCAGATGACAATTTTATATAGAGAAAACTCTAAAGAATCCATTGGAAAGCTATTAGGAATAATCAACAACTACAGCAAAGTTGCAGGGTACAAAATCAACTTACAAAAATCAGTTGCATGCCTATACTCTAACAACGAACTAACAGAAAGAGAACTCAAGAAGACAATCCCATTTACAATCACAACAAAAAGATAAAATATCTAGGAACAAGTTTAACCAAGGAGGTGAAAGACCTATATGATGAAAACTATAAGACATTATTGAACGAAATCGACAATGACATAAAGAAATAGAAATCCCTGCACATGGATTAAAAGAATAAAGATAGTTAAAATGTCCATACTACCTAAAGCAATCTACAGATTCAATGCAATCTCAATCAGAATCCCAAGGACATTCTTCACAGAAATAGAAAAAAGAGGTGAAGGGGCACATGTATATGATGATTGACAAGTAATAATATATAACTGAAATTTCACAATGTTATAAACTATTATGACCTCAATAAAATTAAGACACGCACACACACTATAAACACAATAAAACATGGATCTGACAAATGGCCCCAACTGGGGAGCATGCTAAGCTGTGTTAGGTCCATGCAACCTAGAGCCGGCAGCCCTTCACCAGCCTCCTGTTACTGTACCTAAAATTGGGCCTGATGCTACCAGATCTCTTATTTTTCTGTGTATTAGTCAGAATTCCATTACAGAAAACAGAAACCACACTAACTATTTTAAGCACGAAGGGCAAAGGGCTTCCAACAGGGAATTAGGTGCGTACAGTGGGTTAAGGCTGGGTCTCAGGACTGACCACCAGAAGAACAATGAAGAAGCCCCCCCACTCCCACTCCCCCACCGCCCGCAAAGGAAGCTGCCAACTCTGCCTCAGTCAGGACGACGGGAAATGAGGATGTTTCCTCTGAACTCTAGGAGCAATCTAGAGATTAGGAAGCTACTGATATGCTATTACTGTTGGCTCCAGAGCTATACTTCACCTGTTAGGCCCATACTGGCAACAAAAATAACAACAGCAGCTTAAAGATGCTGCTGACCTCACCTGTTGACCCCCACACAGTGCTGACAGGAATACTACTACAGAAAAACCCAGAGCATCCTTGATGGTGCCTGCCGCCAGGAGCAGCCGAGACCTCTGCCTTAAAATCTCATTGGAATGCTTCCAATTGGTCGTTTCTGGATGCCCAGCTTAGAGAAGTCATTTTTAACTGCCCAGCCTCTGGGGGTGTGGGGGAAGGAGGGCGTGTGGAATGTACACAGAGTAATAATCAATTTTACCCACCATATTGTATTTTTACGCCAAAATCACCCAAGCTTCTTAATGCTGGTAACTAAATCCATTTTTTTTTTTTTTTAATTAATGGGCAGGCCAATAAGGTGGAGTCAATAAAATACAGTGTGAACAGATTCAGCTTCACGGCAAGTGACTGGAGAGGAGTTTTCGGTCCACCTCAGCACATGGAGGAAGAGCAGAGGGAACCCTGCCCCTCCCTCCAGCCTCCATATGAAGAACAATTTGTACAGTGCTGCGCCATAGTCAAAGCACTTAAAATTGTATTAGTTATTATAAATGTAGTAAGTGCCTGATGAAACAATATTCCAGCAAGAGATGTGTCCATACAGTAAAAGTTCATGTCCATACAGTAAAATAAATCAGACCTCACTGCCTTTAAAGTTGAATCTTCTGGAAGCACTCTTTGTTTCAGTGGGTCTACCAAGAGATAGCTAGAGTCGAAGTGTTTGACGGGGTTGGCCTCCTGGGAGAACACTGGATACGATACCTGTCGTGGGGGTTAATTGGGCTGGTGAGCCTGTTGACGGAGGAGTAGGCTAACTATCAGAGGCAGAGAGGTCAAATTCAGCCCAGAACACATGTAATTTCCTATAACATATTTGACAGCCAAGCGAACAAATACAATTTCCTATAGCAGACACATTTTACGACCTTTATGGTCATCTCAGACTTCGTGGTTAATGGTCATATTTATTGCTAATATTTGACTGTCTTAGAAAGTGTCTTCCTCTTCTTAGTAAACATTAAAAGAGAGGAGCTACAATTTATTATATTCCAAAACACTGTAGGCAAATATTTAAATTTAAATAAGACCTTTGTTCCCCTAGCTTGTCTTTCAACAATGTTCCTTGTTTATTGTGCTCCTGTTTTCACCAGAAGGCAAATATTCTTTTTCTCATCTTATAGAGAAGAGTAATAATCAGCACTTCTCAAAGGACTTGGGTCAACAAGACATTTCCTTCTCAAGGTATCTCATCAAATCCATAGATCCAGTGATCTATGATTTGTTTACATTTAGCCGAGGTCAAATCAGGGGTTTAGCCTCCTAATTTTTATTTCTATAACTGCCTGATGTATGCATCTGAGACATTTGTAATATATATATAGTGAGTGTGTGTGTATACATACACACATATACATAAACATATACATAGAGAGAGGACCAGTGTGTATGTGCGTGTGTGTGCATGCATTTGTATGCACGTTGTTCTTTCAGGCACTTTCCCATAATGTATCTCAGGTAATTGTCACAGTCACCTTATGTGGAAAGTAGGTCACCTGTTGTTATCACCACAGAGGCTCAAAGAGGTTTAGTGGCTTCATTAGGATAGCTCAACTAGTGAACCATCAGACCAGATTCGGGTCCTCTATTTCTGAGTCCAATTCTCTCTTCCCTATACTATGTCTTCATATGGAAATCATAAAATATAAGTGAAGAGTTAGAGTTCATATTTGTTCTCCTGGAGGAAAGCGGGGAGCAGAAAGAGTAGATGACAGCCTGTCGATGTCCAGTCTCCGGGAACTGGGTAATATTCTGCGGCCTCTTCTCTGAGTCATTGACCTCAGTTCATCCAGAATTTAGGTTCTAATTTGTTTCTCTTCAGTTCTCTTAGAGATTGGAGAACTACCCCTGAAACTTAGTGCTGTTTTCTTATTAAAATACTTTTAGGAGGGGGCCGGCCAGTGGCGCAAGCGGTTAAGTGCGTGCGCTCCGCTGCGGCAGCCTGGGGTTCACAGATTCAGATCCCTGGCGCGCACCAACGCACTGCTTGTCAGGCCATGCTGTGGTGGCATCCCATATAAAGTGGAGGAAGATGGGCACGGATGTTAGCCGAGGGCCAGTCTTCCTCAGCAAAAAGAGGAGGATTGGCAGATGTTAGCTCAGGGCTGATCTTCCTCAAAAAAAATAAATAAATAAAATAAAATACTTTTGTATGTTAACTAATTAATTTAGAAAAAATGGTTTCATAAAGATAAGAAATTAGAAATAATCAGTAGTCCCACCATCCAAATATTTCTACCACCAAAGTTGTGGTATATGTCCTAGGTGGCTTAAGCAGCAAACAATTATTTCTCACAGTTCTGGAGGCTGGGAAGTCCAAGATCAAGGTTCCAGTAGATTCAGTGTCTGGTGAGGGCTGTCTTCTTGGTTAACAAGTGTCTCCCTTCTTGCTGTCTCCTCACGGAGCGGAGAGAGAGAGATGGCTCTCTGGTTTCTTCCTCTTTTTATAAGGACACAAATGCCATCGTGGGGCTCCACCCTCAACGATCTCATCTAAACCCGATTACCTCCCACAGGCGTCGCCTCTGAATACCATCACATCAGGGCTTCAACATATGTATTGGGGGTGGGGGGTGAAGGGGACACAAACATTCAGGCCCTGTACCTGAATTCAGTCCATAGCACTTTCTTTCTTTATAAAGGCAAACATTTTTAAAATGAGATTATAGTGTTTATTCTCTTTTGCAATATGTTTTTTTCTCCTGAAATAGAAACATATCACAAGTATATTTCCAATATCATTAAATAGTCTTTTACAAGAACATTTTTAATGATTTTCTCACTGCATGGTGTCAGAGTTTACTTCACATTCTGGGTTGGACTTTTAAGTTATTTCTATTCTTCATCATTCTAGATGTGCTACACTTATTTCATTTCCTGTCTTTATGCAGCATGGAGCACCTAACCCTAATGCCCGGTAGAGCCCCTGGAAGAAGTAACCCTGTGCATCCTACGACTCTTCGCTTCCCAAACAATAGTTTATTGGATGAAGCCCGTCAATCTATTGGCACTCAGCAAGCAATCAGCCTAAGCAATCAAGAATTTTATTTATTTATTAATTTTTATTTATTTTATTTTTTCCCCCAAAGCCCCAGTAGATAGTTGTATGTCATAGTTGCACAGCCTTCTAGTTGCTGTATGTGGGACGCGGCCTCATCGTGGCAGGAGAAGCGGTGTGTCGGTGCGGGCCCGGGATCCGAACCCAGGCCACCAGCAGCGGAGCGTGCGCACTTAACCGCTAAGCCACGGGGCCGGCCCAGCAATCAAGAATTTTAACTGAGAGACCCAGAAAATGCAGCAGAAGGGAGGCATTTCAAACGAAAGGTGTCTTGCAACCTAATACTTGCAACCAAAAGAATCTTGACTAAAAAACTGTGGTAAAACTTGAGGCTGACTCTCTCTCTCTTTTTTTTAGTTAATCTATTCATGATTATTTCTTAGACTAATTCTTAGAAGTGGGATTGCTAGCTCAACTTTAGATGTTTTTTTTGAAGACTTTTGATGCATATTGTCAAATCGGTCTCTAGAAATGTTGAACCAGTTTACTCTCTTCCCATCCACCACTAAAGGTTAATTTATTTTTCCAATTTCATTTCCAAAATGGCATCTCACTGTTCAAGTTGCACATCTATGATTTCCAAGTGAGCTTTACCATTTTCTGTGGGTATTGGCCATTTGTATTTCTTCTTTTGTGAATTGCCTGTTCATATCATTTGCCCATCTTTGTTGAAATAATCATATTTTTCTTATTGATTTAAAATAACTCTTCATTTGTTACAGATTTTAATCTTGATCAGGATCTTTTTTATTGTAGGCTAGTGGGAGTTAGAAGGAAGGGCAGGGAGAGATGAGCGAAGGGTTTGGGTGAAAGTCTGCAGCCAAAAGAGGATCAGGTCAGGGGACGCTCCACCTCCTGAGTCTCCATCCTCTTCCCAAACGTGTCTTTAGTGTGGGGTACCAGTGCTGCTGGGCATTCAGAGAGACTGTCAAAGGAATATATAGCCATAAATATTTTTAAGGAAATTAATTTCCAGATCTTCAAATTTTATATAACTTGTTCCTAAAATTGACAGCCTGAGAAATCCTTTCCTACCTCCCTTTTCCAACAGTGTTTCTCTCGTTTTACAAAATATCACTCTGGTGATTTGCACTGGGGGGTGCATGTATCTCAGTGGGAATTGAGTGACGTTGCTATAACAGCCTTCACTCGCATCCCTGTGAACAAGATTTCTCAGTGTTTATATTAAGAGATGCATTTTCAAGAATTAAAAATTGTTTTTAATTGTTTTAACGATCTATCAAAAGTTGTAATTTATCCATGTTGTTTTGATTAGTTATGCCATATATTAATCAGGATAGTGTAAGCTGCCTTACAGTAACCAGTAAACCTAAAACTCAATGGCTTAACACAACGCAAGTTTATTGTTCACTCACATCACTGTCTGGTGCAGACAAGGAGGCTCTCCTTGGGGACTCTCCACCAAGGGGGACCTAGATAACTCTGCTTCCCTCTTGCATTTCTGCCATCTCAGAGTTTGCAGCTTCCGAGTGGGGAGATAAGGGAGAGAAAAAAAAGAGAGAGAGAGGCATGGGGAAGGGGAGGGGATAGAACTCAACCCACTCTTAACTAGGACAGGAAATAATACATCATTTCTGCTCACACTGCCAATGGGAAACTGAGAAATGTAAACTTCCCATACCTCCAGGAAGAGAAAAGGGTGTGGTGAATACAGCATTGTCTCTGCCACAGGTACTCCCAGTAACAATTGTAATGATGACTCAATACAGATGGATTTTTTTCTAACAGCTAGAGTCTTATGGCTACAGATAAAAAAAAAAAAAATTCAGGAACCAGCGGGGTGGCAGAGGTTAAGTTCGAGTCTCTGCTTTGGCACCAGCCCGGGGTTCCCCTGGCCCAGATCTTGAGCATGGACCTACAGACCACTCATCAAGTCACGCTGTGGCAGTGTCCCATGTACAAAATAGAGGAAGACTGGCACAGCTGTTAGCTCAGGGACAATCATCCTCACCAAAAAAAAAAAAAAAAAAAAAAAATTTTCATATAGAGATGTATAATAAGGTAAATAATTAAATAGTCTTAAGCACAAAAATACGTCTTATTAGGATAAAATTCTGTAAAGGAATGGAAATAAGAATACAAGGGGAAAACGAAAAGATATAAAATTTGCAACTCTTACCTAGTGGATGACGGCAGGTATGAAATGGCTATAGTCTTTACATTCCATTGGATATATTATAACAAGCTGGGTAACAGTATCACTTTAAAAAGCCAATATTTACAACAGACTATAAAGTACATCCTTTGCTACTGTTCAAGCTTTCGATGAAATTTTCTTACTTTACAACATAAAACTGAAGGAGGGTGCGTGGTTTTTCAAAACTCCTTCACAGGAGATAGTGAACAAAAACGTTGAAGCCTAGGTCCTACACCATCTTTAGAGAAACATCCACCCAATTTGATTTCATTGTTAAAAAACTAACAGGAAAGAAAGAAAAATAAATTGTTAGTGGGACTGCCTCTGCTGAACTTAATTTGCAGCTGCCATGGGCTGCAAACCATGGTTGCTAGGACACCAACTTCCCAGGAAGTCCGGGGATAGAGGGTTCTGGGTCCGCAAACATATTTCTTGGCAGAGTTTACACGTCAGGATAACAACCAGAGCCTCAGTCGGCACGCCCTGCTTAGCTTTGCAGTCAAGCTACCTTAGGATTTAAGTCTTTTGCCCTGAAGTCGGTGAATTCTTATTGTCTTGCTCATCAGCTGGTCATATTGAACCACTCTCCCAGCTAAATAAACATCCTACCACTTTCCAGAAGAATCTAAAGCAGACTGGCTTTTTGACTGCTGAAGGTGGCAGTTTTAGACAGGGGTCTAGCTCTCCTTCCTGAAAAGGCCCATTGACCTTTATTGCAAGTGAAACAGCTTATGGGAACAGTAAATGGCCCACCTTACCATACAATAAAATAGAGCTCCCTACAGCCTCTTCTGCCTCAGCTCTGGTGAGGCCAGTAATAGCATTCCTCATAAAAGCCTCCACACCATTTCCCAAGTGCAAACCTTCCCAGAAGAACAGCTAGGAAGTTTCCGAAGTTGCTTGAAGAAAAGGTTGTCTAAGGATAATGCCCACTGTTTAGCAGATGTTTCTTGATCGTAATTGAGATCCCTTTATTTTTGCATCTGCCCCTTTGTGACTGGTGTAAGTGACACTGGCAGTATGCTGGACACATAGGAGAGGAGGCTTACATCAAAGGCCATTGAGGATGCTGTCTAGTTTGGAGATTAAAAATGAATTCTACTCTCTCTGAACCAATGAGGTTAAAAGCCATGAAAAAGAAACATTTGTCAGGTTTCAAAAAATAACTAACCTAACAATTCTATAAAACTTATTGAGCACCAGCCATTGGTAAGGTGGAGTGCTGCAGGAGCTAGGAAGAAAGATGTGATCAGCTTCAAAGCTAAGAATTCAGGAAGTCCTTTCCTGACCAGCACCCAGTCAGCCCCTCACATATCCTATTTGAACTTCATCATGGAACTTACCACTACCTGACATTCTTTCCTTTATTGTTCTGTCTCTGCAAAGAACGGAAGCTCCATGAATGCTGAGATTCTGCCCATTCCGTCCACTCCTGTTTTGAACAGAACCCAGCATGTTATAGACTTTCAACAACTTTTGTCAAAGAACGTGTAAATTTCCACCTTCAGAAGGAGCATGGACTCACAAAGGCAGAAAACAAAACCCCAAATATCAATAATATTCACGTATTTATTCAGCAAAAAAGAGCTCAAACAAGGGCCAGCCCCGTGGCTTCGTGGTTGGGTGCACACGCTCCCCTGCTGGCGGCCCGGGTTCGGGTCCCGGGCGCGCACCGACACGCCGCTTCTCTGGCCATGCTGGGGCCGCGTCCCACACACAGCGACTGGAGGGATGTGCAACTGTGGCATGCAGCTGTCTGCTGGGGCTTTGGGGAAAAAAAAAGGAGGAGGATTGGCATGGATGTTAGCTCAGGGCTGATCTTCCTCACAAAAAAAAAAAAAGAGCTCAAACAAAGGAAAAAGTGGCTTGAGGAACTGAAGAATCTTGTATTATAGAAAGAATCAAGTTTCCTAGAGGAAGTCATTAGATTGGGCTTCGATTTCCTGGGCTAGTACGGGGCTGGTGGACGTGGCAAACTGTGCAGTACACACAGGAAATATTGGGTCCGTGCTTATAACTTTATATGAAACAAAGGGCTGCTAGCAAAGCCTTCATGATAGTCAACAAATGAAGAAGCCTTGGTTCAGTACCTCACCTATACTTTGCCTGTACCATGCACCAGTCAGTTCTTCCTCCAAACAGGTGCCCAGGTAATTCCCAGCTCTGCCCTCTCAGCCCAGGACACACCCAAGACATCACCAAATTTAAGAGTCCAGTATTGAAAAGGAAGGCAATCTATAACCTAAGAGTAATTTAAAGAGGCCTCTGCCTGGTATTAGCTCCCAAGGGCACATTTAAAATATGTGATCGAGACAGAGTTGGACTGTGCTGAGACTGTCTCGCCAGCACCTCAGGAACAGACCACATGCTTGTGGGTGGATGGATGAGCACTTCCTAGAAGGGAATGGATCTTTCCACTATCATCTAGAAGTTATCAAGGACTCTGGAAGTGGGCTTTACACTTAGGTCCGAGATTATCTTTCTTCTCTGTCTGGGAGGGTGTCAGTATTGTCCACACTCCCAAAGGCAGAGGTTCTCTTGACACCTGGAGGCAGATGGGTATTGGGGCAGGTAGCCATCCCCACAGAGGACCCTAAAGCCAGTTGGGGATGTGCTGCACTATCTCTCTTCCATTCACTTCCAACTTCCACTAATGTCTTGTGTTTTATCTTGGCATCAGCTATCTTGTGAGATGAAAGGGAGAATCTGTCTCACATTGGCTGAGAGTTCTCTCTCCCTCTCATTCCAGCTCATCCCCCTGAGGCCAGCCTGGGGTTAGCAGCAGTGGTCACCAGCAGACAGCTGGGCTCAGAAGCATCTTGTAAAGTTGCTTACAGTGGTGACGGCAGGGAAAAGAACACAGGAGCCCTGCTGCCTACGTGTGCTTGAGACGGCCTCTGAGAGCACCTGGAAGCCTGGAGAGACAGCTGAGGGACAGTTAGAGGGAGAATTACCCCTGGCAATCGGGCCAGGGGGTGTTCGAACTACCAAGTTTAGTCATTGAAAATGAACTTGTTCCAGGGCCGGCCCCATGACTTAGCGGTTAAGTGCGCGCGCTCCGCTGCTGGCGGCCCGGGTTCAGATCCCGGGCGCGCACCAACACACCGCTTCTCCGGCCATGCTGAGGCCGCGTGCCACATACAGCAACTAGAAGGATGTGCATCTATGACATACAACTATCTACTGGGGCTTTGGGGGAAAAAAATAAATAAATAAAATTTTTTTTAAAAAAAGAAAATGAACTTCTTCCAGATAAACTCATAGTAAAACTGAAATTTTATATATAAATTATTTTTATAGTGCTAAGAAATTATCTATTTACTCCAATTTTTTCTAAGGTAACATCTTGATTAATAGTGAGGTTTCCCATTAAAGTGAGGAGAAGACAACATCGTTAACAAATTTAACTAATATTGTTTAAGTACTATTCAATTAGATAAGAGAAAAAAATTTATAAAAAATTGAAAAGGATGAGCCAAAATAACAATTTACAGATGATATAATCACATAGTTAAAAGAGAACCACATGATGGGGGCCAACCCGGTGGCATAGCGATTAAGTATGTGCACTCCGCTGCTGCAGCCTGGTGTTCCCGGGTTCGGATCCCAGGTGTGCACCGACGCACCACTTGTCAAGCCATGCTGTGGTGACGTCCCATATAAAGTAGAGGAAGATGGGCGTGAATGTTAGCTCAGGGCCAGTCTTCCTCAGCAAAAAGAGGAGGATTGGCATCGGATGTTAGCTCAGGGCTAATCTTTCTCACACACACAAAAAAAGAGAGCCACATGGAAAACTCTTGGAAATGACGAGATTATCAATCCAGTAGGAAAACTGGTTATAAAAGACAACCACCAATAACTTTTCTATATAAGAACAAGTTAGAAAATGTAATGAAAAAAATCCCATTTAAAGAGTACTCAGAATAGTAAATATCTTGCAATAAAAATAACAAGAAACATGCGGGACATATTATGACAGAGTCTTGAAAGAATAAAATGGCATTCCCTATGTTTAGATTAAAAGTTAAATATTATAAAGATGTCAACTTTCTTTAAATTAAAGTATTAGTTGAATGTAACACCAATAAAAATGCAAACAAGATTTTTTTGGTTATTGTTGAAATCACATGGCAAATAAAGATATTTATTACACAATTATTATTTTTTTAATGTTTTATGACTCAACTATTATATTAGGTAGTACTTTTATTTTTTTTTCTGCTGGGAAAGATTCATCTTGAGCTAACATCTGTTGCCAATCTTCCTCTTTTTTTCTTCTCCTCCCCAAATCCCCAGTACATAGTTGTATATCCAAGTTGTAAGTCCTTCTAGTTCTTCTATGTGAGCTGCTGCCACAGCATGGCTACTGACAGACAAGTGGTGTGGCTCTGTGCCCAGGAACCAAACCAGGCTGCCAAAGCGGAGTGCCCCAAACTTTAGCCACTAGGCCATCAGGGCTGGCTCTCATTACACAATTATTATAGTTGCAATAGCCTGCACACAATCTGGATGCAGGCAATCAGAGGGTGGGTAAATGATGGTCTGCCCCCAGAGGCCACCATTCTGATATCCTGCTATTTAAAAAAATAAGGGGGACCTGAAGGCCTGGATGTGCAATAATCTCTAAGACATATTGTGAAATGAAAACAATCAAGGTGCAGAAATAAATATGCACACATACATATGTATACACACACACAAATGACATTATATCTACATATGTGTGTGAGTACATATATTATGATGTCATTTGTGTAAATACACACACTTACACACACACACCCCCAAGAAACTTTGCCACTGGCAATGAGGAATGAAGGATAGGGTAAAAAAGATTTATCTTTTTACCATATATCTTTTTTACACCATTTGGTGTTTTTATTATGTGTGTGTCTTAGCTTTTCAAGAGAAAAAAAAATGATTGTTTTCAAACAACAAAAAGGAATAAAAAGCATACACCTAAAAAAAAAGTACTTGTTCAATTTAACAGTATCTATTAAAATGTAAATAGGCATTTCCACCTGCACTAGCAGAAGTTGACTAGTAGAAGCTAGTCTAGTAGAAGGTTCCTCTACAGTACCTACTATTTAGAGTGTGAATAAATATTTATAATAACAAAAAATTGGAAACAAATATCCATCAGCAGGGAGATTAATAAATCTTGGTACAGCTAAATACTATGCCGTTAAAAGGAATGCAATAAGTCCATATTTAACATGAAAAGATGTTCATTATAATGTTTTAAATGAAAAATCAAATTGTAGAACAATGTATGTAGCACTATTTCCTGTTTTTGTATAAGCCTAGAAAATGTGTGGAGGGTGACACGTCAACAGTGGATGCCCGAGCAAGATGTCGTTTTCTCCGTCCTCTGAGCCAGGCCTGCTTCTCCCGCTCTGCTTCCAAGCTGCCTCCTGAGGGCGTTAGAGGTTTCTGATCTAGGCTGTGAACACTTGCAGGCTGGGTCCCTGGCTCCAACCTGGCCTTTAGCAACACTTCCTCGGGGTGCAGAGCTCTCTTACAGCCACTAGTAGCACTCTTCCTCTCTGCAGCCCCATCTATGCCTTGGCTCCCTGGGGAATCTCGCATAAGGCAGGAAGGAATGGACTGATGTGTTCCTGAGGCTCCACCACAGCCCCTAACACACCCTCCAGGGACCTCGAGGGGAACTTTCCCTTTTCACTTCGTATACTTTTAACAATCAGCATCTATGTGATTTTTTTGAAAAACAATTCATAAAAGTATAAAATAAATGTCAATGTGCAAAAAAAAGAAACTATGACATACCTAAGAATAAACTTAACCTTCAACTTGAGCATAAAAACAACACGTGTAAATGATGTATCTTTACTGATGCTTCCACCATGATGTGCCAGGGAGTTTTGACCACAGAGGGATTACTAACCACTCCACTAAATCTGAGGTTTAATTTATTTTGTTTGGTTGGTTTTTGTTATACTTATTTTTTGTTTTCCAAAGTGGGTAAATACTGTTACATGATATGTATTTAGTTAAAAAGAATATTAAATAAATTAGATCAATCTATATCTTTATTAGGTAAGTTTTAGTTTACGCTGTTAACATTTTATCAGAAAAAAACTATTACATTCTTTTAAATATTTTATTGTTTATTCAGATCTTAATATACTTATTCATTCATCTGAAATCACGTGTTCTCCTCTCCCTTCTCCCATGAGAGAAAATCTCTGAAATAATTTTAGAAAAGAAAATATGATTATTGGGTCAAAGGCTATAAAAATATTAATGCCTCCTCATGCAAGTTTTTAGTTTGCTTTTTATAGCTTAACTTCTTCCATTTTGCAATACCTAATAAGGTATAAATGCATTAATTTAATACAACCCTCAACAGCTTTCAGCATTACACACAATTTTTTAATTGCTAATTTACACCAAAGTTTTCCCTTTTATTCACAGAATAAGCTCATCTTGTGAGACATATCTGTCCATTGACTGATAAACATTTCAGATTTAGAATCCCCTGCTGGAAGTCTTCCCACATAAGGAAAAATTTGGTGAGACCCCTTTCCTCCACATCACTGTCACACAATGCTTTATTCTTACCAGACCCACAAATCATAAGCTACTAGGTGAAAATGGACATTGTAAGATATCACTTTGATGTACAGTCGTTCAGGGGCGAATGAATGGTAGTGCAGGTGTGCACTGCGTGACACATGCAGGCCCAGCCCCTTTACGCGAGTCACCTCACTGGCCAAGAGCCCCCTTGGGATAATGGCCCCATCGAGGGAACCTCTTGACACTCATCAATCCAGGCCTATGGCATCATTTAGGGGACTGCAGCAGGAGGGACAAGCTGAGAGCAATAAGAAGGCCAGGGTTGAAGCGTTTGTAGCAAGGATTAATTTTTTATTAATTTTTAAATAAAAACAGTAAATAACATTTAAGATGATTTTAGATGAAATCATACCATAGTCAGTCCAACACTATTATATAACTATTTTCGGTTTTGCATGTTGCTTTCCATTTCTTATAGATATACATAGATATTTAGCTAGTTGTGGTCATAGATGTTTTATATTCTGCATCTCTCAGTCCGCTTTATATCATAAGCATGTTTCCATGTTTGTACATAGCTTTCATAATTATTATTATTTTGTGTGTGTGTGTGAGGAAGATCAGCCCTGAGCTAACATCCATGCTAATCCTCCTCTTTTTGCTGAGGAAGACCGGCTCTGAGCTAACATCTATTGCCAATCCTCCTCCTTTTTTTTTCCCCCCCAAAGCCCCAGTAGATAGTTGTATGTCATAGTTGCACATCCCTCTAGTTGCTGTATGTGGGACGCGGCCTCAGCATGGCCGGAGAAGCGGTGCATTGGTGCGTGCCGGGATCCGAACCCGGGCTGCCAGTAGCAGAGCGCGTGCACTTAACCGCTAAGCCACGGGGCTGGCCCCATAATTATTATTGTTAATGGCTGCATGAAGGCCATTTCGTTAATCTGTCTATCCTTAGAGCCTATTATAACGCTCAGTAAGTCCTGATGAGAGCCTGGAATGATGCTAAGACTGTAAGTGCTGGTGCCAAAACACCTCAATTCAAATGCAAGTTTCTTAGCCTCTGTGCCTTAGTTTTCTGTCCTATAAACTGGGGATGATGACAATTCCTACCACACAGGTTTGTCGTGATTAAATGAGTTAATTTGTGTGAAGTTCTTAGAACAGTGCCTGGAATGTGATGAGCAATCAGTGAGTGTGAGCTATTATTATTGATGTATAAATGCCTTTGGGCCTTTTAAGTCATTTCTTGTTTTTGCTATTAGAGAAAGCAGTGCAATGACCATCTCTATTTATACAATGTTTTGCTTCTGTTTAAATATTTCCTTAGATTAAATTCCTAGGAATCAGAGAGTTTATCACAATGATTACCTCTTAAAGAAATTCCTTTAACCTTTGCCCTTGAAGAAAATGTGATAGGATGGATAGTTGATATGAAAGAGATGATAAAGCAAAGAAATCATGAATTTATTTGACAACAACAATAATTTAGTAAAAACCCATTTTATTCATAAAACTATGTAGACATTATATAAAAACCCTGGGTTCCATTCAATTGATTTAATCCAACGAGTATTGCTGAGTCTACCATATGCTTGCTCCATTAAGCAGTGTATGGAAAAATATAAAGTGGTCTTTGTCCTTAAAGTGGTCTTTGTGAAAACCTATGTAAGAAGGTAAGATGTGAAGGTAGTATGAGATTATATAGTTGGGTGCCAAATTACATTGTTAAAAAGATCCCAAATCTATGGTACAGATACTAAGTATAAGGCATAGTCAGCTAGGCAATAAAGAGACAATATCCAGTCGGCAGTGAAGAAAAAAGCGTGTGACCACCCAAGTGAAAACCAAATTAAGCTCTACTTTTTTCTTAGAATCTAACATTTTATAATTGCTTTTAATCCACCCCAAACCAACAGGCCAGACTTGTATTTGAATATCATCAGCAGAAAATGTTTCCTCTTGCTAAAACATGTTCTCATATCTGCCAGTTGAGAGACAAAAACAGCCCTCTATCTTTGTTCTTTTTCTCAGGATTGCTTTGGCTATTCAGGATCTTTTGTTGTTCCATATAAATTTCAGGATGCTTTGCTCTATTTCCCTGAAGAATGTCATTGGCATTTTGATTGGGATTGCATTGAATCAAAGCTGGAGGCACCACAATTCCTGACTTCAAAATATACTACAAAGCTATAGTAATCAAAACAGCATGGTACTGGCACAAAAACAGACACACAGATCAATGCAATAGAATTGAAAGCCCAGAAATAAACCCATACATCCATGGGCAGTTAGTTTTCGACAAAGGAGCTAAGAACATACAGTGGAGAAAGGAAAGTCTCTTCAATAAATGGTGTTGGGAAAACTGGACAGCCACATGCAAAAGAATGAAAGTAGACCATTATCTTATACCATACACAAAAATTAACTCAAAATGAATCAAAGACCTAAAAGTGAGACCTGAAACCATAAAACTCCCAGAAGAAAATATAGGCAGTATGCTCTTTGACATCACCCTTAGCAGTGTCTTTTCAAATATCATGTCTACTCAGGTAAGTGCAAGACATGAAAAAATAAACCAATGGTAATACTTCAGACTAAAAACCTTCTCCAAGGCAAAGGAAACCATGAACAAAATGAAAAGACAACTCACCAACTGGGAGAAAATACTTGCATATCACATATCTGACAAAGGGTTAACTTCCAAAATATATAAAGAACTCATATAACTCAACAACAAAGAAACAAAGAAGCCGATCAAAAAATGGGCAGAGGATATGAACAGACATTTTTCCAAAGAAGATATACAGATGGCCAACAGGCACATGAAAAGATGTTCAACATCACTAATTATTAAGGAAGTGCAAGTCAAAACTACAATGACATATCTATCACCTTACACCTGTCAGAATGGCTATAATTAACAAGACATAAATAACAAATGTTGGAGAGGATGTGGAGAAAAGGGAACCCTCATATACTGCTGGTGGGAATGCAAACTGGTGGAGCCACTATGGAAAACAGTATGGAGAGTTCTCAAAAAATTAAAAATAGAAATACCATATGGTCCAGCTTTCCCACTACTGGGTATTTAGCCAAAGAACATGAAATGAACAATACAAAGAGATTTATGCACCCCTATGTTCATTGCAGTATTATTCACAATAGCCAAGATGTGGAAGTAACCCAAGTGCCCATCAACTGATGAATGGATAAAGAAGATGTGGTGTATATATTATGCAACGGAATACTATTCAGCCATAAAAAAGACAATCGTGCCATTTGTGACAACATGGATGGACCTTGAGGGTATTATGTTAAGCAAAATAAGCTAGACAGAGAAAGACAAACACTGTATGATTTCACTAGTATGTGGAAGATAAACAAACACATGGACAAAGAGAACAGATTAGTGGTTACCAGAGGGGAAGGGGGTGGGGGGATGGCGTAAGAGATAAAGGGGCACACATATATGGTGACAAATAAAAGCTAGACTATTGGGGGTGAGCAAGATGCAGCCTATACAGAAACTGATAAATAACAATGTACACCTGAAATTACACAATGTTATAAACCAATATGACCTCAATAAAATACTTAAAAAGAAAAAAAGCAGCCCTGTAACTTCCGCAGTGGGCTTCAGCAGAAGGAGCCCAAGAGCGGCACTCAGGAGTAGAAAGGGACTTTGTAGAGAATTGTGTGTGTTTATCTGTTTAGGAAGGGTCTCTGCCAGCCGAAATAACATCCTCTCCAGGTCACTCGTTTTCAGGGTGCGCTGTTAATGTGTCTTAATCAGAATCTCACACCATGAGTGTCACCACCCTTCAGTCTGCTCCCTTTTGCCTCTCTGTCGGGAGGAAGGGGTCACAGTGCCGGGAGAAAGGGGTCACAGTGCCAGGAGGATGGGGTCACAGGATTGGGAGGAAGGGTTACAGTGCCCAGAGGAAGGGGTCACAGGGTTGGGAGGAAGGGGTCACAGTGCTGGGAGGATGGGGTCGCAGGGTTGGGAGGAAGGGGTTACAGTGTCCAGAGGAAGGGGTTACTGGGTTGGGAGGAAGGGGTCACAGCGCCCAGAGGAAGGGGTCACAGTGCCCAGAGGAAGGGGTCACAGTGCCGAGAGGAAGGGGTCACAGGGTTGGGAGGAAAGGGTCACAGTACTGGGAGGACGGGGTCACAGTGCCACTCCTTTGAGATAAGCAGGATCACTGGCTTCCAGGACACCAAACCTGACCTAGAAGCAGAGCCCTTTCATGTAATTGAGGAAGACGACCCAGTCACCATAAATCCTTTCTGTACGGGGACAAGCCCATATAAAGTGTTTTATGGCCTTTGAAAATGGCCTGGCAAACACAATTCTTGTGCCTTATCCAGTAGTTATTAAGCTGCCTACTGTGCACAGATCCTCGCAAACTGATAGGCTCCAGGTTCCCGCAGAGGGCTTAAGCCTCTGCAACGTCAAGAGAAGGAGCTGCTTTGCCCAAACAGGTCCCAAGCAGACAAGCGAGGTCGTCTTCCTTATATGGTGAAAAGCGCCCTGTCCCTTTAAGGCAAGAGACTGGGCTGCAGACAGTCGCTGGGAAGTTTGCAGGCAGCCCCATCCTGTGTCTGATCCTTGCAGCTGTGCAGGTGAGTTCCCGAACCTTCTCTCCCAGTTTGCCCTCTACCGTTGCTCTGGTGGCCTGGTGGGTTGGAAATGCCCGTATAGGCGGCTGCAGAATTTCAAGGTCAGTGGAGATGGTGTTGTTTGGACAAGTTTGAGTGACGGAAAAAACAAGGTTATTAGGGAGATGTACAGTAATACAGCCAGTGAGGATGCTTCTAACTTCCAGGCAGGAAGGGCATACAGAAGGCCCTGAGGCATTCCAGGACTGGGCAGGCGAAGAGGGACAGGCCCTAGGGAAGAACTCCAGTAAGTTGAGACTCCCAAGCTGTAGAACCTGGTGAACTGCAAGTTGAAACCAAACATAGCTGGGAGGAAATAAGGCTTCTGCAAGTGCTCAGGGCTTTGCAGGAGCTGGAGCTACAGGGCTGACTGCAGAGGAGAGTACACGGAATGTCTGCACGTTTGCAACGTCCCCTGGCTTGCAGCCTTAACCCTTGGCGCAGCCTGGCTGGTTAGCAGGTGGGGTTTGACTGCACAGAGCAGGCAACCGGGGTGGGGGGGTGGCGGGGGTGGGGGCTGCGTGGAGACGAAGTAAATGAAGAAGACTATGATTGTGGAAACACATCTCTGGTATCCCCACAGTACCACTGCAGAGAAGACAGATTTTCTAAGCTCGGAGATTCTGTATCATCCACAAGCAAAAGGCTGGAAGAAGTCTCATTTTAGCTGATTATTGCTCTGTCATTTGCTAATTCAGTTTCATGATTTCTTTTCCCCTATGGCTGGAGCCTCCTAAGATATTAATTTGAAATTAACTAATAGCACTTTTTAACAGCTAAAGATGTGCTAGCGGAAGTGTGTGCCTATGAAAGGCTGAGATGTGCACAGTTGGGGTTGGGATTTTACTGATAGGATAGAAAGAGGTGGGCATGGCGTAGGAGGGGGAACACTTGATGGCCATTTTACAATGTATCCAAAGCCCGTTAACTGAGCCCATTCATCAGCTACAGCCAAAAAGGAAGTCCACTCAGTAACTTATAAAGAGAGGCCAGGGCCAGCCCCGTGGCTTAGCAGTTAAGTGCGCGCGCTCCTCTACTGGCGGCCCCGGCTCGGACCCCCGGCGCGCACCGACACACTGCTTCTCGGGCCATGCTGAGGCCACGTCCCACATACAGCAACTAGAAGGATGGGCAATTATGACATACAACTATCTACTGGGGCTTTGGGGGAAAAATAAGGAGGAGGATTGGCAATAGATGTTAGCTCAGAGCCGGTCTTCCTCAGCAAAAAGAGGGGGATTAGCATGGATGTTAGCTCAGGGTTGATCTCCCTCACAAAAAAAAAGAGAGGCCAAATTACAGGCTTGAGGTTGTCTTCCCCCTGGTTGAGTCTGGGGCTATCCATCATTCAGAGGCCAGTGGTTTCTGTCCGGTTGTTGTGGCGAGGAGGGAACACAGAGGCTGGATTAAAATTCCTTACATACTTCATGCCTTCAAAAAATATTCATTCATCTGAGTAGTCACTGAAGAATTCTTTTTATTATTAACTAACAAGTGCTCTGTCCACTTGTTTTCTCAAGAGAGAATGTTCACGAGGAAAGGTTTTGTTTTATCAACAGGGATCTGTGAGTGCAAGTGTCCTGGCTTCTCACTTCTGATGGGTGAGCAAAGTGGTGACTACTGCTTGCTGAAAAGAAAGACCTGTTCTTGACTCTAACAGTCACAGAGGATCCCACTGGGCTTTTCCCACTCAGAAATGCTGACATCCTGAGTAAAATGTTCACTTTTGAGTTCACAGTTTGGAATGGAGCAGAGTGCATGGGTCTAAGTTTGCTCCGTTTTGTTTCCAGCTAAATCCAGAACGCAGTGTCAAATATACCGATGGCCACTGTGAGCAGTGCCGAGAAAAACAAAATCCCACCCCACTCTGGGAACTCTCTAAAAGTGACCTATTGTGATCTTTTATAAGCTAAATCAAGGGATTTAAAAGGAAAGATGAACATTTCCCACAGTGACCCTCAGTCGCGTGTTGACTGCACAACTTTTCTCAAGCTGTTTTTCTGTGTCTCAGTTTCCTCACCATTAAAATTGTGCATTGTTGGGAAGGACTTTCCAATGAAGTGGAAGGATCAGCTGGACCAAGAATTAAGCAGATCTGGGTTAAATTTCCAGTTCATTTATTCCATAACCTTAGGCAAGTTACACAGCTGGTCTGAACCTTGGTTTCCTTGTTGTAAAGAGAGTGAATAACTAACAATGTCATTAGAATTAGAGGAACCCAGGAGAGCCTCCATAAATGTTATTTTTCATTTCTTTCTTTTTCTGTGACTTAGGAAACTATATTGTTCCTTGGCGGAGAGAAATGGTTTTGATAACGGAAACCAGTTCTGAAGTACAACTTTAGAACCACCGTTAGTTTACCCCCTTCGCCCCACCCTCCTTCAAAAAAAGGATGCCCTGGGGCCGGCACAGTGGCATAGCGGTAAAGTTGACGCAGTTCCGCTTTGTGGGCCCAGGTTCTCGGGTTCGGATCCTGGGTGCGGACCCACTCACTGCTCATCAAGCCATGCTGAGGCAGTGTCTCACATAGAAGAGCTACAACTCCACAACTATGATACACAACTGTGCACTGGGGCTTTGGGGAGAAAAAAGTAAAAGAGGAAGATTGGCAATGGATGTTAGTGCAGGGTCAATCTTCCTTAAAAAAAAAAAAAAAGGATACCCTACTCCCTGGGAAGCCCATTCTCCATAATTAACCAGGTTCATTGTTCTGAAGTTCTTCTTAAAGCAAACCCACTTCCACTTATTTTGTGATCAGAGACATGAAGAATAGTTGGTTGTTTTCCTTTCGTGTAAAAATATTCCATATGCTTGAAGAATAATAGTAAGCCTTTAGAATCTCAATGAAGGTGGTCTATTCCATAAGTAAGTTTGAAAAGCGTTTTTAAAGAACATTTTTTTGTTATTATAAGGCACCTCTTACAAGTGCTTCAGTAATAACCAAGTGCTACTTTTCTGTAAAATCTGCTCACATTCTCACAGCTGTCTTTAAGACACGATTAGTGTTACTTCCCGAGTTTTCATCATTCACTTCAGGTCGTTTTAAGAGCAGATTTGCCTTACTTGCAACAGGGCTGTGTATGACACTTTCAAACTGAAAACGTTCTTTCCATCAGCTTAGAAAGGTGTTGATCAATTTCAGCAGCAGAAACGTTCCATTGAGGCACAAATCACAGCACACACAGCAGCCGGGAATGGAGAGCCACCGTTTGTAACTGCAGTGAGGGCGGATCCGCCCACAGCCCGTCTTCCAGTGGTGGACTGACACCGCCGTGTCAGGAGCCGGGTGTTGAGCATCCACACTTGGCCATTCAGAGTGGCCTTGGGACTGTGGGCTAGTTCCCTGATGTGTCCAAGCCGCAGTTCTGTGGTTTGCATCCTGGGAATGATAGCTATACCTGTGCTCCAGGCTGTGGGGAAAGCAGGGCAGTTGGCCGAGCACGCACTCAGTAATTGTGTTGGATCTGAATGCCTGATGGTCTCTAACAAGATCCTTGTACTTTAATAATAAGATACTGGCCTTAGATCTTGTCTACACCCTTTAGAACAACCTCAAGTTGGAGTATGTGTCTGAGGATGTGTAAATTAAATGTTTAATAGAAACTTAAGTTTCTAATTAGGTGGAACCAAAGGGCAGCACGTGCTAGAGCAGAGATCTGCTGTGGGGTCAACTTCAGAAACAGGTTTAAAATCTGCTGGGTCGCAGAGGGCTGCAGAGCGACTGTGTTCTTTAAAAACGTTTTTTAACTTTTGACCCCACGGAAAGTACTTCAGCGTCCGGTACACTGGCAGAAAGAGCTGGAAGGGCGGAAAGCAAGGGGTCTAGACTGAACAGGTGGAATAGAGAAATCATGGTGGAGTCAAACCTCCTGACTCCCCCACCTCCCTGCCCACCGCTGTTTACCTGGAGCTTGTCAAATGCAATTCATTCGTGAGTCAGCAAGCTGAAGAAGCTTGAGGAGCGTCCAGAGCAGCTTCTCGCCTTCAGTCAAAGCTGCACTTGAAAGAATCAAGAGCAATGGCCACCTGCCTCTGCACAGGGAAGTGCCTGTGAAGTTCCGTCTGTGGTCCATCCACACTGGGGCGCGTATGGGAAGTCACCCCTCCACCTAACCTTTGATACCAGCCCGTTTTCTTTTAGTGTGCTCTGGGGCTGTCCTCCACATCGTAGCCAACTGCTGTCCTGCCTGTATGGCCACAGTCTCCATGAGGGCAGCGCTCCTTGTTCCTCTCTGACTAACCACCAGGGAAGCAGACACCTTCCCCCTCCCCACCACTTTCTAGTGCAGTGGTTCCCAGACCAGAGCGAGTGTGCATCAGGATTCCTTGGAAGTTTTGCGAACACACGCAATGCTGGGACCTATCTCCAGAATTTCTGATCTGTAGGTCTGGACTGGGGCCTGAATAGCTGCAGTTTGTAACAAGTTCACAAGGTGGCCTGGGAACCACACTTTGGGAACCACTCCTCCAGCCCAATACTAAATCTACTCTAGTGTTTCCAGTAACCTGCACCCCCTCCCGCCTTCCACGATAACACCGCCTCCATTCTCGGGGTGAAACAGGGCCTTCTCCTCGCCAGTTATATGCTACGGTTTATTGAATTCTGATCATAATACGCACTGTGCTAACCAGTCTCCATGCATTATCGGTAATTTCCCCAACAACCTGACAAGTTTGGTACCGTGAAACAAACAGAAAGAGGGTGGGTCACCAGGATCTCAGAGGTTACAAGGGGCAAATATGGTGTCCAACTCAAATTCACCTGCAAAAACCTGCTCTTTCCACTATGCCAGGGCTGGCAAGTAGGTTTTAACTTATATGTCAACTCCGATTCCTTGGTAGCAGCTGCCTGGAGCCCAGGAGGAAGGGGCTCCGCAGGGGATTTCTGGAATTGGTGAGATGAACCTGCCCGCAGTGTGGGTGTGGAGAGCAGCCCCGTGGCTGCCCTGTAGTTGCCATCCCCACACTATGCCCTGTTCGTGGATCAATTTTGTTATCTACTAGAAGCACGTGAGGGATGGGTATTCAAATTTGTTCCATAGAGAACAATAAAACTTATTTCCTTTTCCCTCTCCTTCCCTTCAGGATGAATCTACATGTTTGAGCCTAGATTTGAGAAGGTATAATAACTGTAAAGTAAAATGAAATGCACCTGCCATATAGATAGTAGTACCCGCCGTGGACATTTGGCCTTAAAGTGGTGGGGACAAGAGAATTGTGTTAATTATAGTTTTCATGTGTTATACATCTTTCAGTGTGACCCAGCTGACGGATCGCCTTATACTAAATAATCCACTGTGACTTAATAAGGAGGTAATGATATTTCTAGTGTTGTTCCTCTCCCTGTCACTAATATTCGGTGTGGGATTTATTTTTAATGTTTCAGTGCTTTATCTGAAAAATGAGTTTGATAATGCTTTTCTGCTTCCTAACGTTTATTATATATATGATTAAATAACATATAACTTTATGGCATCTATTATTCGATCAACAAATGTTTATAAATGTATCCCAGGCGCTGGGGAGAAAGCAGCAAGAAAAACAGTCTGCTCTCCCGGAGCTTACATTCTCTAGAGGAGAGGAGACACAAACAGTAACCAGATCCAGAAGAAAGTTGTGTGTAGGGGTGTGTGCATAGTGACAGAGAGCGACCGTGTGTGTGTGTGTGTGTGTGTGTGTGTGTGTGTGTGTGTTGCTATTTTAGATGAGGTGGTCAGGGAAGGCCTCTCTGAAGAGGTGACATTTAAGCTAAGACTTGGATGTGGAAAAGGAGCCAAACGCTGCACGAGGGGCAACCAGAGTCTGCACTGGAGAGGAAAGGGCAAATGTCCTGCGTTAACAAATCCTGTCCCAGCTTCCAATACCATGGGAATTTGGCCCAGGTCACCTCCTTGGGCTTCAGAAATAGAGCTGATCAAGAGTTCTCTCAGACTCGGATACGCTCCGAGGCTGTGACTCGTGATTCAGCTCAGGACCCTCGCCGCTCCCCTCGAGTCTCCCGCAAACCAGACCACGGCGATTCCTGATTTCCTCTTGCTCTCGCAGACCTGGAGCACTGCCGCTTTTCTCTCCCTTTGCTTCTCTTTCCCTGTACTAGCTCCTACGCTCTCCCCCAAGGTGAATTTTCTTCCTCGAATCTCCAGTGTTGCGTGCTGAACTGACACTCACTAGATTCAGTGAGTGTTTGTGGGTGAATGAATGGACAGGGAGGATACAAAAGTAGAGAAGAGTGAGCCCAAGCCAATTCAAAGCTCAAGAGCCAGCTTTTGCTTAAAACCTTATGTTCTGCCCATAAGATCCTGGACTTCTTAGAATTAAAAAGAGAGAGAGAGAAGACGGGATTTTAGATATTATAGCAATAATTTTCAGACACCACAGCTTCTAATGTCCTATGTCTCCAGTGAGATGTACCAGTTTCACCGGATTTTAGAAATACGAGAATTTTACCTAGCCTTTATGGAGTGTCTTACATTTGTCGAGAGCTAGTATAAAATTGCTGAGTAGAAATTTCTAGATCCCTTACTCTGTGACTTCACGCCTCTTTAAGCTGTTCCCCGAAAAAAACCCAAATCAGAAAATTTAAAACTGCATCTTGTCTTCATAAGCTTTGACCCTTTCACTTATTTAGAATCTGTGGCCACCATGGCCTCGTCATTAGAATTGGTCGAGGATGTCGGGAATATCACATGGGATGAAACCCCCGGCCTGTCTCGCCAAGTTGCCAAACTGGGAAAGCCTTGCTGGTGTGGTGCTGTGAAGAGGAGGGAGCTGGGACTCACAGCAGAGGTGGCCCGGAATGTGACAGACCCAAGCCTCGTCCAGTTCCAGGAGTTTGGGTGTCAGGGCACTGACATAGGGTACATTGTCAAAACTATCGGGCAGTGGCCAGATGTGTGATGAGTTTCAGCCTAATCACGGAGGATCATGCACGAGTGATTCCAGCCTCAGGAAAGGAGTCAAAAGAAAAGGGATATGCTGTTGATGGTGCCTTTTCCTGGCACCAGGCCCTCTGCTGAGTGGATGCTACTGCTGGAGCCCCCTCAGGGCTGGGCAGGAAGACACTACCCCCAAGTGTGGAATTGCTAGTGGTGTCCCCAAGGGACACGGAGTGAGAGCTTCTTCCAAGATATTGTCCACAGGGCAGAGGAATGAATATCTCCAGCTTCCTCGTGGTGATGTGCTGTGTATGGTTCCTCCACCCATTTTTCTAAGCCCTGTTTGCAACTTGAGTAGCCAATGTCATGAACTCAATTATTTGTACTTTTCCTGTCCTCTGTGTAAAGAAGCAAGTCCCTTTGCCTCTTATTAGGGCTGTCCTGGGACCAGGGGAAGAGTCCACTGTGAGACCATGATACAATTATAGGTTTAACAACAGTAATAAACTTTATTCAAACCAAAGAGAGTATGGTTTGGGTGAGCTCCATGGGGTCTTACCTAAGGGTCACTCAAGGGGAAGGCCCTGGGAGGTGGGGGAGACTGTTGATCACAAGGGCTGTTGGGCAGGTCATGTCAGGAATTAGATTTGCTGTGACTCTGAGGGCTATTATCTAGGGCACACTTGCCTGAGGGGCTAGTGTCAGTTTAAAGCCCCACAGGCTTCTAGGCCAGATAAAGTGGGTGCCAGGGCAGCAATACCATGGAGCAGCTGAGCTCAACTCTCAACAGCACCTTATAGAAAACTACAAGGAAAGGCAAGGGGTTGAGCTAAATTTTAGGATACGGGTGGGGGATGGGAGGGAGAGGCAGAGAGAACTGTGATCAGGGAGGGACACCCAAGGCTTCAAATATACCAGAATACTCTGACTTAAAATGGAGAGGTGGGGAATGCTGGTACGCATTTTATCATTCTTCTTTAATCTGTGCATATGTGCTTTTAGATCTAGCTTTGTATGTATGTGTTTGTAAATAAAAAGATAAATTTAACTCCCTCCGAAAAATAAAGACCCAGTATCTGAAAGAAACTAATCAAGAACTAAAAAAAGTTACCAAAATAAGGCCAGTAAGACCTAAAGTGAAAATTTAAAACAAAAACCGTAAAACCAATACAGACCCCCACCCCCAGCCCATCTGTCTGCCTTCACTGGTAAAAATTTTTGCTGACTGGAAAATACTTTGTGGAAGTGAGAGCATTAGAACTTATCTATGTATTACATTTGAGAGAAAATACGTTTTCCCCGCTTCCCACCCTGCTCACCAGGGCAAGACTGATTTAGGACACTTTCTTTTCCAAAGTTGAAAGGTTAGAAGTCGCACCCACTCTCTAGAAGCTGGTGCCCCCACACATGGCGGCCGTGGAACGGGAGCTGCTGCCCATCTGAGTGTGTCCAGTGGGGCTGCCTCGTGGCGGCAAGCGCCTCGGCCTGCCCTCTGCCTGCCTCTCCCTGTGTTGACCTGCATCCCAGGCTCTCCATTGTGCTCTGTGCGCCGGCTCAGTATTTCTTATTTTGCTGCAGTCTTTACATGTCTCAAATACCTTGTTTTTTCCTGAGCCCTTGCTTAGCCAAGTTCCCTGTATTTGGGTCCTTTGATCTTTCTGTTAAAATCAGTCTCTTTCGCTAATTATTTTCTGCTCCACTTCTTTGAAACCCTTCCAGTTGTCTCCATTTCTCAAGGAGCCAGGTGTTTAACAGAGAAGCTGGACGAGGTTCAGGCAGTATCCGGTAGAGGCAGCTGCTTGCCCCCAGGTCACTTGTTGACTCCTCTTTAAGCAGCAAAGACAGTTGACTGAAGGCACGTGACAATCCAGGGCCCAAACGTGCCCTGCAGTGGGAGTGCTCAGTGAGTAGTTACAGAATGAGGGAATCAATCAGGATCTCTTTTAAACGGGCAAGACTATATTCCAACATACATGCTTTAAAAAAATATATATGTACATTTTTTGTGTGTGTGTGAGGAAGATCAGCCCTGAGCTAACATCCCTGCCAATCTTCCTCTTTTTGCTGAGGAAGACCGGCTCTGAGCTAACATCTATTGCCAATCCTCCTCTTTTTTTTTTTTTCCCCAAAGCCCCAGTAGATAGCTGCATGTCATAGTTGCACATCCTTCTAGTTGCTGTACGTGGGACGCCGCCTTAGCATGGCCGGAGAAGCCGTGTGTGGGTGCACAGCCGGGATCCGAACCCGGGCCACCAGTAGCGGAGCGTGCGCACTTAACCGCTAAGCCACGGGGCAGGCCCCTATATGCACATTTTTAATACTAAAACAAACACCCGTTTACACATCAACCAGGTTATAAATGAGAACATGGAGAGTCAATTAGGGTCTCCCTCTTCGTGTCTCCCCAATTCCATTCCTTTCTTTTCTCCCCAGAGAAAACAATTCCCCTGAATTTTATGTCTATTATTCATTTTTTTCTTTATATTTTTCCATCTATATATTTTGCAATATGTATGCTTAAATAATATATTTTTTAATTTTGCCTGTTTTTGTATTTTCTATAAATGAAACCATAGTGTATATATACTTCTATGACTTGGTGTTTTTATGGAGGTAAAATTTGTATACAGCATTACATAAGTTTCAGGTAAAACATTATAGTTCAACATCTGTATACACTACAAAATAATCATCTCCAAAAGTCTAGTTACCATCCATTGCCCTACAATTGACCCCTTTCAGCCTTTTCACCCGCCCCTTCCCCTTTGGTAACCACCGATCTGTTCCCTGTATCTATGAGTTTGTTTTTGTTTTGTTTGTTCATGTTTTGTTTTTTTTAGATTCCACATATGAGTGAAATCATACAGTATTTGACTTTCTCCATCTGACTTATTTCACTTAGCATAATACTCTCTGGGTCCATCCATGTTGTCACAAATGGCAAGATTTCATCCTTTCTTATAACTGAGTAATAGTCCACTGTGTGTATATACCACATCTTCTTTATCCATGCTTCCCTTGATGGGCACTTGGGTTGCTTCCAAGTCTTGGCTATTGTGAATAATGCTGGGATGAACATAGGGATGCATATATCTTTTTGAATTATTGATTTCATGTTCTTTGGATAAATACCCAGTAGTGGAATAGCTGGATCTAATGGTATTTCTATTTTTAATTTTTTGAGAAATCTCCATACTGTTTTCCATAGTGGCTGTACCAGTTTGCAGTCCCACCGGAAGTGTATGACGGTTCCCTTTTCTCCACATCCTCTCCAACAACTGTTAACTCTTGTCTTCTTGATGATAGCCATTCTAACAGGTGTGAGGTGATATCTCATTGTGGTTTTTATTTGCATTTCCCTAATAATTACTGATGTTGATACCTTTTCATGTGCCTATTGGCCGTCTGTATATCTTCTTTGGAAAAATGTCTATTAAGATCATCTACCCATTTTTTAATTGGGTTGTTTGTTTTTTTGTTGTTGAGTTATATTAGTTCTTTATATAATTTAGAGATTAACCCCTTGTCAGATATATGATTTACAAATAGCTTCTCCCATTCTATTCTAACTTACACTTAATTTGTTTCCCCAGCCCACCCTCAGCCCAGGTCTCTTTCTGCTTCAGGTTTTTCTTTCCAGTCTAATAGTTATTTCAAGGCTTATTTCTTTGATGTTGTAGTTTACACATTTTAAAATTACATTTCCTTTTGTTTCTTGATCATATATTTAACCTCATTAGTTTAATTCATGCCATACAATTTTGCTAGTAACCT
The DNA here is from genome assembly GCF_057802395.1 of Ceratotherium simum simum. NCBI lineage: Eukaryota > Metazoa > Chordata > Mammalia > Perissodactyla > Rhinocerotidae > Ceratotherium > Ceratotherium simum. The sequence continues at coordinate 62,789,081 of NC_141914.1, forward strand.
TGTTTACCAGATTAGCCTTATTTATAAATTATTCTATTTTACTGCTTTCTCCAAATAACACCATTATTTCATGTGCTGCTAAGAACAACAGATATGTTGCCAATTATAATTGCAAGATGCCATTGATTCTAAGACACATCCCTATTTCAGAGGTGTTAAAATTATTTATAAAAGTTGGGCTGGCCCTGTGGCTTGGTGGTTAAGTGCGCGCGCTGCGATGCTGGCGGCCCGGGGTTCGGATCCCGGGTGCGCATCGAGGCACCACTTCTCTGTCCAGCCTGAGGCCGAGTCCCACATACAGCAACTAGAAGGGTGTGCAGCTGTGACATACAACTATCTACTGGGGCTTTGGGGGCAAAAAATAAATAAAATCTTTAAAAAAAAAAATTATTTATAAAAGTTTGTCAAAATTGATGAAACACAGTATATGTTCACTTCACCTCTATTTTAGCAAATAGTACTTATATTCCATTTATCATAATGATATAAAGCTTCTTTTCTGAATGAATTTAATTTAAAAATGAGTGGATTTAAAGAAAAATATTACATAAATAGGAGTAGAGGCAGAATATATTGCAAAATCCTGGAGGTGGTCACCAAGTGACTTGGCCTAACTGCCCCTTGGCCCCAACTGCCAGCTCAGGCCACCCCCACTGCCCTCCAGCCCTGTGTCCAGATCCCACCTGAGGTAGAGCCTGGCTCCTGCACTGAGCACGGGAGAGGAGTCTGGGCAATTATGCCCATGCTCAGGTTGAAGAATGCAGTTATCATTCTCGGAAGTCATCTTATAAGGGCGGAAAGAAATTCCTAGGAAACAGACTCATTATAGATATTGGAATAATCTGGACTTGCTTCTATTTAAACAACAGCATACTCAGATGTTTCTATTTTGTTTTGTTTTTAACCCATTACCCAAGAGGTAAGGAGGGAAAAAGAGCATCTCAGTCTCTGTTGCTGGGTAATTTATTTACTAATAATGGCTAACCAAACACTGAACACTTAGTTTCCGTGATTATCAAACCAAAGAATGGTCTGCTTTGTTTTTCATAATAGATTTACCGATTGAAAATAAATATGAATAGGGGCGGCCCCGTGGCTTAGCGGTTAAGTGCGCGCGCTCCGCTACTGGTGGCCCGGGTTTGGATCCTGGGCGCGCACCAATGCACCGCTTCTCCAGCCATGCTGAGCCCACATCCCACATACAGCAACTAGAAGGATGTGCAACTATGACATACAACGATCTACTGGGGCTTTGGGGGAAAAAAAGGAGGAGGATTGGTAATAGATGTTAGCTCAGAGCCGGTCTTTGCCAGCAAAAAAAAAGAGGAGGATTAGCACGGATCTGAGCTCAGGGCTGATCTTCCTCACACACACACACAAAAAAAAACAAAAAAAAAAAAGAAAAGAAATATGAATAACTTGAGGCACAATGTATTTCATTGAGAAAGTGCAGAAGTGGCTAAATTCCTCCTTCCAGAATAGGGAAAGTGAAGAGAATCATTTTAGATGGACTTGGGACAAACCATTGAGTTTCCTTTGGGAGAACGCTGACCTTTGCACACCATCTCCCTGGTGTTGCGGTGAATCTGGGTTCATCACTCTCTCTGCTCCCTCCCTGCGCTGCTCCCGTCCTTGGGCTGCATGGCGTGCTGGGCACAACATCCCCTGTGAGCCACGCAGAACCCTCTGATTTACTCGGTGCTTACTCTTGAAGGTTAGTGTGAATCACTAACCAGAATGCAATAAGAAGGGGGTCACAAGTCATATAGGCTCTACTGATTGCAAGGAGCCTGTTTTTGCAAACTTAATTTTGAAGATTTTAATGTAGGTATAATTGAGAAGATAAATTGAACACATATGCATATCCTAATAAAGGTATTTTTTGGAGTCAGCAAATATTCACATCATATTAAGCATCAATGAACCTATTACAGTATGATAAAATGGGAAGGTCTTAGATTATTTATAGGCTATTATTTATAGTTTATTAGTATAATTTTAAAAATATGATCAGTAACAATTAGCAAAATTGATAATATTGGAGATGCAGCTGTTTCCACTTGCTAGTACTAATAATACCAGCAATAATTCTATATAGTAATGTCAATTGAAAGATAAATCTCTTCCAAGTTCTTTGTTTATCCTTTTGGGTGTTTTGTTTATCAGATCATTGCTGCATATTTTATAAGAACTATTTCCTGGTATTCATAAAAGTTATTCACATCATACACTAAATTTTGAAATTTATTCACAGATTAGAATAAAACTAGAAGAGTAACCCAGTCCTAGAAGAGTCCTAGAAGAGTCCCCGTTCTCCAAGCAGATGTAGTGGTCAGAAAGCAAATGCATTTAGGAAGCAGACTCACTGGGACATGGTGTTTTGGGTCAGATTCCCTAAAAGCAGAGCCTGAGAGAGGGATTTGTGTGCAGGTGAGGCACTGAGGGCTGAACCTGTAGGGAAGAGAGACGAGCAGCATAGGGAGGAGGAAATGCCACGTAGGATGTGGATCAGCTGGTGTTTGCTTGGCCTGAGGAGGGTGGAGGGATAAACTGTGCCACAGAGGGCAGCTGAGAGCCTTCATAAGCAATACTCACAGCAGCTGAGGGTGGGTGCAGCGGCCAGGAACAGGGATCTGCTTGGAGCACTAACAGCACTAAGTCCATTTGGTGATGGGGGGCGGGAAGGGGGGACAGGGATGGCTCTCAGGTTTGTGGCATGAACAAGTGAACAGATTCTTGTATATAACAATGACACTCCCCTCATAATACCAAAAATCTAAGATTATAGAAGAAATACAAAAAAATTCTTCATTTTACAAATAAATAAATTTTCCTTTAGCTTCTATTCTCTAGGTAACAATACCAACTTCTTGACATATTTGCATAGGATCGATTTTCCAAAAAAGTACGAACTTAAAAAAAATTGTTGCTCTTTTAGACTTTTTCCATTTATTCTGCTTCCTGTTAAAAATAGATCCAAACTGGTTCCAGTACTCTAATAACTGAAGATTGGCCCAGCTACAGCCTCAACAGTAGTTGAGCTTTTAACGAGAAAGTGATTATCCACGACTCTTGTGCATTCGTCCTCTAGTCCAGGGCTCAGCAAACCATGGCCCACAGGCCAAATCTGGCCTGTGCCTGTTTTGTACCACCTGAGAGCTACGAGTTTTTACATTTTTAAAGGGTTGCTTAAAAAAAAAATGTGCAACAGAAACTATATGACCCACAAAGCCGAAAATATTTACTATGTAGCCCTTCACAGAAAAAGTTTGCTGTCCCTGCTTCAGTCCATTATGACTCCAAACTTGTTTTCAGAGGTGTCCTGACAATCTATATTTTGAAAGAAAATCTGATATTCAAAAACTTCAAATTAGTAAGTGATTTATGGAACCACAAAATTATTTGTTTCATACACAGCTTCATCAGAATTCATATAAATAAATTCTAGCTCATCTGAACAATTATTTTTAATGGAATTCTTCAGCAAATTCAGAATCATTCATCTTAAGTAAAATAAATATGCATAATTTATTCTCTGTTTCATAAAAGCATTACCACCTATTTTGTGATTATTGTAAAGAAACTGAAAAAAAAAATAGATACAAAGGTAAAAAAATCACCAGCAATCTTACTATCGATAGTTAACCACTGTTAACATTTATTCAGCTCCGTCTTTTTCTAGGCATACAACCATTTAATTTTCTAAGATGTGCATCACATTGTATGTGTAATAGTATACCCTCTTTTATTCATTTAATGTTATAATTTTCAAAACCATCTTATTTGACTGCATTTATGCCACAGAATGAATGTCACAATTTATTTAAACATCTTCCTATTTTTTGACATTTAAGTTGAAGCTAATTTTTCACTAATGTAAATGCCACAATGAGCATCTTTTTGCATAAATCTAGATCCTCATTTCTGTGACCTTAGGCTAGATTTGTTTTTCCTTTATTGTGAAATTCTTGTTGTACATCATTGTTTGTCAGTCACCATATAAGTGCCTCCCTCCACCCCTTGTCCTTAGGCTAGATTTTTAAAAGAATAACTATTGTCTCCTGGCCCCGTTCTGTTCTTTGTTTTCCTTACAAGCACATTCTTCTCCTAGATGTATAAATGATGGAGTTCCTCAGGCTAGAAACATGGCCTTCTCTTCTCTCTCTATGTGTCTCCAGATGATGTGACCTATACCCAAGATTTCAAATACCATCCCTGTGCTGTGGCTCCCATATTTACATCTCCAGCCCCAGATCTCTCTCCTAAGCTCCAGACTTGCATATCCAAACACCTACTTGTCATCTCCACTTTCATGTCTTATACTATCTCAAATAGAACATGTCTAAAACGGATTCGTATCTTCCCTCCTTCTGCTCCCCTACCAGAAGCCCCTCCTCCTTATTGCCCCTTTCAGTAAAGAGACATCACCTTTCCACTAAATTGCTTATGATATGAGCCTGGAAACCATCAGTGACATCTCTGTCCCCCTTTTGACCCCCATCTATTCAGTCACCAGGTCTGGCTGATTCTGCCATCTAAATATATCTTTAATATTGATATTTCTCTCCATCTCCCCAACCCCCACCTAAGGCATATCTGTGTCTTTCCTGGACAACTATATTTGCTTCCTTTTTTTTTTTTTTGTGAGGAAGATCAGCCCTGTGCTAACATCTGCCAATCCTCCTCTTTTTTTTTTTTTTTTTTTGCTGAGGAAGACTGGCCCTGGGCTAACATCCATGCCCATCTTCCTCTACTTTATATGGGATGCCACCACAGCATGGCTTGCCAAGCGGTGCATCAGTGCGCGCCCGGGATCCAAACCGGCGAACCCCAGGCAACTGCAGCGGAGCGCGTGCACTTAACTGCTTGCGCCACTGGGCCGGCCCCCTATATTTGCTTTCTAATTTGTCTTTCTGCATCCATTCTTTCCCTGCTCTGTCCTGCTACCCCCTTTGCCATTTTCCACCATGGAGAAAGTTTCTAAAAATGACAACCTGCTTTTATAACTTTTAAGTGGCTGGTTAGGATAAAGACTGTGATGTTATCCCCTCCTCATCCTTCCACATTCATCTTGCCACTGTTGTGGAAGAGGGAGAATCCCCTTCCGCCCTTTCCTTTAAGGTTCTTATGGCTGGCCAAATAATTAAAAGACAGTTTAGCAGGAGAAAATAATACCAAGTTTAATAACATGTACACATGGGACAAACCAGGGAAACTGAGTTTCTCAACAACGTGGCAGAGATTTTCATCTTAAATACTATCTTCAGCTAAAGACAAAGGAGGATGTTGGGGGTGGGGGTAGTGGTTTGGGATTTCAGAGGGGAAGAAGACAATTCACATGGAGAGGGAAATGTAAAGGTTTGTCAGACAATTCTTTGTAGGGCCACCTATAGAGAATGTGGCCGGAGAGACAGAAATCACAGTAATCAAGGGCATGTAGATTTAAATCCTCTCCTTCCGTACTGATAAGAGTTTCTACAGATAAGGCCATCCCCCCCTTCCTAGTACACAGAGGGAGATACCTTTACAAATGTAAATATTTGGTAAACAGAACTTTGAAAAGAATGGGCTTAGGGATGACCCTGCCAGTCTGTCCATACCCAGTGCTAAATTCCTTTAGGCAGTTAGTGGGGGAGTTCAAATGTCCATCAGAGAAAATAATCAAGGTAAAGAGACACATTTCAGGGTGGCCAATTTTGATCTCCCACACCACTTTTCGTCTTACTCTCTTGCTCCAACCTAGTGGTTTCCTTTCAGCTACTCAACTATGCTAAGCTTCTTCCAGCCTCAAAACCTTTGCTCAAGATGTTCCCTCAGCCTGTAACAGCCTTTCCTCCCTCTTGAACTGACCATCCCTTTTCCTGACCTCCCCCCCAACACTCACACCACCTACATGCTCTCTCAGCATCATATAAGTCTACTTTTGGGGTACTTTTTACAAATTGGAATCTGAATTGTTGTGTATTTTTTTCCCTGAAATGTCTGTTTCTCCACAAGACTGAAGACCCATTTGGGGCACATCATGCTCTTTGCTTTCACCACTTGTCTCTTTCATATGTCTTCCAGGGCCTGGCATGGAGTGGGTGCTCAATGAATATTTGTTGAATTAGTAACAGCTCATGGAGTATAATCTTTGTAAAGACATTTAAAACATATTATCACATAATATTCCAGAAATTTCATATCAACCAATTTATAACCTCTAGCAGTGTATGAGTGTTCCTTTGCTCACACCCTTCCCGACACTGAGTATTACAGTTTAAAATAATTTTTAAATATTTTTAGAGCCAAAATGTTACCTCATTATTATTGAAATACCATTTCTTTGATTACTAGTGAAGTTGGACATTTTTCACAAATTGATAGCCTCTGATGTATTGTCTGTGGTTTTTAAATTCATGACATACTGCTTTTATTGAACCATTGTTGTTGGGATATTTGGGGATTTTATTTAGATTGTCTTCCTACCTATAGAACAACGCCACCAAAACTACTTAATGTCATCTGAAGGTTTGGGCAGATCTAGGAAATACTATTTTGTCAACCTGAAACCAGGACATTTGGCTTGACAAATACTACAGAGCTTATAGAAACTAGGTGAGTGCATGTTTGCACAATACTCCCCCAGGTTTATACTTGCTCATTGATGATTGCTCCTTACCTTGGGCGACCACATATTTTATCGTGTAAACGGGGACGTTTTTGAGAGCAAAGGAGGGCACCAGGACAACAGGTATAAAGCAGGACTGTCCTATACAGGCCAAGATGTATGGTCTCCCTAACTCATTTTCATGCAGACTTACAACTCTGGTTACCTAGAGCTGGGAGTAGAGGTCCACGTGGTAATCCAAGAATAAATCAGGAATAAACCTGCTTTTTGTTCTAAATTTTAATATGGATGCCTTTGCACTGGGCTGTTCAGTGACTTAGTGACCCACCCTGGAATTCCTTGTCACCTATGCTGCTTCCTTCACTCATCTACCTCACCTGACTGCCCCATGGAGGCATCTGACAATTTCATGCAACCTTTCTGCCATGATGAGGCCAGTGGCCCAAAGAGCTGCAGGGACCGCCTTGCCCATAAAGGCAGAGCTAATCAGAGGCAGAGCCAAGGCTTTTGGAAGAGTCCACCCCATTCCACCAGGCCACCTCCGTCCTCACTCTCAGAGGCATTCCTCCTACCTGCATCGCGCTGACAACGCCAGCAGCTATTTTCTGATTTGATAATGCTTCTAAAGTTATGTCAAGAAGTGACCAGAACAGCTTTCACTTCCCAGAGCATCCTGCAAGGGTGTTCCTCTTTGACAAGCGTTACACATCAAAGTACGAGGGCTTTTATGTAATTCATACCCTTCAATGAAGGTCAAAAAATAAATTCAGAGTTGTTTACAGACTTGCATTTTCAAGAATTGCTAGGAACTTAAGGAAAGTAGAACATGATGACAGAAAACTTCTGAAAAAGAAGCCTGGGAGAGTTTAGATGAGCTGAATTTTTATTGGCCAGTGCCATCCAGTCTGAGGTGTGACTTTATTGGGAAAAGAGCAGCAGCCTTCCTCCTCCAGTCTCCTCAACAGAACAGATTTCCTCACGGTGGAATTCCCAGTAAGCCTCTGTGTACTGCTGTGCACTGCCCACCTCCAGGGGGCGCCACTGACATGGCCATCTAGGGGAACCGTGCCAAATGGCCCCTGCTGCAGGGACCTGGGGCGCAGTTCACGCCCTCTGGGCACTGCACAGGGCACAGTCTGTGCAGCCACATGCTAAGGCCCTGACTGATGCCCTCTATGTGACTTTTCTCTGAGAAAGATGCTGTCCCTTTGCTGCAGGTAGACGTGCTTTAGACACCAATGCCTACAGACTCTTCAGGGTAATCTTCAGGGCAAACATGCACTCACCTAGTTTCTGTAAGCTCTGTAGGATTTGTCAAGCCAAGTGTCCTGGTTTCAGGTTGAGAAAATAGGTCATTGGCACTATCTTTAAGGGCTGAGTTTTGCCTGGATTTTGCCATTTCATTTTTATTGAAGAAAACATAGGAAATAAATGCAATCTCATGGTTTTCTAGAGAATCAAAACATTTAAGATGTAAATGTTTTTTAAAGGGATTTTTTTCATTAAAGTATAGCTCTATAAATGAAAGAAAAAATTATTTTAGGTATACATAGGATCCAGCTGCAAAATATGTACACATGCAGATTAATAAGTTAAGGTCAACCCACTGGCTCTACAGAAATAAAGGAAAAATACCAGGCATTCAACCTGCCTAATGGAGATAGGCCTTGCTTTTGAATTAGTGGAAGAACCAACTTTCATCTCCCAATAAGGAAAGAGATAAAACCATTCAGAGACAATTTTATACTATATTTCCCATAGTTTCTAGGATGAAATCCAAAGAGTCTTTAAGCTAGAAAGAAGCTTTTAGTTCATTCACTTATTTATTCATTCAATTCATTCTTACTATTTTCTTAACACTGTTATCATGCCGTCCAGCCCCTTCCTGGAGAAACTGAGGTCACAAAGTTGGTTAGAGACAGGGCTGGACACAAAGCCAGATGTTCTATATCCAGGACACTTTGCCCACAGTGCTGTTAAATATTCCCATGTAGTTACATTCAGGTGAAAGAGGAGATGAAATAGGAGAGCATCTGTGTACTACACGTGACCTGCATGTAATTCACGTAATAAAGATGAAAGACAAAACCCCTTTGCCAGCCATTTCTTTATTCCTCTAAACGTCACCACTTAGAGAAAGTTCAGCATTAGAGCTAATAATTTCAGAATTAATTTGGGAATTTTGCAAATAAATCTTTTCCCCACTTATTCATAGTCCTTATGATTTAAATATTTCAATCAGATCTTTTCTCAAATGTTGCCTTTTCAGATAAAAATCCTATAAATAGCCTTGACTTCTAAGAAACATGATCTCGTCTTACCTTTTGATTACTATTCCAGACAGTTTCCTATCCACGACAAGATGAACACTCCGGTCTCATGGTGGCTACCTTCCGAAAGGATGTGTTTTGGGGGGAATTCAAGGCATGTAGTCCATAACAAGGCAACTTCATTTCCTGAGGTGTCTCTACTCTTCCTTTGCACAATTAAACCTCCCAACTTGCTGAATATTGCTGAGCGTGGTGACGGCTGAGGTGAGCACATGTGAGCAGAGGAGAACAGCTGCTCTTGGCTGATGCTCTCCTCTCTGTGTGGACAGAAATACTGCCCGAGGAGCCTCTGCAGGCCAGGGGACTGAGAACCCACTTGAGGTTGCTGCCAGGAGACCCTTTCTGACATTTTTGTTTTGTAAAATCATCTATATGCATTAGGACCAAGGGGTACTGAGCTTTTAGCTGAGTGACCAAGAGCAAGGATTCTGAAGCCAAACTACCTGGGTTCAAATCCTGGCTCTGCCACCTAGCTTTCCAGCTTTCTGACACTAGGCAAGTTACTTAACCTCACTGTCTTCAGCTTCCTCACCTATAAATGGGGATACTAGTTTTTTCACAGGACTTTTGAGGATTAAATGAACTAAATATTATTATTAATAATTCTAGCAACAAATATCAATGAAACTCCTATTCCATTCCAGTTACCGTGAACCAGATAGAAATGGCTCCTCCCTTCATGAAATTTAGAGTATTTTTTCACACTAGGAGCCCTCACCCATTTAGGGGTTGTGAAGTCAATGGTGAAGTGTGATCAGATATTTTGTTTCATAATTTTATTTATTTATTTATTTTTTCCCCCAAAGCCCCAGTAGATAGTTGTATGTCATAGCTGCACATCCTTCTAGTCGCTGTATGTGGGACGCGGCCTCAGCATGGCCGGAGAAGCGGTGCGTTGGTGCGCGCCTGGGATCCGAACCCGGGCCGCCAGCAGCGGAGTGCGTGCACTTAACCGCTAAGCCACAGGGCCAGCCCAGATATTTTGTTTCAAATAAATTAGGATAGGATTTGACAAAATAAGAGTTTTATGAAACTTTTTAATATTTTTATATGTGTGTGTGGCCTGGGTCTCGATATAAAATGAATTTCTTGAGTGTAGTAGAGAAGATGAGCAATTCTTTTTTTTTTTTTTTTTGTGAGGAAGATCAGCCCTGAGCTAACATCCATGCTAATCCTCCTCTTTTTGCTGAGGAAGACCAGCTCTGAGCTAACATCTATTGCCAATCCTCCTCCTCTTTTTTTTTTTTCCTCCCAAAGCCCCAGTAGATAGTTATATGTCATAGTTGCACATCCTTCTAGTTGCTGCATGTGGGACGTGGCCTCAGCATGGCTGGAGAAGCGGTGCGTCGGTGCGCGCCTGGGATCCCAACCCGGGCTGCCAGCAGCAGAGCGCCCACACTTTACCGCCAAGCCATGGGGCTGGCCCAAGATGAGCAATTCAACAGCAACCTCGATAAGGTGTGTGTGGCAAGTACAGTGAGTGTCATGGGAACATAAGAAAGTCACCTGATCCCCTTCTGGCAGGTATAGAGAATCTGGGAAGCCTTCCAGGAGGAAGTGACATTTAAGCTGAGAATTACAGGATGAGTAGAAATTTGCCAAAAGAAGCTGGGGGAGGCTGGGCAGGAAGCAGTTCCTTCAAGAGCAATGAGGAGCCCTGGGGGTTCTAATGAAGCCAGGAGAGACTTGCTCAGATTTGCATTTTAAAAAGGCACTCTGGATGGATGCAGAGAACAGGCAGAGACAGCAGGGAGACTCTTTAGTAATCTCAGGACACAGTGGTCTAGACTGAACAGTGGGCATTCCAGATTGACAGGGGAAGGTGTCGGTCTGGGATGACACCCATTCCCGTCACATCTCTGGTGTCTCATGGTGTCTCATTTACAAAGGTTGCAGGCACAAATCTGAGTTTGTAAGGCCCATGCCTCTAACCTGGAGCCACGGTCCTGTAGACAGGATGACAGGACCTTTCAATCATTTTGCAAATCATCTCTCCATCCTGCTGGACATATCTGCAGACTGTTGCCAGCCTAGGAGTTGGCAGGGCTTCCTGTTCTAAAGTGGGATGGTTCTTGGCAGGAGATGGAAGGCTGGAAACAGAATGGAAACCAGGCTAGCCGGGCACCTTGCATGAAGAGAAAAGAAAAAGGAAACCTGGTATTTTCCCATGTGATCCAGAATATCGGGTCAGAAAATAATTTAAAAGGATGGATAATTCAAAGATGTTTCTATTTGGCTTTGAAAGGCCATGTATTTTTGGCAGTGGATTTACCTTGCCAAATGTTTTTCTAAGGCTTTTGCATTCCCTGAACACAGACCATCTGGGCAGCAGGGGGACGAGCCGAGTGGGTGGCTGAGGAAGGAGGTCCTTATGATTAAAAATGGGACTGAGACCACCATTCTCTCTCACCACCCCAGGTGACCAGTACTTACCTGTCTACCCGTTTCCTGCCACAGGGCAGGCCTTTTCTGACCTAAGCCTGGCCAAGTCACACAGGAACTGGAAAGCTGCTGTCTAGCTCCCAGCACACAATGCTTCCTACCCACATGTCTGAACACTCACAGGCCACCACCACCCCACAGGGGGGCAGCCAGCTGACCCAGGACTTCTCAGCAACCTCAAAATCAAACCATATTTGGAACACAAGGCAGGCTGCAGATGTTACCGTAAAAGACATTTTAAGTTATAATCAGTCCTGTTTTACAGAAGAGCTGTCAAGAGGCCAGACCAGACCCCTTTTCCTGCTATTCATAAGACTGCTGCTTCAGAGAAGTTAAAAGATTAGCTTATCTTCCCTGGCTCAGGCCACCGAGGAGAGGAAAGAGTTGTACTTCACTGAAATCACTTAAAGAAAGGGTCTTTGCACCAAGTCCCAATCAGGACCCAGAAGAAATGTCAGCTTGGCAGCCACTCCCTACCAAAGAATCCCAAGCATTCCAAGGGTGCCAGGCCAGGCTGGCCTGCTCCAGGCTAGAATTCACAGGGAATAATTAGTAACAGGTCCAAATCTAGAAGTTCAGAGAAACTGGTTTTCCCCAATCTGTTGTAAAATTAAGTGTTGTTTTTCTTTTTTTAATTTTTTCCAGCTTTATTGAGTTAGAATTGACATATAAAATTGTAAGATATTTAAAATGTACAACGTGATGATGTGATATACATGTACATTGTGAGAGGATTACCCCATGGAGTTAGCACCTCCATCACCTCACAGATTTATCTTTTGTGTGAGAGCATTTAAGCTCTAAGTGCTGTTTTTTCGTAATCACAAGAGAAGAGGGCATTTCCTAGTTCCCCAGTTCCTACAGGTCAGCATGGTTCGTTCACAGGAAATTCTTAATCCTGAAAAGGTGCTCTGTGACCCATCTACAGTTTTCAAGTGTTGGTTTCTTTAATTTCCTGGAACATTGTTCCTAATGAGATGAGCTGCCAAACTCAGATAGCCAGCGTGTTAGTGTGTTTTGAAAAACCCAGCATAGGTTTCTTCGATTCAGTTTCCTGAAACATTTAAGGAAGCAAAGCCAGCGACTGTGCCAGGGGCATGTCACCTGATATCCACCTCTTCCCTTCTTTTAATGTCTCCTTGATTGGAAACGGCCAAGGGGGACTTTAGAGGCTCGTCCAAACGTTTAGAACAGATTCTCCACCACCAGGCCAGGTATCAGTCCCAACTCACACTAACCCCTCCATTCCCCATACGCCTCTCCGAGGTCATCCAGAGCGTGCAGCCGGGAGGGGGGAAGGGAACGTGAGCTAAAGCAACAGGTCCACCCACAGCCTGAACTTGGAGGGGGACGGCGAGGCCACTGGAGCCGGGCGGTGGAGGGCGAGGAAGCGGCGAAGCGGAAGGTGGAAGGGAAATGATGGTGCATGACCACTGAGCACACGTCCCGCAGCCTCCACATGGGCTTGTGTATGTGCGCGTGGCGGGAAGGGGCTCTTCCCGGGTCACTCCGGGACTTCCGCGCGGGTTAGGAGGCGCCGAGCCCGCGCTTTGGGGTGCCGGCAGGCTTAGGCGGGGGAACGAGACCCGCGCAGAGGGCTGGAGGCGCGCCCAGGAAATACTAGTGTGGCTGGGCGGAGAATTCACCACCCTCCCAGGGCGCCGCCCCTGCTGATGGACCGGGTCTGCGCCCGGCGCCGCGCTCGCCCTTCCCTCAGGCCTTCTCCCAGCCCTCCGGCCCCCCGCCCCGGCCCGCAGCGACGGAAAGCGGGCGAGCGGACTGCGCCGCGCCCGGCAGCCTCTGGGCATGCTCGGTGGCGGGACCAGCTCCGCCGCGGGGAGGGCGCGGCCTCCTCCCCCAGGGCGGCGGCGCCTGCAGAGACGCCGCCGCGCCCCCGCCCCGCGCTCCTCGGGGGCGGCGGGCGCCCTGCCCGGCCGGAGCCGAGAGCCTTCCGGCGATCCGAGGAGGGCGGGCTGGGGCGGCGAGCGCTCGGAGCTGCCGGCGGTGCCTTAGAAAGTAAAGCTCGGCGCACGAGGGTAGTCGGCTCCCCTCCGGTGGGGCGGGGGCTGGTCTCGGTGCCCGGAGCGAGGTGCGAAATTAGTAGCCGCCCACCCTCCTGTCGGCCCCCGCCCCCAGGGAATTATAATTCTCCGGAGAAGTGTCTGGTTCCCGGAGAATCGTTGGGGCGGGGTGCAGGGGCGCGCCCGGCGCAAAATGGTTACAACAAAGTCCACGCGCCTCCGGGGCCCCTCGTATGGAAAGTGTGCGTGCTGGTGGCTGCGCCCCCCCCCGCCCCCTTTGCTAATTTGAGGCTTAGTTACCGGGAGGAAGTCTGGTTGTGGTAGGGAGGGGGCGGGATAAGGGCTGCCTCCGGCTGGTGCCGGCTCCGCTCCCAGGCCTCCTTGCGGGGCGCATCCCGGGCCAGGCGGGCGCGGGCCACCCGGCCGGGGCATTCGCGGGGGGTGGGCGGGCGGCCGGACAGGTTCGGCCCGGCGGCTCACTGTCTGCTTCCTCCCCCAGGATTACCGAGAGGATGGGATGGATCTAGGCAGTGACGCCGGCAGCAGCAGCAGCAGCAGCCGCGCCAGTTCGCAGTCCAACTCCACCAAAGTGACCCCTTGCTCCGAGTGCAAATCCTCGTCGTCGCCGGGGGGAAGCCTGGACTTGGTGTCTGCCCTGGAGGACTATGAGGAGCCCTTCCCGGTCTACCAGAAGAAGGTGATTGATGAGTGGGCGCCGGAGGAGGACGAGGAGGAGGAGGAGGAGGACGAGCCTGATGAGCGAGGGTATCGGGATGACCGCTGTCCGGCCCGGGAGCTGGGGGACGTGAGCGCCAGGACCCGCAGCGGCGGCGGCAGGGGCAGGAGCGCCACTACCGCCATGCTGCCCCCGGTGCCCAACGGCAACCTCCACCCGCATGACCCCCAGGACCTCAGGCACAATGGCAACGTGGTGGTGGTGGCCGGCCGGCCGAGCAGTTCCCGGGGCCCCCGCCGGGCGATCCCGAAGCCCCAGCCGGCAGGGGCCCGGCGCGGCGGCCCGGGCCCGGCAGCGGGGGCCCTCTGCCTTCAGCCCACCGACGGCGGTACGTGCGTCCCGGAGGAGCCCCCGGTCCCCCCTATGGACTGGGAGGCGCTAGAGAAGCATCTGGCTGGACTGCAGTTCCGGGAGCAGGAGGTGCGCAACCAGGGCCAGGCAAGGACCAACTCCACCTCCGTAAGTTGGCTGGGGTGCGTGCCCACGCGCGCACAGACGCGTTCACCCCCCGCGCGCCCGCCGCCTGCGGCCCCATTCATCGTCTCCCGAGGGTGGGGGCTGGGCCCGAGAGCCTGCCTCCTTCTACCCTGGGGGACGGTTGCTCAGTCTGTGAGCTGTCTGGGTTTGCAGGATGGGCGGAGAGGAGGGAGGGGCAGCCAGAGGGCAGTGGAAAGTCGGGTTAGTGAAACCGGCGACTCATTTTAATGGAATTACTTATGGAGACGAGGTCGTGAGTCACTTGCCTGAAAATAAATCCCAGGAGATTTTGGCACCGAAGCCACCGCCTGCAGATATTTCAAGTCGTAATAGTTGTGGCTTTGTCAACCGTGGTGGGTCTCCCTTCGTTGCCACTAATGTCTCGCCCATACATAGGCTGTGCCTGTGCACGCGCACACATCCGCCTGCCTGCACCTCCGGTATGGCAGCAGGGTTTGTTTCGTCTCGCGTTTTCGCGGATGCTCCTGGATTGGAATGAGTTGACCGCCCTCCTCTACGACTTTCTTCCCCTCTGGAATCCGACCTGCTGTTGACCTGGAGGAACGGGGTGCACTGACGGGCTAGGATGGGGGAGGGGTTCTTGCCTCTGTCGCCTGACTCACTCCCTCGGCGGTGAATCCCTCCGGGTTCTGATGAGGAGCCGCTTGCAGCTCCTTACCGGAGGCTGCTGCCTCAGCTCAGGAAATCCGAGAGGGAGGGTGCTGGAGTGGAAAAGAGAGAGGGAAGGAAGGAGGGCCTCGTCTCTGATGTCTCAACATCTTTTCTGCTCCTGTGAGGAGAGCGGATAAATGACTTAAAAGAAAAGCATCGTGAATGTAGCTCCTCTGTCTATCACTGTTTTGAGATAAAGCAACAGTTGTAATTTGAAACATTAATGGTATCCCTAAACGGGCCTGAAGGGCACAGTCTAAACGGGCTGGTCTCCGTGGGGCGGTGTGGGAAATGCTTGCTTGCAGGTGTAATTTTTTCGGCTCCAGGGCCCCGCGGCTACTGGAAATTGGGTGCATGCACTTCTGACTTCAGGGGTGAGAACGGTAACTGCGTTTCACAGAGAAATTGGCACGGTTTCTATCAGAGTGAGCTCTTGGCTGACACAGCCCACTCGTTAGTGTCCTTTGAGAAACTACCTATTAAATTAACACACTCGTTTTAATCCCAGCTGTTTACCATGGCCACTAGCAGACATGAAATCTTTCCATTACAGCCAATACTATCTCTTGTACCTTGCAGTAGAAAACATCCTTTACCCCGTAGTACTTGAGAAACATACCAGATTAAGTTCCCTGGACTTAAACAATGACTTGAAGATAAACAAGTTTGCTATTGCATGACATTTATACATTCCAGGAAAATATAATAATTGGGTATACAAGCAA